>NC_143038.1:8387272-8693409 GCF_057628025.1 Oncorhynchus mykiss | reverse complement strand
AGTTGTGTTGTCTCTCTTGTTGTGATCCGTGTTGTCAATTTTTGTAGATTTTTTATCCCAGCCCCCGTCGCCACAAGAAGCCTTTCCCTCTTGCTAGGCCGTCATTGTCAATAAGAATTTGTTGTTAATTGACTTACCTGGTTAAATAAATGTTAAATATAAAATACCTGAGAAGGGCTCATCATAATGCTGCCTGTTGTGTATTATTGACCCTAGTCCAAGAAGCCCAAAGCAGTCATCTCTATGAAGGACCTCAATGCCGTGTTCCAGCCGGAAAAGATAGGCCACGCCCACGGGCTGCAAATCTCCTACCTAGAGGGAGAACGGACCAGAAACCTGTTTGTTTACCATGACAACAGCCAGGTAATAACCAATGACAAAACTTAATTGAAACGTTGTCATGAAGACGTCTAGAGATTCAAATTCCTCTCTCCTTCTAGGAAATTGTGTCCTGTTTCAATGCGATTCGGGCCACCCGGTTTGCTTACCTCAAGAAAGTCGACCCTAATGCCAGGGAGTGTGACGTGAGTACAAACTGTTTCAAAGTAGAAGTCTTGTATCGCCGTAACTGACATGATATGTCACAGGTGACGTCATACTTTCAAGGATTTCCTTGGTACAGATCTGTCTCCTTTCTATGTTTTTTGTTTGTGCAGCTTGTACCTTTGATAACCAGAAGTAGCATTAAAGAAGGCTACATGGAGAAAACCGGCCCCGCGGTTAGTAATCCATCAAATCCATTGAACATAGTGAAGTTCTATTGTGATATACATCGAGAGCACCAGAAACTCAACCTGTATGATGGTCAGCCAGGACTGATTCTGTATCTGTTCTTAGCAATGGGAGACATTCAAGAAGAGATGGTTCGTCTTAAACTTAACGGACAGAAAGATGTCCTACTTCAAAACTTCACTGGTAATGACAACAGAGAACATGCATAAACCATTTGTATTTGTGGAGAAGAATGTTGTAACTAGTGTGTGTGTGTGTGTGTGTGTGTGTGTGTGTGTGTGTGTGTGTGTGTGTGTGTGTGTGTGTGTGTGCGTGTGTCTGGCTGTGTCTATGTGTGTATTGCTGTGTGTCCGTCCATAGGATGCTTTGGAACTAGGAGCTGTCTTCATCGGCACAGAGGTCCATGGCTACTCTGTGAGGGAGGTCCAGCCTAAGGGGAACCGCAGTGGCAGGTGGAGGTTCGGGGTCACCTTGGAGACGCCAGACAGGCAGTTTGTCTTCCTGTGTGACCAGGAGCAGGACCAGAGGGAGTGGATAGAAGCCTTCAAACTAGTAATCTCCCAGCCTATGCTACCGCAGCACTACAACAGTATGAAGACCATTCACTGTTCACCATGTTTACAATATACCAGCAGCATGAGACTTATGATTATTATAAACGTGGTCAATGACAAGAAATTATACTTTTGAGTAGCTGAAATAAGTTTTATTTTTATTTTTTATGATTGACAATGTGTCTTTATTTGTTTTTTCAGCTGAGGCAAACATGAGAAGGATGACAAAATGAATGGTGTATAAACTGGAGGAAAGGAAAGCAGCATTTACATGAAGAAATGGCAATGTGTGAGGCTGGCTGCCTGTTTCAGAGAGCCTACCAGTGACAGGCGGAGGCTTCTCACAAGAGGGGATCAGTGAACTCTTCAATGGAGTCATGTTTATCGGAAAATGATGAGAGGCTAAATGAACTCAGGCTAAAGAGGCTAAACGAACTGAAGAGCTGCCAATGTGGACCAGCACTGGTAATCATTGCAAGTCACCATTATCCAGGGCACCTTGCAAACCGGTGACAGGACTGACTATTATGAGATGGGAACTGATGTCATTGTCGGGGACATTGGGAATGTAATATATACTTTCTATTAACTACTGTTCATATACACTGAGCGTATAAAACATTAAGGACAACTTCTTTCCATGACAGACTGGCCAGGTGAAGGCTATGATCCCTTATTGATGTCACTTGTTAAATCCACTTCAATCAGTGTCGATGACGGGGAGGAGGTTAAATAAGGATTTGTAAGCCTTGAGACAATGGAGACATGGATTGTGTATGTGTGCCATTCAGAGGGTGAATGGGCAAGACAAAATATTGAAGTGCCTTTGAACAGGATATGTTAGAAGGTGCCAGGCGCACCAGTTTGTGTCAAGAACTGCAACGCTGCTGGGTTTTTCATGCTCAGTAGTCACGTGTGTATCAAGAATGGTCCACCACCCAAAAGGACATCCAGCCAACTGTGGGAAGCATTGGAGTCAACATGGGCTATGTTGGGCCTGCATCCCTGACACCTTGTAGAGGCCACGACATGTGACAGACCAATACCTCATGAGGTATTGTTCTCAAAATAAGGTCTGGGCATACTGCCAAATTGCAGCTACTGATAGTGAGGATTCGTTCAGTCAGCCACTTGCATGAACACAAAAATTGGTTTTAAGAAAAGCACTAACATTAAAATTGCCATTACAAAGGCAGTCCCCACCATTACCAGGATTTTAAGGATGTTGCTCTGGGTGGCCAGTCCACCTCACACCACAGGAGCAACAGAACAGCCACCAACTCCTTGAGACAAATCAAATGCTCCTTTAGAGCTGCATCTGGTGGCACCTCACAGAGACTGGAGAACAGCCGGCAACACTGCCCCCACACCACTCTCCACCACTTCTCTTCCCAGGAACTGCAAGCAGATACACTGAGCTATGCCCAAGCTGTACACAGTCAAAGAGGCCCAATACAGATTTTGTAGCCACACTGCCCTCCACACCAACCTCTTCAATTCCCCCTAGAACCTCCCTCCTATGCCACCAGACCAGGCCTATCACAGCACAGCTCAACCAGACCCAGCCCATCACAGCACATCTGTCACACCCTGATCTGTTTCACCTGTCCTTGTGCTCGTCTCCAACCCCCTCCAGGTGTCATCCATCTTCCCCATTATCCCCTGGGTACTGATACCTGTGTTCTCTGTTTGCCTGTTGCAGGTTCGTCTTGTTTGTCAAGTCAACCAGCGTTTTGTCTCAGCTCCTGCTTTTCTCCAGTCTCTCTTTTTCTCGCCCTCCTCGTTTAGACCCTTGCCTGTCCTGACCCTGAGCATGCCTGCCGTCCTGTACCGTTGCCCACTACTCTAGATTATCGACCCATGCCTGCCTTGATCTGTCGTTTGCCTTCCACTATTACTGTAATAAAAAAATCTTCAACACAGTCTGCATTGGGGTCTTACCTGAAACCTAATATCTCTACCAGACCCGGCCCATCACAGCACACTGTCGAGGGTAGTGCACCACATGATGCAGTCCACACCATGCATCATTCACATCATCAGCCCTCATATGCTGAGAGTTTGGAGCTTCGCCAGCCACACTGCCCTCCACACCACCCTCCTCAATTCCCGCCACAACCTCTCTCCCAGGCTAGTTTCGGTTTCCCTCCCTACTCCCATCCCCAGGTCAGGCCTGAGACACTCCTGCCCCCCATGGAAGCCCCAACCCTGCAACAGGAGCCACACCAAGGCATCCTGTGCACACCCAGAAGAATGCAGCACTGGCAGCCACTCCGGTCCTCTGTAGCAGCTCCACTCCTTTGGTGGGAGCTTCATCCGGGTGGACTGAGCTCTGCCAACACTGCTCTCCCAGTTCCTGGCCCAGCCTCTGCGTCCTGTGACTTGAGGGACGACTGCCAAATGCTCAGTTTGTTCTGCTCTCACGTGGTTGCCAGGGGCCTTGGCAAAGGTTCAGCTCACTCAAAAAATAGTTACAGATGATCTTATGCCTGTTAACTCTTATGTGAATAAGCTGAATACGCCCTCTGACTTTAAATCTCGAAGGGGGCTTGGGATAATGCACTTAAATATGCGAAGTATGATTTTAAAATGAACACAATTGACATTTGAGCACAAGACTAGTGTCCTGACGTTCTGGTTCTCTCGGAAACATGGTTCAATGGTTCTGTCTTTGATAAAGACATTGAAGTAAATTATTATAATGTATTTAGATGTGACAGATCACAGAAAGGGGGAGGAGTGGCCATATATGTAAAATATAACTCACGGTGTCATAAGAAAAAATGCAACCCCCTCCCCAACATTAAAAATATTTTCACATGACCCTCCTCTTTTACTGTGAAATACATTTAACACCCTCCCCCCCTCATAGTATGAACTAAAAATAATGTTTTTGACCACAAGTAACAATAACTGTAGTGACCCAATGTTCATAAATGTTGAAATTGAATTTGCCCCTTCAGAATACTTTTGTAGCTCAGTTGATGCCAAGCAGGGCTACTTGGACTGACCCCATTTTGGTTGACTGAGAAGTCTCAAATATACACTACCAGTCAAAAGTATGGACACACCTACTCATTCTAGGGTTTTTCTTTATTTTTACTATTTTTTACATTGTAGAATAATATTGAATACATCAAAATTATGAAATAACACATCACATAGTAACCAAAATAGTGTTAAACAAATCTAAATATATTTTATAATTTAGATTCAAAGTAGCCACCCTTTGCCTTGATGACAGCTTTGCACAGTCTTGGCATTCTCTCAACCAGCTTCACCAGGAATGCTTTTCCAACAGTCTTGAAGGAGTTCCCACATATGCTGAGCACTTGTTAGCTGCTTTTCCTTCATGCTGCGGTCCAACTCATCCCAAACCATCTCAACTGGGTAGAGATCAGGTGATTGTGGAGGCCAGGTCATCTGACGCAGCACTCAATTCGACCATGAAGGCTTGATTCACTCAGTTTCCTATGAACAGTTGATGTTGAAATGTGTCTGTTACTTGAACTCTGTGAATCATTTATTTGGGCTGCAATCTGAGGTGCAGTTATTATAATGAACTTAACCTCTCCAGCAGAGGTAACTCTGGGTCTTCCTTTCATGTGGCAGTCCTCATGAAAGCCAGTTTCATCATAGCACTTCATGGTTTTTGTGACTGCACTTGAAGAAACTTTCAAAGTTATTGAAGTTTTCCAGATTGACTGACCTTCTTGTCTTAAAGTAATAAAGGACTATCGTTTGTTTCTCTTTGTTTATTTGAGCTGTTCTTGCCATAATATGGACTTGGTCTTTTACCAAATAGAGCTATCAAGTGTATACCCACCCTACCTTGTCACAACACAACTGATTGGCTGAAACGCATTGAGAAGGAAAGAAATTCCACAAATTAACTTTTAACAAGGCACACCTGTTAATTGAAATGCATTCCACGTGACTACCGCATGAAGCTGGTTGAGAGAATGCCAAGTGTGTGCAAAGCTGTCATCAAGGCAAAGGGTGGCTACTTTGAAGAATCTCAAATATATTTTGTTTTGTTTAACACTTTTTTGGTTAATACATGATTCCATATGTGTCTCTCTTGTTGTGATGTGTGTTTTGTCCTATATTTATATTGTATTTAAAAAAATATATAATAATAATCCCAGGCCCCCGTCTCCGCATGAGGCCTTTTGCCTTTTGGTAGGCCGTCATTGTAAATAAGAATTTGTTCTTAACTGACTTGCCTAGTTACCTTAAAGGTCCAATGTAAGACCACTCTGATTACCTTAAAGGTCCAATGTAAGACCACTGATTACCTTAAAGGTCCAATGTAAGACCACTCTGATTACCTTAAAGGTCCAATGTAAGACCACTCTGATTATCTTAAAGGTCCAATGTAAGACCACTCTGATTACCTTAAAGGTCCAATGTAAGACCACTCTGATTATCTTAAAGGTCCAATGTAAGACCACTCTGATTACCTTAAAGGTCCAATGTAAGACCACTCTGATTACCTTAAAGGTCCAATGTAAGACCACTCTGATTACCTTAAAGGTCCAATGTAAGACCACTCTGATTATCTTAAAGGTCCAATGCAGCTGTTTTTATAACAATATCAAATCCTTTCTGATAGCAATTATGTACCTTACTATGATTGTTTTCTATTAAAATGGTAAAAAATTATGCTAGGACTGTCTGGGAGTGGCCTGAGTGGGAGAGGAAAACTGAAAACTACCTGTTATTGGTAGAGAGGTTTGGAACTCTTATTGGTCTATTAACTCATTTACCACTTGGGGATGTCACCAGCCATGCCAAAACTCCATCCCCCCAAAACAGGCAGACATTTCAGGCTGTCTTTTAAAACAGCTCTTACACTGAAGGGGCATTATTATAATTTCCACAACTGCAGAGTAGTACTCCAACCATTTAGTGTGGAAATATATATAAAACATTTAAATCACGTTTTTGACTGCACTGAATCTTTAAAGCAGAAAAGGAGGGTGATCTGCACATCCTACACTTGAGAATACCAGTTTGGGCAAAAAAATAAAATCAGGTGGCAATGCTTTCAGTAGGAGAGAAAGTTATGGTTATTTACAGTTTTGAGGTGAGTGAATATATTAACCAGAAAATGGCAGTCTTGGAAGTGTCTAACTTTTTAACAATTATAATACTATAGGGGCACAAGGCGAGACCCAGATGCAGACACTGGAGGCAGATGGTTTGAGTCTTGATATTTATTTAACAAATCCAAAAGGGGTTGGGGTTATTTTATTAACAATCCATAAGGGGTTGGCAAGAGAATAGTCATGGACAGGCAAAAGGTCAAAACCAGTTCAGAGTCTAGGAGGTACAGTGTGGCAGGCAGGCTCCGGGTCAGGGCAGGCAGAATGGTCAGGTAGAGAGTCCAGAAAACAGGCAAGGGTCAAAAGCCGGGAGGATTAGCAAAAGAGAATAGAAGCAGGAGTACGGAAAACCGCTGGTTGACTTGAAAAACATACAAGACGAACTGGCACAGAGAGACAGGAAACACAGGGATATATTCACCAGGGAAAATAAGCGACACCCGGGGGGGGTGGATACAATCACAAGACAAGTGAAACAGATCAGGGTGTGACAAATACAACAAACAGACGTTATACAAGACAAGCCTACAGTTGCATTGATTGACATATTCTCATGAAACCTCTCTCTCAGCAATGAGCAACAGCCTCAAGACACAGACATACTGTATTTCCGTGCTTTCAAACACACACACAGAAAGAGAGAGATAATTAATTGGTGTTTATTAATTAAGTACATTTTTTTCTTCGAGAGGAAAAATCCCTTTCGGAAAATTTGCAATCTGCCTTACTGTACTTCCCCTTACTGCACTTTCGGTTTCAATTCAGGCATTCTAGCCTACACACCGAACCGCAATGGCGTTGCTACATGAAGAACTTCTTACAGATATAGGAAAATGTCTCACATGTTCAATATGCTTTGACATTTTCACTGATCCGGTGACTTTAACTTGTGGCCACAGTTATTGTATGAAATGTTTAGAGGATTATCTACTTGGAAAAACGAAGACGAGGAAGGATTGTCCCGGTTGCAGAGGAAAAATTCGAACAGGTTTTAAACTGAATAAAAATGTTCTACTTTGTAACATCGTGAATGTTCATTACGAACATAAACGTTTTGTATCCACTGAAAATTTTACAAAAGGACATGAAATGGAAGTGGTAAGTTAAAACGTTTTTATGAACACAGTATGCTTATTGACTCCTGTCACGATCAACGTCGCTACATAATAACACGGAATTTTAAATAGGAATACATCAGTTTGGAGGATTCACTTTTATATATTTTTTACCATAAACAAGTGCACAACTATAAATAACTTTATAGTAGTTATCAATTAGTAGAAATAGTTTAATTGTATTATATAATATTACATTATATAATTGTTAGGACTTCAAAGAGGATAAAGCTGAAGAATGTGTGGCCTCACACTCACAACAGACTGATATCAACAGACCATCTGAGCTGGGAAGTACTATTCAACAGCAACAGGTAAACTTTCCAGATACAGTATTTACAGTAGGCTACAACTTCCTCCTTAGTTGGTTTTCTTTTTTAAAGATCATATTTTTTAAAGATCATATTTTTTAAAGTTAATTTTCATGCTCCGGTGTTGTGTTATCTTGTCATATAGATGGAGGCCCCTGTTGTTATAAATGACACAAGCTCAGAAGTGACAGATGACAGATGTCCAGATGTCCCAGCCTCCCATGATGGTCGGGTTCAGGAGTTGCCTATCTCCCCTCCTTCAAATGACAGACACCGGGCTGAAGGTAGACTGTAGGATTTGTCCTATTCTTGAGTCTCATTTGAATATTACTCCTTAGAATGTACTGAATACTGTAAATATAATGTGCTGTTTTCACCAATCAACCACTAGATGGGGTAGCCTATATACAGTATAGCCATTCGAAGACATCTGTTGAATTAGAGTACATCAGATACCAGTGGATTAAAGTACTTGAATAAAAATACTTTAAAGTACTACTTAAGTAGTTTTGGGGGGTATCTGTACTTAACTTTTAATATTCTGGACAACTTTTACTTTTACTTCACTACATTCCTAAATAAAATAATGTAATTTTTACTCCATACATTTTCCCTGACACCCAAAAGTACTGGTTATCTTTTGAATGCTTAGCAGGACAGGAAAATGGTACAATTCACACACTTATCAATAAAACAATCCAGGTCATCCCTACTGCCTCTGATCTGGTGGACTCACTAAACACAAATGCTTTGTTTGTAAATGACGTTGGAATGTGCCCTTGGCTATCCGTAATTTAAAAAACAAGAAGATTGTGCTGTCTAGTTGGCTTAATATAAAGAATTTGACATGATTTATACTTTTACTTTTGATACTTAAGTATATTTTAGCAATTACTATTAATTTAGATACTTAAGTATATTTGAAACCAAATACTTTTAGACTTTTACTCCAGCATTATTTTACTGGGCGACTTTCCCTTTTACTTCAGTCATTTTCTATTATAAAGGAACACTCCACCCAAAAACAATATTTTGGTATTTGCAAAATGCATCATACAGGGAGGATTTTGGTATTTTGAAAGTTACATATCTTGAAAACTTGATTGCTGACAAGCAAACATTTTGGGACTTTGTCAACAAAGAACTAATGAAACAAATAGTTTTTGATGGGATTCTTTTTTAATGGTATTTTTACTTTTACTGAAGTATGACAATTAGGTCATTTTTTCCATCATGGTCAGATACAGTAGGCTGATAAACTTGACTGTGTTCATCTAATGACTTCAATCTCACATTTTGTCCATGTCTGTCAGCAGGCTTTGCCCCTCCACCCCATCCTCTGCCTGGGGTCAGCTTCTCCTGGCTCACCTTCAACCCAGCCCTAGGCCACAGGAGCCTGACCTTCATACCCAAAGAGCACAGAGTGGTGACCAAGAGGACGTCCTCCGCATGCCATGACGGCCGCTTTGACATCAGCCAGTGGATGGCGGAGCAGGAGTTCAGCGAAGGCTGCCACTATTGGGATGTAGATACGTCGGCGAGCGTGGGCTGGGCTGTCGGGGTTTCCTACCCCAGCATCGGCCGCAGAGATCAGCTGGGTCGCACAGCCAACTCCTGGTGCCTGGAGTGGAGCAGGAACAAGCTCTGCTACTGGCACGATAACATAGAGGAGTTTATCAAACATGGCTGCCCCAGTATCGTTAGACTGGCTCTGGATGTGACGAATGGGACCTTGTCATTTTATAGCCTGTCTGACAGTCAGACTCTGCTGCATTGTGTGGAGGAGGGATTCACAGAGCCAGTGAGGCCAGTGTTCTGGCTGTTTGGGCTGAAGCTAAACAATGCTCTGTCCTTTCCTCCTTGCGTGTCATAAGGATATGTGAGGATGGGGACAACATAAAGAGTTGTCTGTTTACGAGTGAGATAAATAAAATAACATATTTAGTAATTAATATATTTAGCACAATATTCCTATTAGAGGTCAAAATAAAATGACAATCACCCATATTTTTAATGTTACTTTTTTATTTCACCCAAAGAGTGTATGGAGTTTTGCGTTGTTGTAGTAGCTGTACAATATTTGTCTCCTCGCTCGCCTCGTTGGAGGCGGGTCGTAATTTCATGTTCAGGCTAGCTTGCGCGGTCGTAACACTCAAGTTTGTGTGCAGACGAATGACTAATAATATAAATGTCAACCTCAGCAGCTACGCTTTATGTCTGAGAGGTTTAACTCTTTCAAAGGACCCGTTTGGTAATATCATTCAGTGCAGGGCATTTACTACAGTTAGGTTTATGTTGGTGAAGCTCAACTGGGAAAATGCAAACGTAAACCAGGCCACATAGCGGAACGCTGGCTGTATTAAACCACACGAGAACATAAATGATTTCATGAAAGCATTTGCAGATTTGGTCTTCAGCAGTGGTGAAGATGCGGAAAGACGTCAGAATATTACTGGTGGGAGAGCGTAAGTGGATTTGTTTTGGTCTACTCCGTAGTTCTGTTTTACTGTCAAGCTCGAACCTGCATGCATGACAGCCAGCTGGAAGAGCGAGTAATGCTGATGAAAGGACTCTGAGGAATAACGTTTTATAGCTAACGTTACACTACCACATACACACACCATGATGTTAACTACACACTACTCAGCTAGTAGTGTCATAACATGGCTATCTAGCTAGTATCCTTAACAATTTGATGTTTAGACCCAAGTGACATTGGCTATTTACCATCTGCTGTGAGGTTGACAAACTGCCTGTCCACATTACTTGTTTGTCATATCAATGCATGGTTTGCCTTTATCTAAGCAATCTAGAATCAGCTTCCTATTTCGCAAACAAAGCCTCCTTCACTCATGCTGCCAAACATACCCTCATAAAACGGACTATCCTACCGATCCTTGACTTCGGCGATGTCATTTACAAAATAGCCTCCAACACTCTACTCAGCAAATTGGATACAGTCTATCACAGTGCCATCTGTTTTGTCACCAAAGCCCCATATACTACCCACCACTACGACCTGTATGCTCTCGTTGGCTGGCCCTCTACATATTCATCGCCAAACCCACTGGTTCCAGGTCATCTATAAGTCTTTGCTAGGTAAAGCCCCACTTATCTCAGCTCAATGGTCACCATAGCAACACCCACCCGTAGCACGCGCTCCAGCAGGTATATTGCACGGGTCATCCCCAAAGCCAACACTTCCTTTGACCGCCTTTCCTTCCAATTCTCTGCTGCCAATGATTGGAACAAATTGCAAAAATCACTGATGCTGGATGGAGTCTTATATCTCCCTCTCTAACTTTAAGCATCAGCTGTCAGAGCAGTTTACCAATCACTGTACCTGTACACAACCAATCTGTAAAGAGCACACACTACTACCTCATCCCCATATTATTTATCTTCTTGCTCTATTGTACCCCTGTATCTCTACTTGCACATCATCATCTGCACATCTATCACTCCAGTGTTAATGCTAAATTGTAATTATTTCACCTCTATGGCCTATTTCTTGCCTTACCTCCCTACTCTTCTACATTTGCACACACTGTACATAGATTGTTCTACTGTGTTATTGACTGTACGTTTGTTTATGTGTAACTCTGTTGTTTTTGTCGCACTGCTTTGCTTTATCTTGGCCGGGTCGCAGTTGTAAATGAGAACTTGTTCTCAACTGGCCTATCTGTTAAATAAAGGTGAAATAAAAATTAAGTTTGCCTTAGCTAAATGTCAGCTTTAGTTGATGTGTTCAAAACATTCACTCTCTCACCTAGGTAGCACCTGTCCACTTTAAATATACTTTTGGCCATGAAGTGTATGTGGACACCACTTCAAATTAGTGGATTTGGCCATTTCAGCCACATCCTTTGCTGACAGGTGAATAAGATCAAGCACACAGCCATGCAATCGAGGCCGCCGAGGGCTGAAGCGCGTAAAAATCGACTGTCCTCAGTTGCAACACTCACTACCAAGTCCCAAACTGCCTCTGGAAGCAACGTCAGCACAATAACTGTTTGTCGGGAGCTTCATGAAATGGGTTTCCATGGCCAAGCAGCCAAGCCTAAGATCACCATGCGCAATGCCAAGCGTCGACTGGAGTGGTGTAAAGCTTACCGCTTATGGACTCTGGAGCAGTGGAAACGCGTTCTCTGGAGTGATAAATCACGCTTCACCATCTGGCAGTCCGAAGGTCGAACCTGGGTTTGGCAGATGCCAGGAGAACGCTACCTGCCCGAATGCATAGTGCCAACTGTAAAGTTTTGTTGGGGAGGAATAATGATCTGGGGCTGTTTTTATGGTTCGGGCTAGACCCCTTACTTCCAGTGAAGGGAAATCTTAACGCTACAGCATAAAATTGCATTCTAGACCAGGCCTGGGCAATTATTTTCCATGGAGGGCCACATTAGAATATATTTTTGCCATTGCATGCCAGAATCATATTACAGGATTATACATCATGTGTATGACTGTGTTTACAGATATCTACTGTAAACACAGTAAATCTACTGTAAATCACATCCAGACATGCTACTTAACTTTTTTAACCACATTCATGTTCTCCTTTTGGTAGGTATTTTCATTATTAAACATGCAATGAACTACACAGAGGGAAAAGTACACTGTGCATTCAGCACCACGGACAGAACTCTTGTTAACGGGTATGCACAAAAACACAAGAAATTGAGAGCTCAACATTGCATTTAAACTACTCAATCAGTGTGAGGGGTGAAGTCTCTGATGGGCATTGACTAGAGCAGTGAAGTCGGATATAGTTTCTGACGTTGCTTTGCGCAGGATCGCAGAGAGAGTCAGTAAGAGATGATCTGTGCCTTGACTTGTTATATTTCATCACTGAAAATGTCTGTTCACATGCATAGGTTGACCCAAACAGTACAAACATCTTCTGAGCATGACTCCTAATCTTTGGAAAGTTTTGTTAAGCGAGATGCATAGAACCTCATCAGTGACATTGTTTTGAATACTTCTCCAATCATTGCATCAGACTGAAGATCGGTAAACTCAAGTTGCAGGTCAGTGGGAGCGTTATCCACATTGAAGGTGAAAGGAGAGGAAACCAACAGCATGTCATTTTCCAACTCTTTGAAATCCTCAAAATGACGAGAACTCACCTTTCAAAGCACGTAGCAGCGATGTATACTTCTCTATCTGATAGGGAACAGACTATTAGTGTTGGAAGGTGTGTGAGATTGTTGGCTTCTACTTGGCGGGTCAGGAGGATTCATTTTCCCTTGAAGGCTATGACTAGGATGTACATCTAATGTGCAAAAATACCAAAAAACACCCTACATTCATTGTCTACTTTCCTTTTCTTTGAAAAACACATTTTTGCTCAATTTCTAGCTAGCTATTATTTGTAACTGTGACGTGTCAGCCTGTCAGTCACTGTCTGTCCTCTCCACACAATACCCTATAATGACAAAACGAAAACAGGTTTTTACAAATGTTTGCAAATTTATAAAAAATAAAAAACATACCTTATTTACATAACTATTCAGACTCTTTTGCTATGAGACTCGAAATTGAGCTCAGGTGCATCCTATTTCCATTGATTATTCTTGATGTTGCTACAACTTGATTGGAGTCTGCCTGTGTTAAATGCAATTGATTGGACTTGATTTGGAAAGGCACACATCTGTCTATATGAGGTCCCACAGTTGACAGTGCATGTCAGAGCAAAAACCAAGCCATGAGGTCAAAGGAATTGTCCGTAGAGCTCTGAGACAGGATTGTGTTGAGGCACAGATCTGAGGAAAGTTACCAAAACATTTCTGCAGCATTGACTGTCTCCAAGAACACAGTGGCCGCCATCATTCTTAAATGGAAGAAGTTTGGAACCACCAAGACTCTTCCTAGATCTGGCTGCCTGTCCAAACTGAGCAATCGGGGGAGAAGGGCCTTGGTAGGGAAACCTTGGTCAGGGAGGCACCATCCCTACGGTGAAGCACGGTAGTGGAAGCATCATGCTGTGGGGATGGTTTTCAGCAGCAGGGAATGGGAGACTAGTCAGGATCTAGGCGAAAATGACCGGAGCAAAGTACAGAGCGATCCTTGATGAAAACGTGCTCAGGACCTCAGACTGGGACAATGTTTCACCTTCCAACAGGACAACGACCCTAAGCACACAGCCAAGACCACACAGGAGTGGCTTTGGGACAAGTCTCTGAATGTCCTTGAGTGACCCAGCCAGAGTCCGGACTTGAACCCAATCAAATATCTCTGGAGAGACCTGAAAATAGATGTGCAACAACACTCCCCATCCAACCTGACAGAGCTTGAGAGGATCTGCAGAGAAGAATTGGATAAATTCCCGAAATACAAGTGTGCCAAGCTTGTAGCGTCATACCCAAGAAGACTTGAGGCTGTAGTCGCTGCCAAAGGTGCTTCAACATAGTACTGAATAAAGGGTCGGAATATGTAAATGTAATATGTCATTTTTTTATTTGTAATTTAAAAAATGACATATTAAATGTGTAATAAATTTGCAAACATTTATATACCTGTTTTTGCTTTGTCATTATTGGGTATTATTTGTAGATTGGGGGGGGGGTTAAGACATTTTTGTGGAAAAATTCAAGGGGTCTGAATAGTTTCTGAATGCATTGTTTTTGTTTATACAGCGAACCAGGGCTCTATCTTTCACATTTGCCAAATTCAATTATCTTCCCTTCTAAAGCAAAGCCCAATTGTGATTTAGTAAGCTGTCAAGTCGCTCTGTCTGGCCACGAATGGGCTTAGAGCCAATGCTCATGTCTTAGATTTGGGAGGCAACTTGGTGTAGGAGATGAGGGATAGAATATTTCACTGCCGCAGCATCACTATCTCACCGTGTGTGTGAAGCACAGAGACAGACTGCCAATTTGTACAAAGCATAAAGAGGCTTGCCATCTGATGGTAGAAATGTGCAGAGAAACAATGCATGAGAAGGCTGCACTTCTAAAACAGTTACTATACGTACACATAACAATGCAATAGAAAGTGAGGCTGAGCAAATACCCTTTTCTTCTGTCAATTCTAGAATGGAGAAGAGTCTCATTGCCAGGCGTGACACTGAGCCAGTATGACATCCTCTTTGTCTTTTTTTCCAACAGCCAAGGTGGGGAAGACTTCCCTGATCATGTCGCCGGTCAGCGAGGAGTTCCCACAGGTGGTACGTAAAAAAGCTTCCTGGAACCTCTGTGTTTAGTAAATAGATTGAATAATGTCTATTCAGCCTATGAAGCACTTTCCTCAAACTGAGAGTGCTTTGAATTGTATTTGGTAGACTGTTAACTCCCCGTGGGAGATGCACATCTTGATGATCAGCAATAATACTAATAAACAGTTATAATACATGCATTACCTACAGTTGAAGTTGGAAGTGTACTTACACCTTAGCCAAATACATTTAAACCCAGTGACATTTAACCCTAGTAAAAATTCCCTGTTTTAGGTCAGTTAGGATCACCACTTTTATTTTATGTGAAATGTCAGAATAATAGTAGGGATAATGATTTATTTAAACTTTCATCACATTCCCAGTGGGTCAAACTTTTACATACACTCAATTAGTATTTGGTAGTATTGCCTTTAATTGTTTAATAACCTGTTGTGACTAGGGGGTAGTATTTTCATTTTTGGAAAAAAAATGTTCCCCTAGTAAACAGGATATTTTGTCAGTAAAAGATGCTAGAACATGCATATAATTGACAGCTTAGGATAGAAAACACTCTAAAGTTTCCAAAACTGTAAAAATATTGGTTGTGAGTATAACAGAACTGATGTTGCAGGCGAAAGCCTGAGAAAAATCCAATCCGGAGGTGCCCCATGTTTTGAAAGCTCTGCGTTCCAATGAGTCCCTATTGAGCAGTGAATGGGCTATCAACCAGATTACTCTTTCTCTGTATTCCCGTTGGTGTCTACAGCATTGTGAGGTAGTTTTACGCATTTATGTTGAAGAATACCCGTAAGCGGCTACATTGCGCAAGTGGTCACCTGATGCTGCCAGAGAGATTCTCGCGTAAAATACAGATGTAGCCATTACTCCAATCGGTCCTACTGAAAAACAAATTGTCCCGATGGACATATTATCGAATAGATATTTGAAAAACACCTTGAGGATTGATTATAAACAACGTTTGCCATGTTTCTGTCGATATTATGGAGCTAATTTGGAATATTTTTCGCCGTTTTCGTGACTGCAATTTCCGGGCGATTTCTCAGCCAAACGTGAAGAACAAACGGAGCTATTTCGCCTACAAAAATAATATTTTTGGAAAAAAGGAACATTTGCTATCTAACTGGGAGTCTCGTGAGTGAAAACATCCAAAGCTCATCAAAGGTAAATTATTTAATTTGATTGCTTTTCTGATTTCCGTGACCAAGTTACCTGCTGCTAGCTGGACAAAATGCTATGCTAGGCTATCGATAAACTTACACAAATGCTTGTCTAGCTTTGGCTGTAAAGCATATTTTGAAAATCTGAGATGACAGGGTGATTAACAAAAGGCTAAGCTGTGTCTCAATATATTTCATTCGTGATTTTCATAAATAGGAATATTTTCTAGGGATATCTACGTCCGTTGCGTTATGCTAATTAGTGTCAGGCGATGATTACGCTCCCGCATGCGGGATGGGGAGTCACTAGAGGTTTTAACTTGGGTCAAATGTTTTGGGCAGCCTTCCACAAGCTTCCCACAATAAGCTGGGTGAATTTTGTCCCATTCCTCCTGACAGAGCTGGTGTAACTGAGTCAGGTTTGTAGGCCTCCTTGCCCGCACACGCTTTTTCAGTTCTGCCCACAAAGTTTCTATGGGATTGAGGTCAGGGCTTTCTAATGGCTACTCCCAATACCTTGACTTTGTTGTCCTTAAGCCATTTTGCCACAACTTTGGAAGTATGCTTGGGGTCATTGTCCATTTGGAAGACCCATTTGCGACCATGCTTTAACTGCCTGACTGATGTCTTGAGATGTTGCTTCAATATATCCACATCATTTTTCTCCCTCATGATGCCATCTATTTTGTGAAGTGCACCAGTCCCTCCTGCAGCAAAGCACCCCCACAACATGATGCTTCACGGTTGGGATGGTGTTCTTCTGCTTGCAATCCTCCCCCTTTTTCCTCCAAACATAACGATGGTCATTATGGCCAAACAGTTCTATTTTTGCTTCATCAGACCAGAGGACATTTCTCCAAAAAGTATGATGTTTGTCCCCATGTGCAGTTGCAAACCGTAGTCTGTCTTTTTTATGCTGGTTTTGGAGCAGTGGCTTCTTCCTTGCTGAGCAGCCTTTCAGGTTATGTCGATATAGGACTCATTTTACTGTGAATATAGATACTTTTGTACCTGTTTCCTTCAGCATCTTCACAAGGTCCTTTGCTGTTTTTCTGGGATTTTCACACCAAAGTACGTTCATCTCTAGGAGACAGAACGCGTCTCCTTCCTGAGCGGTATGACGGCTGCGTGGTACCACGGTGTTTATACTTGCGTACTATTGTTTGTACAGATGAACGTGGTACCTTCAGGCATTTGGAAATTGATCCCAATGATGAACCAGACTTGTGGTCTACAATTTCTTTTTTTAGGTCTATGCTGATTTCTTTATATTGTCCCATGATGTCAAGGAAAGAGGCACTGAGTTTGAAGGTAGGCCTTGAAATACATCCACAGGTACACCTCCAATTGACTCAAATGATGTCAATTTGCCTATCGGAAGCTTCTAAAACCATGACATAATTTTCTGGAATTTTCCAAGCTGTTTAAAGGCACAGTCAACTTAGTGTATGCAAACTTCTGACCCACTGGAATTGTGATACAGTGAAATAATCTCTCTGTAAACAATTGTTGGAAAAATGACTTGTGTCATGCTTGTCATCCAACTTGCCACAACTATAGTTTGTTGACACATTTCGTGTGGAGTGGTTGAAAAACGAGTTTTAATGACTCCAACCTGAGTGTATGTAAACTTCCGACTTCAACTGTATGTAGAATGTCCGTTTTGAGTATCCCATTGGTGTCTCTTTATGATGGTCATCCTTGGTTGGTTCCTTGTAACAGGTGCCCTACCGGGCTGAAGAGATCACCATACCGGCAGACGTCACCCCAGAGAGAGTTCCTACACACATAGTAGACTACTCAGGTACTGTAACTGTACTAACAGTGTAGCTATATAATGTGTACCTTACCTCTGTTGTACTATGCAAACCATGGATACGCATGTTACTGTACATTCAAGCCACACTGAACTACTACACTAATACTGTCCTGTTGTTCACGCACTGCATGTTTTAACATGCACAGAGGCGGAACAAACAGATGAGCAGTTGTCTTCAGAGATATCAAAGGTAATATTAGAATCAATGTCCAGTATTGTAGAAAGATGTGTGTCGAGGTTTGAGAGTGCTGCCGAGTCCAGATTGTCATGGCTGTCGCTCCCTTTACAGGCCAATGTGATTTGCATAGTGTACGCCGTCAACAACAAGAAGTCCATTGAGAAGGTAAGTTTAGTCATAGTACTTGACATAGCCTAGGCTATTTAATTGTATTTGTGTTTTCTTGAAGTACTGTATGCACATTGTTTTGATATCAGCCAGTTCACACTCAGGTTTGCTTTTTGTATCTTCACCATCTTGTTTCCCTTTAGGTGACCAGCCATTGGATTCCACTTATAAATGACAACACAGACAAGGACAGCAGGTGAGGGATACAGTCAATTGGAGGTGTACCTGTGGATGTATTTCAAAGCCTACCTTCAAACGCAGTGCCTCTTTGCTTGACATTATGGGAAAATCAAAAGAAATCAGCCAGAATCAGACCTCAGAAAAAAATTGTAGACCTCCACAATTTCCAAATGCCTGAAGGTTCAACGTTCATCTGTACAAACAATAGTACGCAAGTATAAACACCATGGTACCACGCAGTCATCATACCGCTCAGGAAGGAGACGCATAATGTCTCCTCGAGATGAACATACTTTGGTCAGAAAAGTACAAAATCAATCCCAGAACAACAGCAAAGGACCTTGTGAAGATGCTGGAGGAAACAGGTACAAATGTATCTATATCCACAGTAAAATTAGTCTTATATCGACATAACCTGAAAGGCAGCTCAGCAAGGAAGAAACCACTGCTCCAAAACCGCCACAAAAAAAGCCAGACTACGATTTGCAACTGCACACGGGGACAAAGATTGTACTTTTTGGAGAAATGTCCTCTGGTCTGATGAAACATAAATATAACTGTTTGGCCATAATGATTATCGTTATGTTTGGAGGAGAAAGGGGGATTCTTGCAAGTAGAAGAACACCATCCCAAACGTGAAGCACGGGGGTGGCAGCATCATGTTGTGGGGGTGCTTTGCTGCAGGAGGGACTGGTGCACTTCACAAAATAGATGGCATCATGAGGTAGGGAAATTATGTGGATATATTGAAGCAACATCTCAAGACATCAGTCAGGAAGTTAAAGCTTGGTCGCAAATGGGTCTTCCAAATGGACAATGACCCCAAGCATGCGTTGTGGCAAAATGGCTTAAGGACAACAAAGTCAAAGTATTGGAGTGGCCATCACAAAGCCCTGACCTCAATCATATAGACAATTTGTGGGCAGAACTGAAAAAGCGTGTGTGAGGCCTACAAACCTGACTCAGTTACACCAGCTCTGTCAGGAGGAATGGGCTAAAAACGCTTGTGGAAGGCTACCCGAAACGTTTGACCCAAGTTAAACAATTAAAGGCAACCGCTACCAAATACTAATTGAGTGTATGTAAACTTCTGACCCACTGGGAATGTGATGAAAGAAATAAAAGCTGAAATAAATAATTCTCTCTACTATTATTCTGACATTTCACATTCATAAAATAAAGTGGTGATCCTAACTGACCTAAGACATGGAATTTTGACTTGGATTAAATGTCAGGAATTGTGAAAAACTGAGTTTAAATGTATTTGGCTAAGGTGTATGTAAACTTCCGACTTCAACTGTACGTTGTTTTCCTTAGGAATGTAGTGAAGTAAAAGTATTAAAAAAAATATACAAATAGTAAAGTACAGATAACCCAAGAAAACGACTTAAGTAATATTTTATTTTATTATATATTAAGTATTTCACACCACTGCACTTATCGCACTGACAGAGGAGTGATACACCTCCAGATGTAGCACAGGGGCTGCACTGAGGATAAATCAATGAACTGTTTAAAGAGTGGCTTGAACAGTTCTAGTATCTATTAAAGATGTATAGCAGGGGTGGTGCTTATATTCTAGCAGTCCTTCTTCTACAGCCTATACAGATTTTAGTGTGCTGCTATACAGCTTACAAAGGTTACATGTTGTAAATCTAAATCTGTAGGGTTTAAAGCTGGTCCCAGCTTGACGTTCTCTACCTCTGTAGCTTTTACCGTCATCATGCAGGGTGACAGTGAGTCCATACAAAGACTATATACACTAAGACTATATGTCGTGCTTGTTTACTGTATATGCACTTTGGTTCCATAGCCTATGTTGGGCATTATTTATGAGTATGACCTTCACCCAGACACGCTTCATGCTATTTTTCTCATGGTGGGAATTCCATGGGTCAATCATGTGCTTAGCGTGACGCACGGGTCAGTTTGGTATTGGTTTCAGTCTAGACTCTTAATGGAGCTATTGCTAAGGGATTTCTATAGCTTGCTCAAGTCGGTATGTGAGTGTACATGCATTTTTCGAGAAATATTAAGCCTAATGGACAGGTTGCGTGTCAATGTGCGTGTGTGTGCTCCTCGTCCAAGAGGTGTACTATGGATACGTTTGATTGTCAATTCAAGGAAACAGACTTGACAATCAAACTGATCCAATCAAACCTGGAGTTTGACCCCCATGGCTCTCCTCCACCCAGCTAGCCATAGAGGCATGTCCACAGTTCAGCTTGGCTGCTAACTCCTCCATGTTTCACAGACTGTCTAATTAGTATTGGCTTATCCCTCGGACCAATCCCCGGCTGGTAGATCCTCCCAGGCCCCAGCCAGCCAGGTCACTATGGAGACCGATCTTGAACACTACTATACTCTACTGTAAACAACTCTCACTTTCCTGACCCATCTAGTGGAAAGAGAGGGAGTTTGCCGTGCACGGCTTAAAGATGGAATCCGCATCTCAGCACCTTTGTTATTGTTTTGTGGACGAAACAGAGGTGAGGTGCGTCGAGCAAATGTTTGTTGTTTCCACTAACTTCATTGTTGTTGCAATATCCCAAATGGACGTGGCTGTTTTCACAATTTTTAAAGATTCCAACTTTAAGTATTTAGGTATTTTAGTTCTGCACAGGAACTGTGTTGTTTTTTTGGTATGTTGGTAAATATTAGTTCAGGATGAATGAAATTCATATTTTGTATGTTCTTCCTTCTGTATTTCCGTAACTTTTTTTTTTAGTGTTCAGCAAAGAACCTGAAGAACATATCAGAGTTGTTTTACTACGCCCAAAAGGCTGTCCTGCACCCCACTGGCCCTTTATACTGTCCAGAGGAGAAACGGGTAAAGAGTGAAGATGCCCTGTTGACAGAATGTTACAGAATAAGAATTGTTCATAAAGTCTCACATTTAGTTTGAGGCCAACTGTGTCATTATACTCTTGATTGGACTTGATTCCCAGATGAAGCCTGCTTGCATCAAAGCGCTGACTCGCATCTTCAAGGTGTCAGACCTGGACAACGATGGGATTCTCAATGATAACGAGCTCAACTTCTTCCAGGTGAGTTTTCAACTCTGTGACTCCTACAGCAGAACAAGTGCACTAACAAGTTCACTAGCCCTTTTCCTTTCAGGTGAAGGGTTCAAATAGTTATTTCAGTGTTTTCCTTGTCAGCTTTGGGGATGTGTTTGTGTGTGTGCGTGTGCAGAGGGCATGCTTCAATGACCCACTGGCGTCTCAGGCTCTGGAGGATGTGAAGAACGTTGTGAGGAAGAATGTGATCGACGGTGTGTGTGACAACGGCCTCACTCTCAAAGGTATGCTCTATTGACAAAGGGAGGGAGCGAAGACAATGAACTTCCTGTTGATCCAAATGTGTGTAATTATCTGTTTCTTTGACCACTGTATTTCTTATAAAACTAGTCACACCTTTCTGAAGCACCATGTTGGGGTATGTTGGGGTATGTTTGAATAATGTCCCAATATTCCACATTCCGAAAACACACACACACACACACACACACACACACACACACACACACTGTAGTTGACCTATATCATGGTGGTGGTCCTCAGGGTTCCTGTTCCTCCACACCCTATTCATCCAGAGGGGGAGACATGAGACCACCTGGACGGTCCTCAGGAGGTTCGGCTACGACAACGACCTGGAACTCCACCAGGACTACCTGTTCCCACTCACGTGAGTATGCTGCCTGTTTCTGCACGTCCACTACAACCTGTTCCCACTCACGTGAGTATGCTGCCTGTTTCTGCACGTCCACTACAACCTGTTCCTCCAGGGTGTACTGGCTGCTTCTACACCCATACCAACAAACTATTTCCCATATTAGTGATGGGGAGGGGAAATCAATACAGTTTCATATCGGTATGTTATTATTGATGAAATATTGTATCATTTTGACAATATCGTAAAATATAATTTTTACGCTAGTTGCCTGTACCTGCACCAAGACTCCAGTATTTTTCCTTCATAGCTTGTTATCAATCTTCTTTTTAAATAGGGAGACAATTTTTCAGCGCTTTTTTTTTTTCAATGACAGATCAAAACTTGTTTTCTCTTGTCCCTCTGCAGCAAACATGGTGAGCAGTATGTTTGGAAAATCAAATCGCAATAAAAACAGTATCGAATCGCAATACGTATCGTGGTAATATTGTATTGTGGCAATTACCAGGCCTACCTATTAGTGTGCATGTCTATACCTCTACCCACAGGCACAGATATTGACTGTTCCGTGTGCTTAGTTCATCATGCTTTTATTGCCTTTGTGTTCCTCGGGACGATCTGAGACTTACGAGACTTCAAATACGTAATAATAAATATCAACATTGATTCCCATGCAGAAATACACTTAGGCTTCACCCAGTACAACAAAAGATGTCTGCCTCCCATCTTTCAGATTGAGACGAGCCACTAAGCCCCAGTACAGTCAGGATTAACATCATCCCCCTTCTGGCTCTGACCTCAATTACCCACAAGTCTCTCTCTCTCCCCCCTGCAGAGCGTCCATTGAGGACACCATAATTGAATCTGTGTTCTTATTTATCTCGTAATCTTTCCAGGATTCTCCATCTAACTGTTGTGCGTGCGTGCCTGCGTGCGTGCGTGTGTGTGTGTGTGCGTGCGTGTGTGTGTGTTCCCCACCTCTACTGTACCTCCAGGTTGAAAATACCTCCAGACTGCACCACCGAGCTGAATCACAATGCCTACCTTTTCCTCCAGAGTGTATTCGACAAACATGACAAGGTATTGACCTTTCCTGTGGTAAATAATGCCATTTGAATTTGGAGCCAACATTTCAGACTAACAAAAGTCAAACCGTTTCTAAACCCTGCTGGCAGTGAATTAACAATAAATCGAGTGGTCAAGCTAGTGTGTGTCCTAATGTTCTAGATGCCAATGACCTGTGAGGTGTGTGTGTTTTTCAGGACCGGGACTGTGCCCTGTCCCCAGAGGAGCTGAAGGACCTGTTTGACGTGTTCCCTTACATGCCCTGGGGTCTCGACGTCAACAACACGGTGTGCACCAACGACGAAGGCTGGATCACCTACCAGGGCTACCTGTCCCAGTGGACGTAGGTTACCACTGCACGCACAGACAGACAGGCATCTATACAGACACAGGCAGACAGGCATCTATACAGACACAGGCAGACAGGCATCTATACAGACACAGGCAGACAGGCATCTATACAGACACAGGCAGACAGGCAGACAGGCATCTATACAGACACACACAGACAGGAATCTATACAGACACACACATATAGGCATATATACAGACACAGACAGACAGGCATCTATACAGACACACACATATAGGCATATATACAGACACAGACAGACAGGCATCTATACAGACACACACATATAGGCATATATACAGACACAGACAGACAGGCATCTATACAGACACACACATATAGGCATATATACAGACACAGACAGACAGGCATCTATACAGACACACACATATAGGCATATATACAGACACAGACAGACAGGCATATATACAGACACAGACAGACAGGAATCTATACAGACACACACAGACAGGCATCTATACAGACACAGGCATCTTTACAGACACACACAGACAGGCATCTATACAGACACACACAGACAGGCATCTATACAGACACACACAGACAGGCATCTATACAGACACACACAGACAGGCATCTATACAGACACACCCAGACCGGCATCTATACAAACACACACAGACAGGCATCTATACAGACACACACATACAGACTTGAGAACGCACAGACAGACAGACCGACCAGAAAACGCACAGACAGACAGACCGACCTGAAAACGCACAGACAGACAGATACGCACTCAAATCCAATTTTATTGGTCACATATACATGGTTAGCAGATGTTATTGCGAGTGTAGCAAAATGCTTGTGCTTCTAGTTCTGACAGTGCAGCAATATCTAACAACTACCTAATACACACAAATCTAAGTAAAGGAATGGAATAAGAATATATACATATAAATAAATCGATGAGTGATGACCGAGCAGCATAGGCAAGATTCAATAGATGGTATAAAATACAGTATATACATATGAGATGAGTCATGCAAGATATGTAAACATTATTAAAGTGGCATTATTATACTGACTAGTGATCCATTTATTAAAGTCTGTATGTAGGCAGCAGCCTCTCTGTGTTAGTGATGTCTGTTTAACAGTCTGATGGCCTTCAGAGAGAAGCTATTTTTCAGTCTCTCGGTCCATCTTTGATGCACCTGTACTGATCTCGCATTCTGGATGGTAGCCGTGTGAACAGGCAGTGGCTCGGGTGGTTGTTGTCTTTGATCCTTTTGGCCTTCCTGTGACATCGGGTGCTGTAGGTGTCCTGGAGGTAGTTTACGCCCGGTGATGCGTTGTGCAGACCGCACCACCCTCTGTAGAGCCTTACGGTTGAGGGCTGTGCAGTTGCTGTACCAGGGGGTGATACAGCCCGACAGGATGCTCTCAAATGTGCATCTGTTAAAGTTTGTGAGGGTTTTAGGTGTTGCACCGCCTTCACAACACTGTATGTGTGGGTGGACCATTTCAGGTTGTCTGTGATGTGTACGCCGAGGAACTTGAAGCTTTCCACCTTCTCCGCTGCTGTCCCGTCGATGTGGATAGGGGGGTGCTCCCTCTGCTGTTTCCTGAAGTCCACGATCATCTCCTTTTGTTCTGTTGATTTTGAGTGAGAGGTTGTTTTCCTGACACCACACTCCAAGTGCCCTCACCTCCTGCCTATAGGCTGTCTCGTCATTGTTGGTAATCAAGCCCACTACTGTTGTGTCGTCTGCAAACTTGATGATTGAGTTGGAGGCGTGCATGGCCACGTAGTCATGGGTGAATAGGGAGTACAGAAGGGGGCTGAGAACGCACCCTTGTGGGGCCCCAGTGTTGAGGGTCAGCGAAGTGGAGATGTTTCCTGCCTTCACCACCTGGGGGCGGCCCTTCGGGAAGTCCAGGACCCAGTTGCACAGGGCGGGGTTGAGACCCAGGACCTCAAGCTTAATGATGAGCTTGGAGGGTACTATGGTGTTGAATGCTGAGCTGTAGTCAATGAACAGCATTCTTAGATAGGTATTTGTCTTGTCCAGATGGTAGGGCAGTGTGATGGCGATTGCATCATCTGCGGACCTATTGGGTCGGTATGCAAATTGAAGTGGGTCTAGGGTGACAGGTAAGGTGGAGATGATATGATACTTGACTAGTCTCTCAAAGCACTTCATGATGACAGAAGTGTGTGCTATGGGGCGATAGTCATTTAGTTCAGTTACCTTAGCCTTCTTGGGTACAGGAACAATGGAGGCCATATTGAAACATGTGGGGACAGCAGACTGGGATAGGGAGAGATTGAATATGTCATGTGAGGGCAAAATTGCAAGATTATGTTGTAATGCCGTAATTGCATCAAATGGTTGTTTTATGCAACAGAAAAGAGTTCTTATAACTCTATTGTGTCTGTGTGAACTGAAAGTGGGCCTCTGGGAGATTTAACACTGACAGGAGATTTATTATGTCTTTGGGTGGTACCGCATTCCAGAGCACGAGTTAATGTTTTTGTACTGGGGTACAAGGGCGAGATGGCTCCAGTATGGAGTTGGGGGGCCAGACCCTGGTCTCTACACAATAAGGACAGTATTTACAGCAGATACTGTTTGCTGTGAATTATTAGTAACCTTGTGACCCATTCCATACATCTGTTGTTTGTCATGAACATCCAGGAGGATGGACTTTGTTATAAAATGCTGTGCATGCTCTGAGGACACAGCTAGGAATGCCGTCTGGGCCGGCAGCCTTGCGAGGGTTAACGCGTTTAAATGTCTTACTCACGTCGGCCACGGAGAAGGAGAGCCCACTGTCCTTGGTAGCAGACCGCGTTGGTGGCACTGTATTATCCTCAAAGCGGGCAAAGAAGTTGTCCAGTTTGTCTGGAAGCAAGACGTCGGTATCCGTGACGTGGCTGGTTTTCTTTTTGTAGTCTGTGATTGTCTGTAGACCCTGCCACATCCGTCTTGTCTGAGCTGTTGAATTGCCACTCCACTTTGTCTCTATACTGACATTTTGCTTGTTTGATTGCCTTGCGATGGGAATAACTACACTGTTTGTATTCGGCCATATTCCCAGACCTCTTTCCATGGTTAAATGCGGTGGTTCGCGCTTTCAGTTTTGCACGAATGCCGCCATCTATCCACGGCTTCTGGTTAGGGTAGGTTTTAATAGTCACAGTGGGTACAATATCTCCTATGCACTTTCTTATAAACTCACTCACCGAATCAGCGCATAAATCAATATTATTCTCTGAGGCTACCCGGAACATATCCCAGTCCGCGTGATCAAAACAATCTTGAAGCTTGGATTCCAATTGGTCCTTATCACACTTGAACAGACACAGACAGACACACACAAACACACACACAAGAGAGATGTTCTGCTGTGTTAAATCCACAAAGTGTATTGTTTCTTTATCTAAACTATGAAAGTCTGAATGAACCCCCAAGACAGTGTTTCTTACAGTGTACGTATGACAGTTTCCATTCACTCCTCTGTGTTTCCCTGTGCCCAGGTTGACCACCTACCTGGATGTCCAGCGCTGCCTGGAGTACCTGGGTTACCTTGGTTACTCCATCATCTCTGAGCAGGAGTCCCAGGCAGCGGCCATCACAGGTGGGAGGACAGCCCGTTGTCATGGCAACTGAGATGACCGCTATATTAGATATGAGCAGAGACCTATAGATATGGCTCTGAATGTGGGACAGTGTATATATTACGGTGTTATTAGTGCGCATGCGCAGGAGTCTTGTTGTAGATGAACCTGGCCTGAGTGCAATGGCAGTCATGCATTGTGCTAATACTGTTGAGTAAACGTTGTTAAACTGGAACCTTGTCGTATTTGAGTGAACAGTATAGAAGACGAAGATGACTGATACCAAAGTTAGCTGTAAGCTCTAGTCTACAGCCAACCAGTAAACATTGCGTGTTAGAACTTCATGTTGTACTAACTTCTCTATCTAGAGAGGAGGGACGAAGTTACTCTTACTGAAACCACATTCTGCAGAGGACTAAAGACATCCACAGCATTCATTCATATACTTTCATTTGCTGTATAAACTTAACAGAGTGTGTGTGTCCTCTCCGTTCTACAGTGATGAGGGACAAGAAGATTGACCTGCAGAAGAAGCAGACACAGCGCAGTGTGTTCCGCTGTAACGTCTTCGGGGACAACGGCAGTGGCAAGAGTGGCTTCCTGCAAGCCTTCCTTGGAAGAAACCTCACGGTCAGTGTCAACATTCATTCATTCCCTCAAAGACTACGTTGTAAGTCGGTGGCAAGGAAAACTTCCCTGGATGGAAGAAACATTTGAACAACTCCGCGCAACTCCAAATACTTCCGTCTACTGCCTGTTTAAAACTTTTTGGAATTCCTCTCGGTATTGGTCAACTTTATTGTTTGAAGTCATTTTTCACCCTCTTTGTTTCTCTCAGCGTCAAAACATCATTAGCGAAGAGCATATGTCCTACTATGCTATCAGCACTGCATATGTGTATGGTCAGGAGAAATACCTGATGGTGAGTCGTCTGTTTTGACTAACTCTTAATCGACTCGATGGTGTTTATTTGTCCACAGCTTTTCAGTCTAAAAGTTGTCTGTGTTTCTGTGTGTTCATTACCTTCTTCCATTTTGTTTCCTCTACTCTCCCTCAGCTCCACGAGGTCTTCCCAGACTTTGACGTCCTCTCGGACGCTGACCAGGCTTGTGACATTGTGTGTCTGGCGTACGACGCCAGCAACCCCCACTCGTTCGAGTACTGCGCCAGAGCCTTCAAGGTATGTGCCGTTTACAACCAGTCCTTCTACCATCCCTGTTTGTCTATTTAGTCTTTCAGGATGTCAATACTATTCTAATCTACAGTACCACTGAATGAAAGTAAATGTTTTTAAAGCGGAAACCATCTGTTATTACCATATTATTACCAATATGTGCTTCTTTGGAGCATTTACATATTTTCATTGTCTTTTAAAAAAGTATATTGCTGAATGGAATACGACAGTGTCCAATAACAATATCCCTCTGCCTTTTGCAGCAGTACTTCATGGACACCAAGACGCCGTGCATGATGATCGCAGCCAAGTCAGACCTCCAGGAGACCAAGCAGCTCTACGCCCTCACCCCTCTGGAGTTCTGTAGGAAGCACAAGATGCCCCCTCCACAGGCCTTCACCTGCAACACGGCAGATCTGCAAAGACATCTACACCAAACACACCACCATGGCCATGCACCCGTGGGTAGTGGGTCACTCTGTTGTTTTAGGCCCCATGTCGAACCTTTAACATCCCTCGCTCAAACCCTAACATGCTGACCAGACCGGACACATCGCGTGCATCGCAAAATACATTTTGAAATCCATGTTATTAAATTATTCCACCCACACTGCTCGCGTGCGCCAACGAGCGTCTGCGATGCCAAGGGCTAAAATAGAACTCCTTTCTATTTCTGACGCTGATCGCGCTGAAAGTCCTGCCTCTCCCATCTCCTCATTGGTTTATATAAGCAGGTACTCACGTGCCATCTTCTCATTGGTTATACCCACGTGGGTGATTGAAAGACAAACTGTTTTGCCAGTAGTTGTGGTAATACTATGAAAGTTTAGATGCTGATCACCATATAAGTTCAAAGATGAAAAAGTCCGGAAGGAGGAGAGATGACTAGAAACGTTTCGTTTGGCCGTTTTATGTTTGGATTAATTGTCGGAGTAGAGGACCTTGTGCATTTCAGGTAAAATAACAACTCCATGTTTATATCCCAGGACAAATTAGCTAGCAACATCAAGCTAGCTAAATGTATTTTGTCCCCCCACACCAAACGCGATCACGACACGCAGGTTAAAATATCAAAACAAACTCTGAACCAATGACATTCATTTGGGGACAGGTCGAAAAGCATTAAACATGTATGGCAATTTAGCTAGTTAGCAAGTGCAAGCTAACTAGCTAAATTGGGGGGACAAAATACATTTATGCACGATGGCACATGCGCGCAGTTGGTTTGGGTTCCGTGTAAAGCTCTACCGTAAGCCCTTAAACACTCTCCACAATCCCTAAAATAAATAATTTAAAATATTTTAAGACCTCATCTCATGCTGTAAAACCTATTGCCCCAAAACTGCTCCTACCTCAAGCCCCCAAACTGCCCCTTAGCTGTTAAATTCTACCTCATCCCTCACTTCCCAAATTGGTGCCACTTCACATTGAAATATAGAGACTCTGAACTCTTGGGGTGAACAGTATCCACCATCTTGGTTAGACGTGGTGGTTAATGCGGTGGATTCAATTTGCCATTTGCTGCAATTGTATGTTTACTGCCCTTGCGTGCCCCTTTTCCCACTACTCTGTCAGGCTGTTATCCACACTGATCACCTCTCTGGCACGGTGGACTGGACTCATCTGAACTGTACTCCTCAGAACTGTAGCCAACACATGGGGGACAGCATCAACGTATCACATACTTAAACGAGTGCATTTTTATTTAATCTATGGACCTCTAACTCTGTGGTGGCATGAGGACATTTTAACAATGTTGAAAATGATCCAAAGTGGCTATTTGGAGATTACTAACCCCAATAGTGTGAGGTGAAGATTACAATGAATCAGACTTATGGTCATGCTCTCCCTTTGTTCAATTAGACAATTATCCTCCTCTCTTCCTGGGTGGGTGCTCTTGGTTTTTAACCCCATAACAGATGAGCTCTATGGCCCAAAGAGCTCAAACCTTCTGGTGACATTGGTCTTTGATCTAACTCTCTTCTTCTTTGTGCCTGTGTATGTGTGTCTTTGAACACGTGTGTGTGTGTGTGTGTGTGGGTGGGTGCACCTCTCTCCTTAGTCATGCTCGGCTGCGCTGTAACAGGTGCACCTTCTGCCACCTGCAGAACTTCATCAACTCAGAGCTGGTGCAGACAGTGAAGGCCAAGCTCTACACTGCCATTCTCAGCAGGTCCTCAGAGACCTTCCAACTCTTCCAACTCTTCTGTTTCACAATCCTCCTCTTCATTTGTCCCTGTTCTTCTTCAGTGGCTGTTCATCGCCTTTGTTTTGACCCTGTTCTGGAGTTTGGGCTGTGGATTGTCATAAACCACTGTTTGTTTTCATGTAAATCTTCATGACATCTCACTCTTATTCTTTTGCCTCACCCAAACGTTCCCGGATTCTGAGTTCCTTGATCCTCTCTCTTCGTCATTCGTCACTTGTTTGACCATCTTGTTCTGTTCCAACCTTGTTCGTTATGTTCCTCTTCATTAATGAATAATGCATATGTAGTCTAATAATGCAGATTTCTAGTGTCTTGTCTGTTCATCCTGTTGGACGTTCATCTTTTGGCATCTTTAGTTGTGATTAGTGCATAGGACTGTACGGAGGTTCAAAGCCACACTGTTTTGAATGAATTCCTACATACAGTGCATTCGGAAAGTATTCAGACCCCTTGACTTTTTCCACATTTTGTTACGTTACAGCCTTCTAAAATTGATTACATCATTTTCTCCCACTGCATCAATCTACACATGTTACCCCACAATGACAAAGCAAAAACAGGTTGTTTGACATTTTTACAAATGTTTTAAAAAAATCGAACTGAAATATGACTTTAACATAAATATTCAGACCCTTTACTCAGTACTTTGTTGAAGCACCTTTGGCAGCAATTACAGACTCGATTATTCTTGGGTATGACACTGCAAGCTTGGCGCACCTGTTTTTGGGGAGTTTCTCCCATTCTTCTCTGCAGATCCTCTCAAGCTTTGTCAGGTTGGATGGGAAGTGTCGCTATTGTGTCACAGCTATTTCCAGGTCTTTCCAGAGATGTTTGATTAGGTTCAAGTCTGGGCTCTGGCTGGGCCAATCAAGGACATTCAGAGACTTGTCCCGAAGCCGCTCCTGCTTTATCTTGGCTATATGCTTAGGGTTGTTGTCCTGTTGGAAGGCGAACTTTCGCCTCAGTCTGAGATCCTGAGCGCTCTGGAGCAGGTTTTCATCAAGGATCTCTCTTTACTTTGCTCTGTTCATTTTTGCCTCGAACCTGTCTAGTCTCCCAGTCCCTGCCACTGCCACCTACCATGCTTCACCGTAGAGATGGTACCAGGTTTCCTCCAGACGTGACGCTTGGCATTCAGGCCAAAGAGTTCAATCTTGGTTACATCAGACCAGATACTCTTGTTTCTCAGGGTCTGAGAGTCCTTTAGGTGCCATTTGGAAAACTTCAAGCGGGCTGTCATGCCTTTTACTGAGGAGTGGCTTCCGTTTGGCCACTCTTCCATAAAGGCCTGATAGGTGGAGTGCTGCAGAGATGGTTGTCCTTCCGTCTGTCCTTCTCCACAGAGGAACTATGGAATTCTGTCAAGAGTGACCATCGGGTTCTTGGTCACCTCCCTGACCAATGCCCTTCTCCACCGATTGTTCAGTTTGTCCGGGCGGCCAGCACTAGGAAGAGTCTTGGTGGTTCCAAACTTCTTCCATTTAAGAATTATGGAGGCCACTGTGTTCTTGGACATTTTTTGGTACCCTTCCCCATATCTGTGCCTCGACACAATCCTGTCTCGGAGCTCTACGAACAATTCCTTCGACATCGTGTCATGCACTTTCAACTTTGGGACCTTTTTATATAGACAGGTGTGTGCATTTCCAAATCATGTCCAATCAATTGAATTTACCGCAGGTGGACTCCAATCAAGTTGTAAAAATATCTCAAGGATGATCAATGGAAACAAGATGCACCTGAGCTCAATTTCGAGTCTCATATCAAAGGGTCTGAATACTTACGTAAGGTATGTTAAAAAAAAAAATGTTTTATACATTTGCAAAAATGTCAAAAACCTGTATTGTGTGTACATTGATGAGGATTTTTAAAATACATTTTAGAATAAGGCTGTAACGTTACAAAATATGGAAAAGGGTGAAGGGGTCTGAATACTTTCCGAATGCACTGTAGCATGTATCGTGATCATCTGTGTAAGCAGAGAGGTTATGTAAAAGCATTACATGTTGTTGTCTCTGACGTAATGTGTCTCACTGTTTTTCTCTCGCTCTCTTTCTGTCTCTGGATCCTCTCTCTCTCTCTCTCTCTCTGTGTGTATCTTTCCTTCGCTCTCTTAGACATGTGACACAGGCTGACCTGAAGAGCTCCACGTTCTGGTTGAGAGTGAGCGTGGGAGCCACCGTGTTTGCCGTGCTGGGCTTCGCCATGTACAGAGTGCTGCTCAAACAACGGGGATCCAATGCAAACCCAACCTTTGCGAGACTTGTACCCAAATCTTTTTGTGCTGTTTTGCCAACTACTATGGTGTATGGAGTGAATCCTAGCTTCCAGTTAAGTTGAATTTACACTTAGTCTCCCATTGACATCAATACATGACTAAGTGAAAATTCAACATAAGTGCAAGTTCTGGATCTGCCCCATTGGCAATAGGAGATGGCAGGACAGCACAGACAGATCTGGGACCAGGCTAAACCTGGCACCCTCTCCCAATAAATATCTCTCTAAGATCATAAAAGATCCAGTATGTCCCCCATGTGATGAGGGGGAAAAAAAGCAAACATTATTTAGTTTTATACCTAGAGATTTCACAAGAAAATGACTGCTATTGTTCTTTATTTTGGCTTCTGCAAGTCTGTACTCAAAAGTATATCATATTTATATTGAAAATGTGATTATATAACTACTACTGATGAAGCTAGTGATTTCTTCTCTTTGTGCAAAATATCAATTTCTTTTGGTTACCTGTGTGGATTGAAATGGGAAAACAATTCCATCTTAAGCAGTTGAAGTAAGGGTAGTGAAATGAGTATGCAAAATAACCAATACCATACACAAAAATATATGCTTTAAAACAAGCACTGAAACAATGTGGAAATAATGTATATATAACTGCTTGTATATTTGTTTTCCCTTGAACAAACGGGACGTTATGAAGTTCAAATGCTGACTCTATAATGGCACAACAAAGCCACATTCAATGCTATAAAGGCATTAGCTTTCTATCATGTATTTAGTATTTTCAAATGTTCTCAAACCAGTTCAGTAAAGGCTGCTCTACTGTTATTAAAATGTTGTTCTTTAGTTTGCCTTCCAGGGTCCGAACCTCGGTGGCACACTTACAAATTTGTAAGGCTGAATCAGCCCATATTCAATCAATGGATGTTCCGTATGGGATGATACTTTTTGTCTGCGCCTTACCCCTAGAACTCAGTAAGGCTCTGTAGCCCACCCATGGCTTCCTGTATGGGTATGGACCACCCAGGTGGTGTGTGTGTTGGGCATGCATGTAAAGTCAAATTGTGTGTGTTGGGCATGCATGTCAAAATTGTGTGTGCTTGCTATGTGTGTATGTGAGGCTGTACAGTTATTGTATTTGCATGCTTTGCTTTTTCTGATCATCCTCCAATATTGTTATATCAAATATACTGTTATTATTAAGCCAACATTCCTCTCAATGGTATTATTCCAATTATCCAAATGTTATCCAGCACCCCCAACTCCCAGAACATTAGGACAATTGTGTTTCACGTTTGCCTTTCCAATGTTTATAATAAATACATCTACTTTAATCCTGTGTCAATAATGTTTTATTGCATTTGGGATCATTTTTTTTAATGAAAAGCAGCAGTTAATGCACACCCAAAATAGTCAGAGGTGCTGACAAATGGAGAGGTACGTTTAAATAAATAAAGTTGCGTAATATGTATGCTTCCAATGATTTATTGGGTATCACCAATGTTTTCGGAACAGTGCCTTCCTCAGTGCACGTTATGCAAGAGATCTGCCGAAGTGATTGGTATGATTTTGACTTCAGAGTATTTGTTGTAGTATTGAGGTAATGCCAACATGCTGCTGAATGTTCTCTTAATTTCAGGTCCTCACTACATTGGTCCAGGAAGGTCCTACTGAGGGGTAGGGAAGGAGGCAGCCAGCGATGTCATTCCCCCTGATTTCACGTGAAGGATGAGGTAATGTGATGTAGTAACTGTAGGTCTGCCACTGGACACATGGAGGCAGTATTATCAAAATAATGATTCCAATGTCTACAGACAGCACACCACCACGTTTTTTTAATGATTTGTTTTACCTTTATTTAACTAGGCAAGTCAGTTAAGAACAAATTCTTATTTTCAATGACTGCCTAGGAACAGTGGTTTAAATGCCTTGTTCAGGGGGAGAACGACATATTTTGACCTTGTCAGCTTGGGATTCCACCCAGCGACCTTTCGGTTACTTGTCCAACGCTCTAATCACTAGGCTACCTAATAACAATATTCAGGGCGCAGTCGGATCCCTCAGGGATGAGCTGTAACTAGTCTCTAATGATCCCCACCAGACTGCATAAAATTGCCTTTTTAACCATGAAGATTATTCCCTAGGGCCTAACTGATTGGTCTGTTCTTCTCTCTCTCTCTCTTTCTGTGTGTGTGTGTGTGAGAGAGAGAGCGAGAGAGACGCAAATACATGGAACGCAGAGCCTTAACAGTGTGTATGTGTGAGTGAGTACATGTCTGTCTAGCAGGTCATTTGATACCCTGATGAAGACAGCTTGGCTGTCGAAACGCTGGTAATTATATTTTTGAATCTGAGCTCCTAGAGTGTGCGGCTCTCTTTTATTTTCAAGCTTTCTACTCCGCTAGCCAGCACCTCGCCTAAATAGGTGTGTGTTTCTTTTTCTTCTAGATAGCAGGTCATTTGTACCTGTTTTCACCAGTTAACACCTACGCAGACAGAGCTACTAACATTCTGAGACAGAGTTGATAAGCATTCCTCTCACCGTGCAGGTGTTTACCCGCGGTTAGCCTCAGTTCCTCTGCGCTCTGTTCCGTGGGCTGTTCTACTTTCAGAGCTGAAGCCACCAGCAGTTGACCTGTGAAAGTTGACATGTGAACTCTTCACCCAATTAGATTTAAATTTAAATATGCGGTTCCCCTCCTCTCCCGTGTTGGGGTGCGCTACAGGCGGGCCAATGGTTTGAGTCACTCACTGGTGATATGGGGGATGTTGATACTATGAGTGTCTCCAAGTGTCGCTGTAACTCATAATGAGTAACATATTATGAGTAAGTGTCTAACTGACTGGCCAAATTGCATAGATTGCAGTATGTGCAACCAGCAGGGGATTGGAATGCTTTGCTCATGGGTTAGTTAAGCCAAGGCTATCGGACGGTGATACTCAAGTGAGCATGATCTAAGTAGAAGTTTGAATGGAAACCACAGCAGTGTTAGGCTAAAGTAATAGGAAAAGTCATTAGAAATAGAGACCCCACATTCAGTATACGTATAGAGTAGTTGAGATGTGGTTCTGGGTGATGAGATTAGTTTAATTGTGATCTCAAACATGGTAATTGCACAGCTGACTGCAGATGGCATCCCAACAGCTTCGCTCTCTCTCGGAGGAAGCGTTTTGAGGCCAGTTTTGAGGCCAGTTGAGGACGGGTAGTATAGGATTTCGCTGTTAAAACATTGTTGGCTGCAGTTTCATTCAAAAGTGCTGTGTAGGTGTCACAAGACCCATAAGGTTAAAAATAACCTATGGCCATATTGTTTCCATGGTAATACTATCAAATAGCATGTGCAGGTTTTGTGAGAGAGATACAATCTCTTTACAGTGCTACCAGCCCACTCAAAAGCAGCTGCACCCCACAGCCACAAAATAACTTACACACACAAGTGGGCACACACAAGCACATGCATGTGCACACAAACAACACAAAACACACAGGTTGATCTTAAATGAATAGTTTGTTTGAAGTGATTATAGATAATGGGTAGGTGGTCCTCTGGAATGGAAGACCCATCATTTTGCTGATTGTCATTGCAGGCCTGCAGGGGAGGGTTTGTTTATGACCCTAAAACACAACCTGGAAATTACAGGCCCTTATTACCCTCCTCAACCTCAACCCACTTACCACCCAGATACAGAGGGGAAGGAAGGTGAACAGAGAAGTAAAACAGTGTTTGGTACTTGGTACCATAAGTGTCCTAAACTGACTATCATAGTAGATCAGTGCTATGCTTCATGATTGAATTCATCACCCTTTCAGTGAATGTTGGATGGAAATATTACAGGATAGAATTGTCCCTCTTTGAATTAGATCCGTATCAGGCACTTCTACTGTCTGAATACTATGTTGTGTATTTAATAGCCCACACCCACATTTGTGTGTTGAATTTGGATCCTCTTCAGCCAAGTCTACCCGCTGAGTCACATGTGCGCACTGTCTATCTGATGACATAACGTGATAAAGTACCAGAGTGAGAGCCAGCTGGTGTGAACCGGGGTTCCTCGAAGCCTTCTGTGGTTGTGGGTGGTGTTCTCACCTCGCAGCCAAAAATCCATCTTTCTCTGCGCCGGAGGCATGTATGCATGCGACAGTGCAACGGAGCCGAAGGTGCTTGCCTGCTTGCCTACCGGCTTGAACAGTGCCAGAGTGCCGGCTGGTCCCGATCCAACTCCGGGAGCGGAGTCAGTGTGTTCCTAGAGGCTGCTGACTGAGACAGCGGGGTTGGGCAGCTGACCGAGCTGCGTCGCTGTAAACAACTGCGAGGGTACAATGACGCACCTGAATTTACACTTGCGCGACTTTTGGACGGTCGACTAGACATCTTTGGAGTCAGTGTTCCGTGACGGACTGCCATGACATTTAGGCTACCCATGCTGCTTTTTGCGCCGTAGACTGAGTAGCATTATATGCTGTTTTATGCTGAGGGGTTTTCCAACTATGCCTATTTCCTTGTAATACACCATGACGTCTTACCTTATTCACTATTGAAGTGAGTAGCCAATTTCATTCATTATTGCCACACACACCTCTATTCTATTTCATTTGCAGGTGAGTCACATTGGAATGAACAATCACTGCTGTCAACTTGGATAGTTGCCTGCCTGTCCGTCCCAATGAGATTTCAGTACTTTGGCAGTGAAACATGCCGTGTCTGTCTACAGAGAGCTGGACTGAGGTGCAGGTGGGCTGTCGTATGAAATAGGAGAAGGACTTGGTGGACACACACCCCCAATTCAGTTGTTACACACACACTGTCGCTCGGAGTGGCGAGACGCAGATGCGCACTCCACAGACACCCAACTCGGCACCCAACTTTTGCTCTGTGCGTGGATCTATTAAACATATATTTTCTCTTCAATGAGCTTGTGAACAAACGGAGGATAGATGTTATTTTGCGGGCTAATATATTTTTTCTAAATAGCCGCAAAGGACCAGGGTTGGAATAAGGATGCCCGATTGTCTTTGAGACACCTGCGTTGATTTATTAGCCTCGCTTGGTGATTTCTCAAATATGGATTATGTGCGTAATGTGGCTCAAATAGCAGAGAATGGATATTGTTTGTCGGTAAGGATTTCATATTGAATCGCCCAGTAGTGCATTGAGGAGAGGGGCAGCCGCAGCCTGACGATGCCGGACGCGTCTCGGGACGTGCCGGTGCATTCCTCTCCAGCAGTGGCGGCGAACGCGGAGGGAGACGAGATAGAAGTGCTGGAGAGTATCGATGTTCTTCCCGTGGCCCCAGAGGACGTAAGTCTGGAGCCATATTCATATTGTCATCAGCGTTTTTCAATTTCATCCCAATACAGAAAATCACATTAAAGGCACGTTTTTCCCACGGTGTATTCTACAGTAGCGAATATTTTTTATTCAACTAGACAATTCAAATAACACATTTGTATTGCACTTTTTATACTGTGTTATGGTTGTAAGCTATGAATATTATTATGCCAGCGACCATTCTCAGACAGCTTCATAGACTCATACATAGACCATAGTCATTATATCATCACAGTCAACAATCCATTGACTATATGTGTTCATTACAGCTAACTGAGCAGACATAGCATGGCTACTACCATACATAATTGATGATGTCTTCAATTGTTCAATTATATTGATTCATTGAATGAAGGAAAGTTCTTGTAGGCTACCTGCTGACTTCACTCCTTAATGACAGGTGTGTCTATCTGTTAAATGGCACCTTTCTCTCTGAAACCTTTTCTTTCCTCTTTTCTCTCTCTTTCCCTACCCACTCCTTTCCTCTTTCCCTATCTCAGCAATGGAAATCTCTGTTCGACAAGGTATGTATAGTCGTTGTGTTACAGACTCTCTCTGTTGCATGCGCACTCATGAAGGGTTTCTACTTACCTGTCTTTTTATGTGAGGAACTGTTTGCTGTCCGAACTTTAACTTGTTACAAGTTCACATGTGCTTTATTGCTACCGCATTTAGTACTAAAACTGTGACTTATGAACTGACCTTGATCTTCACCCAATAGTCATGGAATAGCAAGTCAACTATCCGTGACATTATTATAAAGTCTCTCTCCTGTCATTCCTGCGGTGGCGGTGAGTTGAGCCCTTGATGCCTGAGGAATGGGAGGCGGAGAACCAGATCAAATAAGCAAGCAGGTTGTGTTGGGTGTTTCCCTCATCCAGTCCTCCAGTCCTCCTGACATCGACCCTCCCAAATGCATTTAGAGCAATACATAATCCTGGTTACAGTTGCCGTTGCTCCGCCTGTGGGCTGTCATGTCGGCGGCCACAGTGACAAACAAGGGTGTGTGTGTGTGTGTGTGTGTGTGTGTTATGCCCAGGCCATCAGGTTGGCATGACAGACGGAATACCAGACCCTCCCCCAACTCGCACACCCTCTCTCCCACCACTCCATCCCATGGAGCTGCCTCAACACCTGCCTGCCCCAGCCTGGTTGGCGGGCCCCACACTCACTCCTGGTCCCCCAGGGGGGGACAAAGGAAGTATAAGGGGGTTAGGGAGGGGGACAGGGGGGGAAGTCAGAGGCTCGTGTCAGGCTCGCTCTTTCAAGCTCTGGAGGACTGGCTAGGGATTCATGGGATTACGTGAAAAGGGGTTCGGGGTCGTTGGTGTGTGTATATATGTGTGTGTCGGGGGGGGGGGGTATACATTGTGGACAGGCATTAAGCGGGCCTCTCAATCCACTGCCTTTATGCGGCTCGGCATCGCTTTGAATTTCTCAAGTGGCCTTCAGACTAGATGGGAGGGGGGCCGGGGGGAGAACCAAATATAGCCTATAGAAGGGGATGCTGTCCAGTCTGGCAGCTACAAATGCCCTTTCACTCTTTTATTCCCTCCCCCATCCACCTCTTAAATGACCCCTTCCATTTGTCATACATTGGAAATGTTGACCTTTAGGATCACTCAGCTCCTCACAGTGGACACTTAAGGAAGATAAATTATAGGGTGGATGGTGGACCAGAAATTGGGGATTTTTACTGGCAACCATTGGATGACTGAAAAAATGGAATAGTTGGACGTTCATAAATGGAGGAATAGGTCTTGCTCATTGGATGTTTAGTTCATAAATGGAGGAATAGGTCTTGCTCGTTGGATGTTTAGTTCATAAATGGAGGAATAGGTCTTGCTCATTGGATGTTTAGTTCATAAATGGAGGAATAGGTCTTGCTCATTGGATGTTTAGTTCATAAATGGAGGAATAGGTCTTGCTCATTGGATGTTTAGTTCATAAATGGAGGAATAGGTCTTGCTCATTGGATGTTTAGTTCATAAATGGAGGAATAGGTCTTGCTCATTGGATGTTTAGTTCATAAATGGAGGAATAGGTCTTGCTCATTGGATGTTTAGTTCATAAATGGAGGAATAGGTCTTGCTCATTGGATGTTTAGTTCATAAATGGAGGAATAGGTCTTGCTTGTTGGATGTTTAGTTCATAAATGGAGGAATAGGTCTTGCTCGATGGATGTTTAGTTCATAAATGGCAAAGTTTGTACCCCATATAGCACCGTATTTCCTATATAGTTGACTAATTTTGAACAGAGCAGTGTTCAAAAGTTGTGCACTATTTAGTGAATAGGGAACCATTTGGGTCACAAGTAATATGATACAGGGATGTTTCCCATAATTCTTTGCTTTGTCATCTAGAGAGCACAAACACATCACCCAGCTTGTTTAGATGGACCATGTGCCAACGCCTCTTTCTAGATTCCGTCCCAAATGGCACCCTATTCCCCATGTAGTGCACTATAAAGGGAATAGGGTGGCATTTGGGGCACATACCTACATGTCTCCCAGGCTGGTGTTTTAATCAAAGTGCTGTGTGCTCTGCTCAGTTCCCACAATGTCCCCTGAGAGGACTTTGTTGCAGTGAAAGTGCTTTCTCTTCAACCAGGAAATAAGATAATAAACCTACGATAGCTCTGATTTGTGTTACCTATCTAAGATCTTTAAACATACTAGGGAATGGGGACTACTACTACACACACGCGCGCACACACAAACACGCACACACACACGTGCACACACACACACACACACACACACACACACGTGCACACACACTACTGGCCTGATTAGTGATGATGGTGAAACCACTCAAGAGGAAACAGTCTGAGTATTTGTGTCTTTCCCTCACAGATTTTCAGCTTGTTTTCCAGGATTGGACCGATGTAACTAGGAACGTATTAAGGGCTTGTTGTTATAAATGGGATGGAGCAGGAAAAATGAAACAAACAACTTGGTGTTTTCCCTTGAAAGATGACCCAAGGGATATTTGTTTTTGTTTTTATGACTGTGTAAGTGCAGTGTGCATTACAAATGTTATAGTGGATATTTGTTGCGTCACCTCATTCTGTTTCCTCAGTGGTTGGTGGAGAGGGAGAAGGAGCTTATTGTGTTTCTTGCTTGTTGCGCTGTCAGATTGCTGTGTACAACCCAGACTGTGTACACACTCAGTCATTATCTGGGATGGGAATGTCTCCATTAGTCACACCCCCTCTTACCTTCCCATGGAAGTGCCCAGATGAAGTCAGCACCAGACGTGGAACATTAAGTCCGTATACTGATGCAAATGGTTTGGAACTCCTGGGTGAAGGAACACATGGAGGCTACCCTGCTTGCTAATGTTACAACTCTCTGGCTGACCTTTGAATGACTTTAAAAAAAAACTCTTAACACCATTTTATTTGAGACACAGAGTACATACCATAGAAATATAATCTATACAGCGGTTCCCAGCCCTATCTACAGATGATATTTCTATGGTACAGACTGTGACTGAACCATTGACCGGTAACAGAGAGAACCTGTGTTGAAGGAGTGCTGTGCGATAACACTTGTTCTACAGGCCCCAATCCCATTATTACCCCATCTGCCTTCCCTGTGTGTCCCCACAATGGCCAGTCGTCCCCACACTGTACCCTTTGTGTTGACATATGTGCCACTGTACTGTACACACACAATCCTGCTCTGCCTGCCTCTGGCCTGTTAAGACGCCAACAGGCACGCGTCCAGAACAGAGGGAATTATGGGGATTAAGACTTTTTCACATGGGCACACAGTGTACACCACAGGAGGTTGGTGGCACCTTAATTGGGGAGGACGGGCTCATGGTAATGGCTAGAACGGAATGGGTGGAATGGTATCAAATACACTAATTAAACACATGGTTTCCATTTGTTTGATCCCATTCCATTTGCTCTATTCTAGCCATTATTATGAGCCGTCCTCCCTTCAGCAGCCTCCTCTGATGTACACACATCCAGTTTAACCAGGATCCTGTCACATTATACGCTACAGTGAACTGGGGACATGAACCAGTCAAATGCTCTTTGATCGGAGTGGGGACCCACCTGTTCTTAGTGTGTGTGTGTGTGTGTGTGTGCGTGCCTCTCAATCTGGGCTCTTTATCTCATGCTGTTGTATGTGTCAATGAGCATGTGAAGTGGAGCGTGGCTGCCATTGACAGAATAGGAAGGCAGGCAGCCATCATTTCGGGCATCTTTTGTTTAGCGCCACTCACTCGGTCACCACATGGTACAGCTGCCAGCCTCTCAACCCTCTCATTCCTCTCCTCTCCAGTGTCATGACTCAGAGGATTGATTGTCAACGGTCCAGGTAACTGGTACTGATTGGGTTTGAGCCAAAATGGTGGCCCTGGTCTGATTGTAGGGTTGCCACACGTCCTCTCTCATCCCATTACTCTCAGCATTTAGGTGTTTACTTCCTGTTAGCTCCGCCAACTTGCGTCTGTCTGTGTTGATGCTGGTTTACCATACCTCCTCTCTGCCCCTCCCAAACCACTGTTCTCTCAGTAATGAGGTTTTCATCATAGAGATAGATCAGTCTATATGTAGGCTATAATCTCTATGCTATTTATTTAGAGACCCAATCTGCTTGCGTCTCTCTTGCTCGTCACTAAATGCTTTAAATACATTTCCTTATTTCCCTAATGAAAGGGAGTTCCAGTCAGTAAGTTGTGAGCAGCTCTTCTAATGTTGCGCTATAAATAGCCCCTCCCCTGCCTGTCGATCTGTCGATAGACAGAAAGATGTGCTGCTGCTTCAGTCATAATTGGCTGCGGACTGCAGTGTGTACACATGGAGAGATGAAAGATGGCAGCACAAAATTAACGTGTATCTGTTGATGGTTCAATGCTATGTGCTCTACCCACATGGCGCAAGGTGGTTCCGTGCGTGTGGGTGTGTGGGTGTGTGTGTGTGTGTGTGTGTGTGTACAACATATGTTTGTTTAATGTGTATTTATTTGTGTATGTGTGTGTGACTGTGCGTACATACGGTATGTCCCTGTGTTTGTCTTCGATATGTTAATCTGTTAGAAGGGGTCAGCGGGGAGGAATCGATGCCAGTGAGTGGTACTCTAGGGAGAGTGTTTGACTGTGTGTGTGACTGTGTGGATGTAGAGACACGCCAGCTGTCAGAGACCCTGTGTCATCTCTCTTTCCCTCTCCTCTCCCCCCTGTTCAGTTTTTTGGCCGATTTGGCTTCGGTTTGCACAGTGAAGTGGATAACATTGCTGAGGAGAGGAGAGTGCCCATCATCCACTTACAGGCTGTCTTAAGTTCACCGCCGCTTGAGTACGTTTATACACACACCAGTAGGTTACTGCAGGGGTCTGATGGGGTGACATCCTGTAAGTGACATCCTCTGGCTTTTTATTAACATGAGTTATTATACTCAGTATGTCATTCCCTTTTTACACTCAGTGAAAGTTCATCTTTGTCATTTCTCTCTGACTGTGGGAGCAAGTTACATGTCACTCATAGCTCCCAGTCTAGCCCATACGCTGAGTACAGTAGTAGAACCTACCCTGCAATGTCTGCAATATTTTTGTGAATTCCCCTATTTCCACAGAAACCCTTGACATACCCATCAAGATTCCCCGAACTTGGGAGCAGGCAGAGGTGCTAAACGGCTCCTATTTCAGCCTGTCACTCAGATCTATTGGGATCAAAGACACTAAGATCCATTCATTCCTTATGGCTGAAACTGTGATACCTTCCCACAGGTTGTGGTTACAGGGGATACTATACTGGGAGAGTCCTCTCCTGGCAGGGAGCCACCACTCTGCTCTAAACGCCTGGGGGCCTGCAGTATGTGTGGGTTTCATGCCTTTTGTGCCAAAGTCTTTCCGTGGTCTTTGTTTGTTGGAGTTTCTACGTTTTACTCATTGGGTTTGTGTGTTTCTTGTGAATGTGTGTGTTTGTGAGTGTGTGTATCAGGGTTATGGACCAGTTATACTGGGGTTTAGGTGAGACAAAAGGTCTAGTGCAGTGCTAACCAACCTTTTCTGAGTCAAGATCACTTAAGTTAGATTTTTTTCTCTTCGTGATATCCAATTGGTAGTTACAGTCTTGTCTCATCGCTGTAACTCCCGTATGGACTCGGGAGAGGCGAAGGTCGAGAGCTGTTCGACTCCTGTGGCGGGCCGGACACGGTCGCACAATGACACGGTCGCCAGTTGGACAGCGTTTCCTCCGACACATTGGTGCGGCTGGCTTCCGGGTTTAGAGAGCAGTGTGTCAAGAAGCAGTGTGGCTATGGAAGGTCGGGTTTTAAAGGACGTATGGCTCTCGACCTTCACCTCACCCGAGTCCATAGGGGAGTTGCAACGATGGGACGAGACTGTAACTACCAATTGGATATCACACAATTTGTGGAGAAAAAGGGGTAAAAAACATATATAATTAACAACTACTTTATATCGAAGGAGTGCCTTTGATTTGATATCCTGCAGGTGTGCCGTTTGGAGCGAGACGACCATTAGACCCAACGACTTGTTTCTGCACATGAGCTTAGCGGGCCTACAAGTGTGGTCGGGGTTTCTATTGGAGGAGCAGTTTTATCCTATAGTCGTACTGGACTGTCTTTGCCAAGGCTTTATCGTTGTTTTATTTACAGAAATGTTTGGTGATCGACTAGAAATGCCTTGGCGACCGCACACACACACACACACACACACACACACACACACACACACACACACACCTGTCTCTGTGACACATTCCTGCACCTCAAACCCTACTGGTTCAACACCGAAGCCCTGCAGGTGGACTGTTGACACTGCAACAATAAACAGTGTGTTTACCCATCCATGTGGTGAACAGGTGTGTGTGTGAACATATTTCTATCTCCCATCCTCACTCAAGAACTTCCCATTAGTGGCTGTGACGCATGTACAACTCAACATCTTCCAATATCGAACTCTTCTATCTTCTCCCTCGGTAGAACAATTGAGTCTTTCTTGAGTCTAAATTGACTACACGGACAAACAGAGGCTGCAGACAAAACCTCTACAGATGTTTCTCTCTCTGACGGGTTAATGCGTAACATTGACGATGCAGCATTATGCATTTAAACCCTAAACCAGCGTGTGTGTGTGTGTGTGTGTGTGTGTGTGTGTGTGTGTGTGTGTGTGTGTGTGTGTATGCTTTTAATTTAAACCTCAAACCAGTGTAACTGAATACTTCCCTTGTGTTCACCCGGCCATGAAGCGGTCCCCTTTAAAACGCCTCACCGTCTAGCTGTGTGTATCGTCTCCCTTGACATTACACTAGTGTTGAAGTGAGGACAGCTTGCGGTTTAGATTAAATAAAGCGAGGGTCTGGAAAATCTAAGCTTGTTGGCGTTTCCTGCAGCAACTTTTCCTCCCACTCACAAACCTTTTCCTCCCACTCACAAACCTTTTCCTCCCACTCACAAACCCACTCTAAAATGCTAAACTGACCCTTTTTCAACACTCCTAGTCTGAGACTCATACTTGGTCTGTATCTTCCGTATTCTACCTCAGTAGCACTATTTCCTGCTTTGGCTGACACATCAAATCACATTTTATTTGTCACACGTGCCGAATACAATAAGTGTAGACTTTACAGTGAAACGCTTACTTAAAAGCCCTTTAACAAAAAGGCAGTTTTAAGAAAAAAACTAAGACAATAACAATAGCTGAACACTGGCATACTACAGAGGGGGAACAGAGAGAACGAAAGGGGGAATCAAAAGGAGGAGAGTGCTTGCTTTGCCCCCAGGGCTCCTGTGGTAACAGGGATTCACACAGCAGACAGCTGGGGGAGTGGTCCCCAATCGCCCTAAACAGTTTACCCACCCCCCCAATCGCCTGAGTCTGAAAGGAGTGTGTGGAATATGCGCACACATACACATGTGATGACTAATTCATGCACACACACACACACACACACAGATACATCTTATTCATCATACACAAAAACATACACACATACACCTACAAAAGAAAAGTTGTGGAAGAAGAAAGAGAGGGTGATGGAGAGTCCATGTTGTTCAGACACAGGGCATGGGCAGGTCAGCACAGAGATAAAGACAGGAGGCCATAAAACTCTTCAGACAAATCTCCACATAACATTGGGGTGAGAAACCCTCATTACCAGCAGGCCAAGCCCTCATTTACAGCAACTGCCGTCAGAGGCCATTCTGAGGCCGTTCCCGAGAACGAGGGAACAAAAAGAGGGAGAAACATTTATCTGTCTGTTTTTCTCTCTATTCAGTCCTTTCTGGGGGTCGCCCTAAACTGACCCCTTTTTATGAGGGGGCGGCGGCTCCATTCACCATAGAGATTTATGGTCTTTAATGGGGAAATGGACCCGGCCTGGGGCTGCCCTCAGGGGGGCCTGATTTAAATTCTACAAAAACGTAGGAGAGGGATTGGGAGGAGGGAGGTGGTGATCGGAGTGGGTGGGGTGGGGTCCTCTTGTCTGTGACATTTTCAAGGTTGCCATCTGGGCAGGGAGTGGGAGCCTTCAACTGTCCGTCAACATCTCAAGCAACACTGCCCCCCCCCTGGATAAAGTTGCAGAGGAGGAGAAAGGGAAAACAACATCAACTGGGGGAAACAGATGCCCTCTATCAAAGCCTTGGTGGTGACTCGCAGGCTGCTTGTCCACCTGGGCCTTTTTCTCCACCAATAACAATAAGCCAGTCAGTCAGTCTCCTGATTTGTGGTGGCCTGGTTGAGAGCCCTGCTGCGGTGTGGATCACCCTCTATTTCATAATCCTATTACCATAATCCCAAAAGGTCAGGGAGCACAGAGCACTTTCTCCTCCTCTCTCCTACCAGAATGCCTCTCCTTTAAAGGTAAAAGGGAGTTAAACTTCGGCCCAAAGGTTGAAAGAAACTTCCAGAAAGGCAACTTAAGGGGAGAAGAGTTGGGGGGTATGATAATGGTTCTAACCTCCATGGGGCTCAGCAGAGTTATGACCTATAGGCAACCACCAGAACGGCTGAAGGTCTCCACAGCTAGCCTGCCAGAGGTCACTGTGGGCTATAGCAGCATGAGGTTCAACCACTTAGCCTCTCATATTGAGACCCAGGAATTTCATAAAAGTCCAAGATAAGTTATGATATTCGTGACTGGTTTCATTTTCTCACAGATAAGTTGGGAAGAAGCTGAGGATAAAATGAGAAGATGAGTGCCACAACCGTGAAATGAAAGACGGCCTTGTGCCCAAACTTTCATTCAAGGACATATATCTGTCGGGCTTTTCCCACAAAAACACTTTTCTAAAATGTAAAGGCAAAACCACAGTGTCCAAGCAACACGTAAGGTATCCCTTCATCTGTAGCGTTGGTGTGAAACATCCTCTTGGCAGACGCATTCTCCTCAAAACGTCATAATCAAACTATCACGGTAGGCCTAAAATCTTCTTATTCAAACTATCATAGAAGCAAAGACCACACAACTTTATATCAGACCTCACAGTCAAACTCATATTGACACTTTCAAGGCAACTCCTTGACAGCTCCTTGATTATACCCTGAAGAAGACAGCTTGGCTGTCGAAACGTTGGTATAACATTTTTGCATCTGAGCTCCAAGAGTGTGCGGCTCTCTTTTATTTTATTTTCAAAACTCCTTGACAGCAACCTTGATGAGACATGCCAGTTCTTATATTGTGACAAGTCCCAAATTGCACCCTTTTCCCAAAAGTGTCATGTTATTGAACATGGTCCATAGGTCTCTGGTTAAATAAAGTGCACTATGTACAGACTTTGGTGCCTCTGTGGTAAAGCCAGTAAACCAGGAAGGAATCCCCAGTTCCCAGGCTCTCAGATGCTTCTAATTACACGCTTACCAGGATGACAGCCTTGAGAAACAAGATTCTCTGGTCTGATGAAACCAAGATTGAACTCTTTGGCCTGAATGCCAAGAATCACGTCAGAAGGAAACCTGGCACCATCCCTACGGTGAAGCATGTGGTGGCAGCGCCATGCTGTGGGGATGTTTTTAAGAGGCAAGGACTGGGAGACTAGTCAGGATCAAGGGAAAGATGAATGGAGCAAAGTACAGAGAGATCCTTGATGCTCCAGAGCGCTCAAGACCTCAGACTGAGGCGAAGATTCACCTTCCAACAGGACAACGACCCTGAGCACACAGCCAAGACATCGCAGGAGTGGCTTCTGGACAAGTCTCTGAATGTCCTTGAGTGGCCCAGCCAGAACCCAGACTTGAACCCGATCTAACATCTCTGGAGAGACCTGAAAATGGCTGTGCAGCAATGCTCCCCATCCAACCTGACAGAACTTGAGAGGATCTGCAGAGAAGAATGGGAGAAACTCCCCAAATATGGGTGTGCCAAGCCTGTAGCGTACTTATGTGATTAATTGTATTTAAAAATATATATAAATTAGCAAAAATGTCTAAAAAATTGTTTTGGTTTGTCATTATATGGGTATTGTGTGTGGATGGATGAGGGGAAAAAACAATTGAATCCATTTTAGAATAAGGCCGTAACGTAACTAAATGTAAAAAAAAGTCAATGGGTCTGAATACTTACATTTATGAACACAAGTTTGCGTTAAAAAAATAATCGTCATGGAAACGTATTCCAGTGGGTGTACCAAGCAAGAAGACAGTAACTACTGTGTCAGAGGTCAGGGTCAATATGAATAAAACATGACCTCATAGTAAAACAACAGATTTCCAGTGATCTGCCAGTAACTCAGGCTGAACAATGAAAATACTTTAAAGACATTTTTCTCAGTTACACTCAATGAGCAGTTACTGCCCTTTTGCTTGGTAGGGCAGTGTAGAGCTCCTACACGCAATGGTTCATGACCTCAGTACCATTAGACACACCCTTCAGTCAAGAAATGAGAACACAAACCACGAGGCCCTGTGACAGACGAGCATCCTGTCCAGGGGGTGTAGCTGTACATCAATCTGCCTCACGCTACAGAACGCTTCCACACCATTAAATCAAATCAAATCAAAACTTTATTTGCCACATGCGCCGAATACAAGTGTAGACTTTACCGTGAAATGCTTACTTACAAGCCCTTAACCAACAGTGCAGTTCAAGAAGAAGAAAGTATTTACCAAGAAGGCTAAAATAAAAAGCAATAATAAAAAGTAACACAATAAGAATAACAACAACGAGGCTATTTACAGTGGGCACCGGTACCGAGTCAGTGTGCATGGGTACAGGCCAGTTGAGGTAATCTGTACATGTAGGTGGGGGCGAAGTGACTATGCATAGGTAACAAACAAACAGCGAGTAGCAGCAGTGTACAAGGAGGAGGGGGGAGCCTTTTGGTCCTAGACTTGGCGCTCCGGTACTGCTTGCCGTGCGGTAGCAGAGAAAACGGTGACCTTATGGCCTTTCCTCTGACAACGCCTATTATATAGGTCCTGGATGGCAGGAAGCTAGTCCCCAGTGATGTACCGGGCCGTTCGCACTACCCTCTGTAGCCCCTTACGGTCAGATGCCGAGCAGTTGCCATACCAGGCGGGGATGAAACCGGTCAGGATGCTCTCGATGGTGCAGCTGTAAAACCTTTTGAGGATCTGGGGACCCGTGCCAAATCTTTTCAGTCTCCTGAGGGGGAAAAGGTTTTGTTGTGCCCTCTTCACAACTGTCTTGGTATGTTTGGACCATGATGGTTTGTTGGTGATGTGGACACCAAGGAACTTGAAACTCTCAAACCGCTCCACTACTATCAATGTTAATGGAGTCCTGTTCGGCCCGACTTTACCTGTAGTCCACGATCAGCTCCTTTGTCTTGCTCACATTGAGGGAGAGGTTGTTGTCCTGGCACCACACTGCCAGTTCTTAATTATGGTGTTAATTATGGTGTTGTAGTCGTGTTTGGCCACGCAGTCATGGGTGAACAGGGAATACAGGAGGGAACTAAGTGCACACCCCTGAGGGGCCCCAGTGTTAAGGATCAACGTAGCAGACATGTTGTTGCCTTCTCTTACCACCTGGGGGCGGCCTGTCAGGAAGTCCAGGATCCAGTTGCAGAGGGAGGTGTTTAGTCCCAGAGTCCTTAGCTTAGTGATGAGCTTCGTGGGCACCATGGTGTTGAACGCTGAGCTGTAGTCAATGAACAGCATTCTCACATAGGTTTTCCTTTTGTCCAGGTGAGAAAGAGCACTGTGGAGTCACCATCACACTGAAGCTGTGAATGGTAAGCAATACCTGTTCACATCAGTGCCTGTTCACATCAGTGATGCGACATATAGAGAGAGCGAGAGAGAGAGAGGAAGAGGGACACAGAGAAAGATAGAGTCAGAGAGATGTAAGAGGAGATGGCCCGGCGGTCCAAGTGAAAGCTAAGCACTGTCTGTCGATCACCTTGGGCATGTGCTGAGCCGACGAGGTGACCATGACGATGACAAAACAAGAGGGGGGACCGAGAGGGTTTCCCAAAATAACAGACCTGAGATCTCCACAATGCTCCAAGACTTAACAGAGAATTAGAAACAGAGAAAAGTCAATTCTGTTATCAGTTGCCACTTTTCTTTTTCCCCCAAGATGAATGAACTGCGTATCAAGCGGAGGTAAAAAGATATTCAGACAGCAACTCTTGGTAAGACAATGGAAGTTCAGTTAGAGGAGAGAAATAAACATGATTAAGTATAGAATACGTCATTCTATTCTAAAAACTACAGTGTCCTTTTACCATTAACTTCTCATGCTATATATTTAGCTCCCCAGCAGATTAATCGACTTTCCAAATGGCACCCTATTCCCTATATAGTGCACTACTTTTGACTAGGGTCCATTGGTGGTTGTGCACTATGTAGGGAAAAGGGTGCCATTTGATAATTGTTTCTTACGCTCCCATTTGAATCGCTAGGGGACTGAAAACTACATTATTGGTTGCAGTGAGAAAACGGGTCTCTGCAATCATCACATAGGCTACAATGTAAGATGGCGCCGGAGGGCCACGTCTTATCGGCTCTTAACAAACCATGCTATTTTGTTTGTCTTTTCGCGTTGTTCGTAACTTGTTTTGTACATAATAATTCTGCTACTGTCTCTTATGACTAAAAAGAGCTTCTGGACATCCGAACTGAGATTACTCACCTCAAATTGGACGAGGAGTACTCCTTCAATGAGTCGGACCCGAGGGATATACTACGGACGCCCGACCAGGCCAAGATCCCCGTGATTCGCTGAAAAAAGGAAACGTAGGTTTTGCGGAAAGAAATGGGGATGCCTTGTGAGGATCAGGTGACGAGTGGCTAATCTGCCCTTGCCACCCATTCTGATAGCTGTCGTTCAATCACTGGAATATAAATGGGACAAACTGAAAGCACGTATATCCTACCAACGGGACATCAAAAACTGTAGTAACTTATGTTTCACAGAGTCGTGGCTGAACTACGACATTAAGAACATACAGCTGGTGGGTGATACACACTATCGGCAGGACAGAACAGCAGCCTTTGGTAAGACACGGGATGGGGGCCTATGCATTTATGTAAACAACAGCTGGTGAACAATATCTAAGGTTTTGCTCTCCTGAGGTAGAGTATCTCGTGAAAAGCCGTAGACCACACTATCTACCTAGAGAGCTTTCATCTGTATTTTTCTAAGCTGTCTACATACGACCACAGACCAAGGCTGGCACTAAAACCTCACACCGTGAGCTGTATTACGCCATAAACAAACAGGAAAATCCAGAGGCGGCGCTCCTAGTGGCCGGGGACTTTAATGCAGGAAAACTTAAATCAGTTTTATCTAATTTCTATCAACATGTTAATTGTGCAACCAGAGGGGAGAAAATTCTAGACCACCTTTACTCCACACACAGAGACGCATACAAAGCTCTCCCTCACCCACCATTTGGCTAATCTCACCATAACTCTATCCTCCTGATTCCCGCTTACAAGCTAAAATTAAAGCAGGAAGCACCAGTGACTCGGTCTATAAAAAAGTGGTCAGATGAAACAGATGCTAAACTACAGGACTGTTTTGCTATCACAGACTGAAACATGTTCCAGTATTCTTCCGATGGCATTGAGGAGTACACCACATCAGTCACTGGCTTTATAAATAAGTGCAACGAGGACGTCGTCATGGATTACAGGCAGCATCCGCACTGAGCTATAGGCTAAAGCTTCCGCTTTCAAGGAGCGGAACTCTAACCCGGAAGCTTATAAGAAATCCTGCTATGCCCTCCGACGAACCATCAAACAGGCAAAGCATCAATACAGGAATAAGATCGAATCGTACTACACCGGCTCCGACGCTCGTCGGATGTGGAGGGGTTGCAACCTATTACAGACTACAAAGGCAAGCACAGCCGAGAGCTGCCCAATGACACGAGGCTACCAAACTAGCTAAATTATTTGAGGTAAGTAACACTGAGACATGCATGAGAGCATTAGCTGTTCCAGATGACTATGTGATCACACTCTCCACAGACCTTTAAACAGGTGAACATTCGCAAAGGTTGCTGGCCCAGATGGATTACCAGGACATGTACTCCGAGCATGTGCTGACCAACTGGCAAGTGTCTTCACTGACATTTTCAACCTCTCCCTCTCTGAGTCTGTAATAGCAACATGTTTCAAGCAGACCACCATAGTCCCTGGGCCCAAGACCACTAAGGTATCCTGCATAAATTACTACCGACCCGTAGCACTCACGTCTGTAGCCATGAAATGCTTTGAAAAGCTGATCATAGCTCACTTCAACACCATTATCCCAGAAACCCTAGACCCACTCCAATTTTCATACCGATCCAACAGATCCACATGTGATGTAATCTCTATTGAACTCCACACTGCCCTTTCCCACCTGGACAAAAGGAACACCTATGTGATAATGCTATTCATTGACTACAGCTCAGTGTTCAACACCATAGTTCCCTCAAAGCTCATCACTAAGCTAAGGACCCTGGGACTAAACACCTCCCTCTGTAACTGGATCCTGGACTTCCTGACGGGCCGTCCCCAGGTGATAAGGGTAGGTAACAACACATCCGCCATACTGATCCTCAACACTGGGGCCCCTCAGGGGTGCGTGGTCAGTCCCCTCCTGTACTCCCTGTTCACTCATGTCTGCACGGTCAGGCACGACTCCAACACCATTATTACGTTTGCTGATGGCACAACGGGCCTGATCACCGACAACAATGAGACAGCTTATAGGGAGGAGGTCAGAGACCTGACTGTGTAGTGCAAGGACAACAACCTCTCCCTCAATGTGATCAAGACAAAGGAGATGATTGTGGACTACAGGAAAAGGAGGACCGAACACGCCCCCAATCTCATTGACAGGGCTGTAATGGAGCAGGTTGAGAGCTTCAAGTTCCTTGGCGTCCACATCACCGACAAACTAACATGGTCTAAGCACACCAAGACAGTCGTGAAGAGGGCACAGCAAAACCTATTCCCCCTCAGGAGACTGAAAATATTTGGCACTGGTCCCCAGATCCTCAAAAGGTTCTACAGCTGCCCCATTGAGAGCATCCTGACCGGTTGCATCACTGCCTGGAATGGCTACTGCTTGACCTCCAACCGCAAGGCACCACAGAGGGTAGTGCGTACGGTCCAGTACATCACCGAGGCCAAGCTTCCTGCCATCCAGGACCTCTATACCAGGCGGTGTCAGAGGAAGGCACTAAAAATTGTCAAAGACTCCAGCCACCCCAGTCATAGACGGTTCTCTCTGCTACGGCACGGCAAGCGGTACCGGAGCGCCAAGTCTAGGTCCAAGAAGCTTCTTAACAGCTTCTACCCCCAAGCCATAAGACTCCTGAACAGCTAATCAAATGGCTAACCAGACTATTTGCACCCCCCCCCCCCCATGCTGCTGCTACTCTCTGTTATTATCTATGCATAGCCACTTTAATAACTCTACCTAAAATGTACATAATTACCTCAATTACCTCGACACCGGTGCCCCCGCACGTTTGCACATTGACTCTGCACCTGTACCCCCTGTATATAGCCTTGCTACACACACACACACACACACACACACACACACACACACACACACACACACACACACACACACACACACACACACACACACTGGCCTCTAGCACCCAGCTGACAACCAAGCAGGAGTTTGTTACATTTCAGCCCCCCAGCGCCTCTTTGTTTTGTGTTGTTGCTATAGAGCAGCATCTGTCTATGCCTTATGATAGTACTGTACCCCATTTTACACTAAGCCTGCAGCCATTATGATGTGTGTGTGTGCATGTATGTGTGTATTGTTTAAGGCCTCAGCCCCCATAACTGAACCAAGAACATGTCTCAGTGCAATAAGACGGTAATTAAGTATTGTTGCCGTCAGGGTTTTGAGAGGAGGAGGACAAGGAGTGGGCGAAAAGTCATCTCACTCCCAGTGATAAATCTTGGCTGTCTTTAGCTGTACAGGTTGGGGCTACTGGTTGGAAATAGTGGACGGATGGATCACATACTGAACTGATTAATTAATTTTCTACTTGTTGATTAGGCCTATTGATACTGTTAAATCCCTGCTTGTTTTGGTTGCCGACCCAGCTACGCTGGATGATGTCATTTAGATGTGATTGGATTAGGGGTTATGACTTGTTCACCTGTAGGTGTAATATGAATGTGGTTCAGGGTTAGAGGAAGAGATCAAGATGCGGGAGTGTTTCAGGGATACGGTGTTACATTGTATTCATTTAGCAGATGCTCTTATCCAGAGCAATTAGGGTTAAGTGCCTGGTTCAAGGGCACATCAACATATTTTTCACCTAGTTTGGGGGTTTGAATCAGCGACCTTTCGGTTACTGACCCAATGCTTTTAACCACTAGGCTATGAGAACAGTGTAATACCAGAGACTCTGACATCTCAACCCCTCTCTGCCATGTAACATGGCAGTGTTGCTAGGTTACACACTTCGGGTGGAGCCTGATGAGAGTGATCTGATGAATGAGAGAGCCTAAAACACTGTCAGCCCAACACACACACACACACACACACACACACACACACACACACACACACACACACACACACACACACACACACACAGCCCACTGCTAAAAGACCAACTGGGCGAGGCGACACGCACCCAGCCATCATCCATTACCCCAGACAGAAAGGCACGTCACTCACCCCCTCCGCTTGCAGCATAGCCCAAAACAGGACTACCAAAAAACCTATAGCCTGATGCAAGATCTATATCTGCTGTCTTGCCAACTCTTATGGTCGTCAGGCATAACAACACAAACAGATCTGGGACCAAGCTAATCAACCGATGTACTACCCTTGTACAGCTCTGAGAGGAAAGAGAAAGATCACAGGTGCATGGTCTGAAAAACCATTTCAGCCAGTAAATTGGACTGTATGCAGAGTTATGAATCCTATCAGCCTTTTTGTGCTTTTAAAGAGATTCAAATGAAAGAGGGAGGAGAGTGAATGAGTTCACCTAGAGAGAGAAAGCAATCACCAGGCCAGGCTAATCTATCTCTTTTCACTTCCCATCCAGCCAGGGAATAAAGAAGATAATGATGCTGTGTCTTTGTAGAAAGGGGCGGTCTGTCTGTCTCTCCTCCTTTAATCAGGGGCTGGTAGGAATGGATAGAATACTGAAGGGGGAAGGAGATTGGTGGACTATACTGTCAGACAATGTATCCTTCTCCTGGGTCATGTTTATTAAAGCGCAATGTAGTAAAACAACCCCATGTGGTCCCTCCATGTTTTACTCCGTTTTCTTTCATTTGGTGCCTACTGATCAGTTTGGGGGTTGTTCTAACACAGTTTGACCTGACATTTCTCACACTGACAGGTCTAGAGACAGTCCTCGTCCATTAAATTAACCCATGTGCACGTTCATTAGACAGAAAGTCCTTGTCTCCCACACACATTGTCTTTTCCTCTCTCTCTCTCTCTCTCTCTCTCTCTCTCTCTCTCTCTCTCTCTCTCTCTCTCTCTCTCTCGCTCTCTCTCTCTCTCTCTCTCTCTCTCTCTCTCTCTCTTTTTGTCTTTCCTTTTTTCTCTTGACAATTATTCTGTCAGGCTAGCCTAGTGGTTAGAGTGTTGGGCTAGTAACTGAAAGGTTGCAAGTTCAAATCCCAGAGGCAGTTAACCCACTGTTACTAGGCTGGCATTGATAGTAAGAATTTGTCCTTAACTGACTTGCCTAGTTAAATAAAGCTCAAATAAAAACAAATATTCCATTGTACCCCAGAACCCCAGTAAAAGTGCTGAACGGTGGCCACTTTAACTTGTTATTTTCCTGCTTATTGTGTGAAGAGATGATTATGGCAGAAGGAGAGTGGACCCAAATCCACTTTCCTTTGACGTAGAAGAGAAAAGGTACAGGAAGAGAGAGAAGGAAGCCTTAGAGTAAACACTCATTAAATATGTAGGCTACATTCTTAGAAAAAAGGGTTCCAAGAAGGTTCTTCAGCTGTTTCCATAGGAGAACCCTTTTTATGGGACCCTCTGTGGAAAGGGTGTTTACATGGAACCAAAATGGTTCAGCCTGAAACCTAAAAGGGTTCTCTTATGGGGACAACCGAAGAACCCTTTTAGATTCAAGATAACACATCTAAGAGTGTAGCGCAGGAGCACCCTTAACAGGAATCATGAGGTGTTGTTTTGGAATGGAAGGGGTGGGTGAGGACTAGGTGGAGATCTTGGAAAGGGTTGGAGATTGGGAGGATTGGATGGTGGGTTTTTCATGCTGTCCGGGTGAGAGAATGGAATGGAGTCTTGTCTTTCCCATATCTTTGTTCAACCTCCCACCTGCAGTATGAGAAAGTCTAAGTAGCATTGCTGTGGTTTCCACACGTTGCTTTATACTTGGTAGACTAAAATAGTTGCATATTGTCTAAATCTCTTTATGAAAGAACATTCTCCTTCCCTAAAGGAAAAGCATATTCTTACCTCAAAAAACAAAGTTCTTTGGTCATTGTAGATGTTAGTGTGCCGCCATAGACTCTCTGACCTGTCATCAGGGAACTGTGGACTCAGGCCTTATATTAGCTAGCTCACTAACGTGGATACAGCGTTGTACACAGGAGGATAATACGACTCCAGACACAGTCATTTATCACCTCATCTATTTTTACCTCTATTCTCACTCTCCTCCCTTCTTTTAACGAGTGAACCTCTGCACACACAAACGCACACACACACACACACACACACACACACAGACACACACTGACACACACTGACACACACACACACACACACACACACACACACACACACACACACACACACACACACACACACACACACACACACACACACACACACACACACACACACACACACACACACACACACACACACACACCTTCCCTCCTGTCCTTTATGGATTATCACAGTCTCTTAGTGAGTGTGGACTTGAGGTAGCGTTATCGGACATTGGCATGGCATTAGAAAGGCTATTAGTGTCCTGTCAAAGCATTAGACATCGCTCAAGTCACAGTGGTGTAGGAAGTCCGCGAGCCTGGTCGTGACACGCATGGCTGACAGGGCTCCATTTGAGCCAGACGCTGACCTTTCCGCCGAGACGTTTGGCGACAGGAGAGATGATCTCTGGCGACGGGAGAGATGATGTCTGGGTAATTGACAGTCTGGAGACGATATCCTTCTCCTAGACCCGCCTCATTCTGCCACTCAATCATCAGCAGCTGCGCTGATAGTAACACCGTTATATTGGCGCTGATTGGATGCAAGACAAATATCCTGCCTTCTGATTGGACGAAGTACTAACATATCGGTGCTTATTGATTAAAAGACTAATGTTAGCACTGATTGGCACTGATTGGAAAAAATGCTGATATATTGGCACTGATTGAATGAGATGCTAATACATTGGCACTGATTGAATGAGATGCTAATACATTGGCACTGATTGAATGAGATGCTAATACATTGGCACTGATTGGACCAAATTATTAGACTGATATATTGGTTCTGCCAATCTCCATTTGCTGGTACCAGCTGAGACGAATGCATAGTTAAACCAAGACACCCATCAAAATGAGAACGAACGTGGAGATTCCAAAAGTGAATCAATGTGAATCTGTCCCACAAATTAGCTTGAATGGAGCTTTTAGCTTTGAACTGGGCAACTTTGAAAGTTGGTGTCTTACAAAAAATAGCATACACACACACACACATAGACACACATATACACACACACACACTGAAAAAACAACAATCCCCTCATCATTTCCTATTGTATGGTGCTTGGAAAGCTCCTCTCCTTGAGGTATGAAAAGCATTGTTCTGTTCTGCAGAATTAACTCCCTATGTCGAAATCATGCCTGACGCACGTTCTTGTACCCCATCAGTGTCTGAGACAGCCAGCAGCTGTCAAAACACAACCTTTTGCTACGTCGACTTAACTTGGAGTGTGAAGTTGGTGTCAGATCTGGTGAACACAGAGCCAGGTTCTTACAAATTGCCCAGGCTGAAGACTAGCTTTCCACAGACAATACTAGCCTAAATGTTCTATTCATACCACCTAGTCTGACTGAAGAAAACATATTTTCTTTACGTTGTCTTATGGTTTGGATGAGACATCTTTACGTTGTCTTATGGTTTGGATGAGACATCTTTACGTTGTCTTATGGTTTGGATGAGACATCTTTACGTTGTCTTATGGTTTGGATGAGACATCTTTACGTTGTCTTATGGTTTGGATGAGACATCTTTACGTTGTCTTATGGTTTGGATGAGACATCTTTACGTTGTCTTATGGTTTGGATGAGACATCTTTACGTTGTCTTATGGTTTGGATGAGACATCTTTACGTTGTCTTATGGTTTGGATGAGACATCTTTACGTTGCCTTATGGCTTGGAAGAGACATCTTTACATTGTCTTATGGTTTGGATGAGACATCTTTACGTTGTCTTATGGTTTGTATGAGACATCTTTACGTTGTCTTATGGCTTGGAGGAGACATCTTTACGTTGTCTTATGGTTTGGATGAGACATCTTTACGTTGTCTTATGGTTTGGATGAGACATCTTTACGTTGTCTTATGGCTTGGATGAGACATCTTTACGTTGTCTTATGGTTTGGATGAGACATCTTTACGTTGTCTTATGGTTTGGATGAGACATCTTTACGTTGTCTTATGGTTTGGATGAGACATCTTTACGTTAGCCTTATGGTTTGGATCAGACCAACGGCGGAGGGATTAGAGTCAGATATTAGTGCAAGATGGGAAACACTGACACACCACACATCATGTTCCCATTGACAGCAGGACTACCTTTCATCATTTTTTGGTGTCACCCAATCTTGTCTGTAGGACTGTCTGGGGTGACTCTCTGGACCCAGTTGCCAGTCACAGCCATGACCCTTCAACCCTGGCTGTCAGGTCCTAGCCACGTCCCCTTTGTCCCCGTCCCAGCCCGCTTGCAAGCTGCTGTCTGCACTCAAGTTGAACTAGTCTCCTAGACGACAACGAGGAGAGAGTTAGCGCCATATTTCTCTCTGGTCAATGGCGGTACAGATCAACACGTGGTGTTGTATAGCCAGCCAATGGGAGTAGTGATGTAATCTAGCATTAGTATTGCCTCAGCTGTAGATTGTGGTGTGTGTGTGTGTGTGTGGAAACCCTGAATTAGCATTTGAATGGTAGTAGAGCCACAGTGTGTTTGTGTGCGTGGGCGTGCATGTCTGATGAGAGGGACGCAGAATATGGGGTTTGAAGGGGTCCCCCCCCTCTTTAATCATGGACCACCCTACCCCCTGCCTCACACCATCCCTCTTCATCTTTCCCGAAAAACTTTGAGTCACAGGAGCGTCCCATTTCCCAGCTGTCAGCTGACCCCTTTAACACCCCAACCTACTGAGTCAAGCCCCTAACAGTGATGCATGGGCCAAAGAAAACTATACCGAACATGCAAAAATTTCAAAGATTTTAGTGAGTTACAAGTTCATATCAGGAAATCAGTCAATTTAAATAAATACATTAGGCCCTAATCTATGGATTTCACATGACAGGGAATATTGCTATGCATCTTTTGGTCACAGATACCTTAACAAAAAGTAAAGGGCGTGGATCAGAAAACCAGTTAGTATCTGGTGTGATCAAGATTTGCTTCATGCAGCGTGACACATCTCCTTCGCGTAGAGTTGATCAGGCTGTTGATTGTGACCTGAGGAATGTTGTCACACTCCTCTTCAATGGCTGTGAGAAGTTGCTGGATATTGGCGGTTACTGGAACACGCTGTCGTACACGTCAATCCAGAGCATCCCAAACATGCTCAATGGGTGACATGTCTGGTGAGTATGCATGCCATGGAATAACTGAGATTTTCAGCTTCCAGGAATTGTGTACAGATCCTTGCGACATGGGGCTGTACATAATCATGCTGAAACATGAGGTGATGGCGGCGGATGAATGGCACGACAATGGGCTTCAGGATCTCGTCACGGTATCGCTGTGCATTCAAATTGCACAAATGCAATTGTGTTCGTTGTCAGTAGCTTATGCCTGCCCATATCATAACCCCATTGCCACCATGGGGAATTCTGTTCACAACGTTGAAATCAGCAAACCTTTCGCCCACACAATGCCATACATGTGGTCTGCGGTTGTGAGACCGGTTGGACGTACTGCCATATTCTCTAAAGCAATGTTGGAGGAGGCTTATGGTAGAGAAATTAACATAAAAAAAAAAGCTTTTTGTGGGTAAGAACATTTTCGGGGGTCTTTATTTCAGCTCATAAAACATGGGACCAACACTTTTCATGTTGCATTTTTGTTCAGTGTACATCTGCCACTCTCTTAGATCACTCACTCCATGTGTGTGTGTGTCTCCGTGAGTGATCTAATAGTAAATGTAGCTAAGTGAAGAGTGCTGTTGGAACACACACACACACACACTCCTCTTCATCTCCCTCAGGGAGTCAGATCACATGACTGGAGAAAGCGATCATTACAATCATATCGCTTACCAGGAGAGATGGGATAGTGAGTGAGTGAGTGAGTGAGTGTGTGTGTGTGTGTGGGCGAACATGCACATGTGTGTAAATGCATGCATGGGTGTGTGTGTGAATGTGTGTGTGCACTTGTGTGTGTGTGTGTTTGTGAGAGAGCGAGAGAGTGCGAATCACAGCCCTGAGACACTCCTGCCCTCCCCAGTGTTGCTCTGTAGTTAGCAGAGAGAAACAAGCTCCCCCCCACCAGTCTAGTAGCTTTTAATTAGACCAGCTAATTGGATCATGTCAAGGGAGCACTCTACCTTTGTGTGTGTGTGTGTGTGTGTGTGTGTGTGTGTGTGTGTGTGAACTCGTTTGTTCATGTGTGTGTGTGTGTGTGGCTCCCAGTCCCATGACCCTGCAGCATGTTCAGCTGCCTGCCCCTCACCAGTTCTTCATCTATCATGATGAGTAGCTCGCTGTTGATCAATGGCATAATGAACATGTGTAGTAATGGCCCACTGCAGCTGACACTTCTAGGCTGTGTCTCAAACGGCACCATATTCCCTATATAGTGCACTACTTTTGACAGGGGCGGACTGGGACCAGAAATTGTCCCTGGTATTTCTAACACACCGGCCCATTCTTTCCTTGAGGCGTCAGATGGCCAATCCGCCCCTGACTTTTGACCGCGGCCCATAGGGCTCCTGTCAAAAGTAGTGCACTACATAAGGAATAGGGTGCCATTTTGGAGACTAAGAGCCTACAAATAAATATATTCCCTGTCTGTTAATGTGTTTATAATTCTGCATGACCTGACTGTGTAGGTGTCAGGTGTTATCCTACAGCAGTGTAATTCATTGCATGCCTTGAGTGATTGAGCTGGTGAGGCCGATCGAGGGTCATATAAAACATTTAGATCTTCTATGGTTTCATGTAGCTACTGTAGACTCTGTCATTAAGTTGAACCCCATAGGATGGGGTAGAACCCTTCTCTAGAATAGCACGTAGACCATATGCTTCTTCAACTTTTATAAAGCTGGATAGAGAACAATTTTGACTTTGCCAGTTAAGTTGTCTTTTCCAATTGAACTTCATTATCTTACATCATTACCATACATGATCCTACATCATTGCCATACATGATCCTACATCATTACCATACATGATCCTACATCATTGCCATACATGATCCTACATCATTACCATACATGATCCTACATCATTGCCATACATGATCCTACATCATTGCCATACATGATCCTACATCATTGCCATACATGATCCTACATCATGACCATACATGATCCTACATCATTGCCATACATTATCCTACATCATTACCATACATGATCCTACATCATTGCCATACATGATCCTACATCATTGCCATACATGATCCTACATCATTGCCATACATGATCCTACATCATTGCCATACATGATCCTACATCATGACCATACATGATCCTACATCATTACCATACATGATCCTACATCATTACCATACATGATCCTACATCATTGCCATACATGATCCTACATCATTACCATACATTATCCTACATCATTACCATACATGATCCTACATCATTACCATACATGATCCTACATCATTACCATACATGATCCTACATCATTACCATACATGATCCTACATCATTGCCATACATGATCCTACATCATTACCATACATGATCCTACATCATTACCATACATGATCCTACATCATTACCATACATGCTCCTACATCATTGCCATACATGATCCTACATCATTGCCGTAAATGATCCTACATCATTACCATACATGATCCTACATCATTACCATACATGATCCTACATCATTACCATACATGATCCTACATCATTACCATACATGATCCTACATCATTACCATACATGATCCTACATCATTACCATACATGATCCTACATCATTGCCATACATGATCCTACATCATTACCATACATGATCCTACATCATTGCCATACATGATCCTACATCATTACCATACATGGTCCTACATCATTACCATACATGATCCTACATCATTGTCATACATGATCCTACATCATTGCCATACATGATCCTACATCATTACCATACATGATCCTACATCATTACCATACATGATCCTACATCATTGCCATACATGATCCTACATCATTACCATACATGATTCTACATCATTACATACATGATCTTACATCATTACCATACATGATCCTACATCATTACCATACATGATCCTACATCATTACCATACATGATCCTACATCATTACCATACATGATCCTACATCATTACCATACATGATCCTACATCATTGCCATACATGATCCTACATCATTACCATACATGATCCTACATCATTGCCATACATGATCCTACATCATTACCATACATTATCCTACATCATTACCATACATGATCCTACATCATTACCATACATGATCCTACATCATTGCCATACATGATCCTACATCATTGCCATACATGATCCTACATCATTACCATACATGATCCTACATCATTACCATACATGATCCTACATCATTACATACATGATCCTACATCATTACCATACATGATCCTACATCATTACCATACATGATCCTACATCATTACCATACATGATCCTACATCATTACCATACATGATCCTACATCATTACCATACATGATCCTACATCATTACCATACATGATCCTACATCATTACCATACATGATCCTACATCATTACCATACATGATCCTACATCATTGCCATACATGATCCTACACTCCAGTTAACCGCTCTTCTTTGCGGTGGTGGTCACTGTTCCAGAAAATGCCTCATGGGTTTATCTCAGCGCGGGGCAGGGGGCCTGTTGGACAGTGACCCATATTAGTTCAGGTCAGAGGTCACTAGATGAGTGGAGCAGCTTCCTGGGGTGAGGTTAGGGATAAGGGATGTGGTAGAGTCATTATATCACGGTTGACAATCCCTCCAACATGTCTGTAGCTGCCTGAACACTACTGTTTATTAAGGTGGCTGGAGGGCTAACAGAATCACATTTCCCACGTGTTGGATGGATTCATCTGTTTGATTAATATTAGAAAGATATTAGATCTAAATAGGCCGGGGGAAGGACCTTGTGGTCAGCTCGTACAGAGGGAAAAAGGTTGCTCAAAATTAGACTTGAACCAATGATATTTCTGACTGTTTTGTGGGCTGTTAGGCTTGGTGGACTCCCTAAATTCTCCATTGCTGCTGCCTCAAGCTTCTTAATATGCAGCATTATGAAAATGAGGCTAAGGCCCCAGCCTAGTATTGTCCCCAATCTTCTCTTCTCTTCTCTTTTCTCTCTTCTTCTCTTCCCTTCCCCTCCCTCCTCTTCTCTCGTTTCCTCTATACTTTCCTCTCCTCAGCCCTTGAAGCTAGTCTATGGAGTCGCCCAAATGGCAGGATTACTGGGTGTGTTCGCGTGTCCGTGTGCGTGTGTATGTGTCAAATAAAGGCCTTTGTCTGCATAATACTCTATCATTGGTCAGGGGAAACAATCTGTTTGGTTTGTCTCACACCCCACACCCCTTTGTTATGCCCAAAACAACCCCCATGGTCAGGAGGAAGCAGTAGTAAGTCCTGGCTTAGCTTGTATTACATTTTGGGAGGAGATTGACATTTGAATATGGACAGTACAACATAATGATTTGTCCCTGCGTGTGTATGCCATGGTAACAGAGTTGAGCAGGTACTCACACTCGAACCATAAAGACGAAATCCCAAGGTAGCCCAGATGTAATTCCATACTCGAAATAATTCCAAACGTACCCGTGCAAATTGCAATAAGTGCTGAACAAAAAAGAACACACGTTTCAGCGTTTATGTCATCATCAGTGCTGTTCCCATATTATAATGTGCCTATGTCATCATCAGTGCTGTTCCCATATTATAATGTGCCTATGTCATCATCAGTGCTGTTCCCATATTCTAATGTGCCTATGTCATCAACAGTGCTGTTCCCATATTTTAATGTGCCTATGTCATCAACAGTGCTGTTCCTATATTCTAATGTGTCTATGTCATCAACAGTGCTGTTCCTATATTCTAATGTGTCTATGTCATCAACAGTGCTGTTCCCATATTCTAATGTGCCTATGTCATCATCAGTGCTGTTCCCATATTCTAATGTGCCTATGTCATCAACAGTGCTGTTCCTATATTCTAATGTGTCTATGTCATCATCAGTGCTGTTCCCATATTCTAATGTGTCTATGTCATCAACAGTGCTGTTCCTATATTCTAATGTGTCTATGTCATCAACAGTGCTGTTCCTATATTCTAATGTGTCTATGTCATCAACAGTGCTGTTCCCATATTCTAATGTGCCTATGTCATCATCAGTGCTGTTCCCATATTCTAATGTGCCTATGTCATCAACAGTGCTGTTCCTATATTCTAATGTGTCTATGTCATCAACAGTGCTGTTCCCATATTCTAATGTGTCTATGTCATCATCAGTGCTGTTCCCATATTCTAATGTGTCTATGTCATCAACAGTGCTGTTCCCATATTTTAATGTGCCTATGTCATCAACAGTGCTGTTCCTATATTCTAATGTGTCTATGTCATCAACAGTGCTGTTCCTATATTCTAATGTGTCTATGTCATCATCAGTGCTGTTCCCATATTCTAATGTGTCTATGTCATCAACAGTGCTGTTCCTATATTCTAATGTGTCTATGTCATCATCAGTGCTGTTCCCATATTCTAATGTGTCTATGTCATCAACAGTGCTGTTCCCATATTCTAATGTGCCTATGTCATCAACAGTGCTGTTCCTATATTCTAATGTGTCTATGTCATCAACAGTGCTGTTCCTATATTCTAATGTGTCTATGTCATCATCAGTGCTGTTCCCATATTTTAATGTGTCTATGTCATCAACAGTGCTGTTCCTATATTCTAATGTGTCTATGTCATCATCAGTGCTGTTCCCATATTCTAATGTGTCTATGTCATCATCAGTGCTGTTCCCATATTATAATGTGTCTATGTCATCAACAGTGCTGTTCCCATATTTTAATGTGTCTATGTCATCAACAGTGCTGTTCCTATATTCTAATGTGTCTATGTCATCAACAGTGCTGTTCCCATATTCTAATGTGTCTATGTCATCAACAGTGCTGTTCCTATATTCTAATGTGCCTATGTCATCATCAGTGCTGTTCCCATATTCTAATGTGTCTATGTCATCAACAGTGCTGTTCCCATATTTTAATGTGTCTATGTCATCAACAGTGCTGTTCCTATATTCTAATGTGTCTATGTCATCAACAGTGCTGTTCCTATATTCTAATGTGTCTATGTCATCAACAGTGCTGTTCCTATATTCTAATGTGTCTATGTCATCAACAGTGCTGTTCCTATATTCTAATGTGTCTTTCCTATGTCTTTTGTGAAGCCCTCAGAGGGACGAGGGGCAACAGGGTCTTATTGGGGGAAAGGGATTGGGTGAACCTTGCATGAAATGTCCATTAGGCCCCCATTGTTAAGGAGGGGTTCCTCACATCATCACACTCATCCCTGCCTGCCAGTGAGCCTGTTGATGAGTGAGCCTGCTGGTGTATGGGAATGTGTATGTGTGGGTCTTCGTGACAGTGTGTAGGCATGTGAGAGAAAGGGTGTGTGTTAGTTTCAGTTTGAGAAAGAGTTGTACAAGTGTGTGTCTAAGAGAGATGTGGGAGAGAGGGGGTCTGAGATCTGAATGTAGGCTAAAATGCGGTTTGGGGCTGGGTTGTATTGTTGGGGGGCTGAGAACAGGGGGTTTAGGGGGGGGGGGGTGTTCAGTATGGGACTGTAATCCGTCAGAGGGGTAAACAAGCTCTTATTCTGGACCAGACAGTCTGGTAGATACAGACAGAGAGCAGTGGGACTGGACTAGACACACAGACAGTAGTCTCTTATGACACTATTAACTGGCAAACACACGTGAGATATGGTTCTGGGTTCTGGGATTACACAAACCAGAGACATGACAAGATGTCCCTGGCAGAAACTGGAAGACATCCTGCAGGAAAAGGTTTGTTTGGTTCACTTTCCCTTTCAGGGGCGGGGGTGTGTGTGTGTGTGTGTGCGTGTGCGTGTGCGCATGCGAGAGAGCACGGCATCAAGACAGATATAGTGTTGGAGTGCATGACTGTTCACACAGTCTACAGTCTGTGAAATTAGACAGTTAATGTCGATTTCAACATATTTATTTAGCACCAACGGAGTCTTTATAGTTATCAATGATCATTTAACCAAAATGCTCCAACCATATTGCAGCATCTTTAAAGATGACTTTTGGAATCACCGTAAAAAAGGACTCTATGAGAGTCAACTGTCACCTCTCAGTTGTTGTTCTGAAGAGCAGAATGGAACAGCCCTTTATGGCCTCCTGCAATTCTATTGCCGTAGAAATAGAATCGAATCAAATCCATTTGTATGAATCACGTGCGCCGAGTACAACTGGTGTACAGTGAAATGCTTGCTTCCGAGTTTTTACCAACGATGCAACGTTTAAAAATGTAATCAAAGTCAAATAAAACAAAATACACAAGGATGGAGCTATTTACATGGAGTACCAGTACCATATCAATGTGGAGCTATATACATGGAGTACCAGTACCAGATCAATGTGGAGCTATATACATGGAGTACCAGTACCAGATCAATGTGGAGCTATATACAGGGAGTAGCAGTACCAGATCAATGTGGAGCTATATACAGGGAGTACCAGTACCAGATCAATGTGGAGCTATATACAGGGAGTACCAGTACCAGATCAATGTGGAGCTATTTACATGGAGTACCAGTACCAGATCAATGTGGAGCTATATACATGGAGTACCAGTACCAGATCAATGTGGAGCTATTTACATGGAGTACCAGTACCAGATCAATGTGGAGCTATATACATGGAGTACCAGTACCAGATCAATGTGGAGCTATTTACATGGAGTACCAGTACCAGATCAATGTGGAGCTATTTACATGGAGTACCAGTACCAGATCAATGTGGAGCTATTTACATGGAGTACCAGTACCAGATCAATGTGGAGCTATTTACATGGAGTACCAGTACCAGATCAATGTGGAGCTATTTACATGGAGTACCAGTACCAGATCAATGTGGAGCTATATACAGGGAGTACCAGTACCAGATCAATGTAAAGTGACCAGGCATCAGGATAGATAATAATAAGGTATATGAGGTAGATATGTACATGAAGGCAGGGTATAGTGACTAGGCATCAGGATAGATAATAATAAGGTATATGAGGTAGATATGTACATGAAGGCAGGGTAAAGTGACTTGGCATCAGGATAGATAATAATAAGAGTAAAACAAAGAACAGAGTGGCAGCAGCAAATGAGGAGTGTAAAAGTGTGTGCGTGTACAGCATGTGTGTTTGTGTTGTGTCTGTATGGACGTGTGTGTGTGTGTGTGTGTGGGTATGTAGTGTTTGAATGTGTGAGGGATCTGTGTGGGAGTGACAGTGTAGTGTGAGGTGAGTGTGTATATGGTGTGTATATAAAGTCTAGTGAGTGTGTGTAGGGTCAGTGCAAGATAGAGTCAGAGCAGACGGTTCAGGTACCATTAATTGATATTCATCAGTCTGGATATTTAGCAGTCTAGTGGCTTGGGGGTAGAAGCTGTCTCTTGGTCCGAGAGCCGATGTTCTGGTACCGTTTGCCGGACAGTAGCAGAGGGAACAGTCCATGACTTGGGAGACTGGAGTCTCTGTCAATTTTTCGAGCCTTCCTCTGACACCGCCTGGTATAGAGGTCCTGGATGGCAGGGAGCTCGGCCCCAGTGATGTACTGGGCTGTCTAATAAGTAGAAGGAGAATCCTCATTCAATTCAATGGCCTGTGATGTTATTTCTATGGCCTCTGTCTTCCGTTGTGCTGCCTGCCAAACGTGGCACATGGAGAAGGCAAACAAACTGTCTGAGGCTTTGCTCATGGCGATGGAATTAGATTCACTGCTCATCTAGTCTGTATGTCACACACACACACTATACGCACGACAGCTGTATTCTGAGCCTATTCACAAACGACCTGACATTCAAGTCAAACACAAGCACATCGAGGAATAGAAGAGGACTCAAATCCAGGCCGTTTTACAGGCCGTTGAACAGACACATCAGAAGTCTAAAGTGGCTCCATTCAATTCAGTTTGAGTTCCATTGGAATTACTGTCACTCATAGCGGAGAGGATTGAGGTAATGTGTAAGAACGTTTGCTCATGTAACATTTGGCATGAGAAAAAGCTATTGGTACTGTTCTCTTTGATTCACTGATCACTGTGCTGTATATGCGTCATTGGTGAGAGAGAAAGAACTAAGGAGTGAGTGTGAAGAATTCCTAGTGTGGGATGTCTGGCATTTGCTTCTGCTGAATGTGAGAGACTGTTGTGTGGGTGGAGCCAAGGACTTGTGACCCTTGGAAGTGCTTTGTGGGTAGTAGGGGAAAGGCCATGATTTAGACGACCAGGATGGAATTGGTCAGATAGATACAATTTCACTTTATTTCAAGTGCATCTAAACGATTCAGGACACTTGACGGTATAATGAAATACACAACACTAGCTAACTTCTTTAAAGTGTGGATGTTCTCAGAAGTTATTGGCTCTTTCCTCAGCTACTGAATGTGATTCATGAAAATAAAAAATGAAACAAAATGGCCGTTGGTTAGATGAGCTATTCGGGCTCATTTAAATTCTTGACAAAGTAGCTCAAACTATGAACAAAATGTTATTTTATGGCTTTTTGGCTTGTTTTTTTTTGTCAGTGTTGAATGTTCGGTACAAGGCTGTACTGTGAGTTTATATACTGACCTAATTTATAATTCATTTGTGATAACAACCTTTGTGTGTCTCTATGCTATAAGGCTTGTGAGTATGTGCATTGTGCCTTTGTAAATGTGCTTAGTTTGACTACATCTGTCAAGTCTCTTGTGCGCGTGCGCGTGCGCGTGCCCGTGTGTCATTGTCCTTGTCTCTGTGTTTATCTACAGAACTTCTAACCATATGCCTCTCCCTGTGTGTTCCAGTTCGACTCAGAGAGTTCAGGCTTCATCAGTACAGAGCGGTTCAGAGACCTGCTGGCGGCCCACGGCTCGGAGCTGGACCCTCACAAGCTGGAGGTTCTATTGGCCCTCGCCGACGGCAACGCAGACGGAAAGATCTGCTACCAGGACTTTGTCAACCTGGTGAGAGTCCTGAGTCACTTCATGTTACCATAGTAACTGATAATAGTGATTTGTAGAAGCATAACATTGATTATACTGTACACCGATTGGTCATGTTGAGACATGAGAGGAAGTGGAGAGGAAGTGGTCTTATGATATCAACCCTCTATAAAGGCATCTACACCATGGATATTCCACGGTATTAGACAACACAGCTTGGTCTAAATTGGCAATTTCACGCGTCGTCTAGCACCTGTTGTGTTTCAGGTGCGAGGTTGAACTCTTGACCCTGGACGGTGAAGTCATCTGGAGAAATAATCAATTGTTTGGAAACGTGAAAAGTTGTGGCCGGTAGGGGGTGGGTTTGTGAAGGTTCCCCAACTCTCCCCTCTCAATTTCCATTTCTCCTATTCTCTCTTTTGTCTTCTCCGCTTCCTTCAAAGCTGTCCATTATCTTGTACAGTGGGCTGAGAATGGGCCTGTGGGAAATTGTGAAAGAGGATCTTTGATTGGTCGGTCCAGGTCATGTGACAGGTCAAAAGTCAAGGCGAGGAACTGGAAGTGGGACAGAGGAATGAGGAACGAGGAACATGTTGTCAAGTGATGTGCGTGTGTGTATGTATGTGTGTGTGTTGGGGGGTGTGGCTGCTATTGTTACCCACAAAGACCCCTCACCCCCCCCGTGGCTTTCACATTCACTGGAACCACAACAGAAGCCAAGCAGGATGAGGGAAGGATAGATGGAGAGAGGGAGGAGGAGGAGAAGTGGGAGTGGAAGACAGAGACCGGCTTGCTGGGGTTTATTTGCAGTTCCATCTTTACTTTGCTCAGCTGCCTATTCCATAAAGCTGTCAGCGTGATTGGGAGTTATTGCCTTGCTCTCTCTTTTCTCTCTTTTCTCTCTTTCTACTTTTCCTTCTCTCTCTCGTATCTCTCTCGCTCTCTTTATCTCCCTGCCCCTTCTGTCCCTCTCCCTCCCTCTCCTCTCTCTCCCTCTCTTCCTCTCGCTCCTCTCCCTGACAGTATCTCCCAGTATAACAGTAGATTGTCCCTGGTCCCACAGTCCTTCTTGGAGAAATACCAATCTCTCTCTACCCTGCTCTCTTCTTCGCTGTCGGTGAATAGATAGAACGTCACTCCCTTTCTCTCTCTTTTGATTGAAAATAAGAGGAGAAGAATTGCCCCTGCACTGCTGGAAGAAAGAAGAAGTCTTTATGCGGTTGGTGACCTGGAGAGGAATGTGTGTGTGTGTGTGTGTGTGTGTGTGTGTGTGTGTGTGTGTGTGTGTGTGTGTGTGTGTGTGTGTGTCTGTGTGTGTGTGTGTGTGTGCACGCGCACGGGTCCATTGTCATGTACAGTGGGTGCGTGTGTGTGGTGCAGAATGTGTATGTTTGGTACCGTTTGATTCCAACTCTCTGTTGGCTTTGGGCTGGGAGTGGCCATGGTAACCTACAGTCATGAAGAATCCCACACTGTCTCTTGACTGCAATCAAGACTCACATAATTGGAGATCTGTTCAATTTGAATGGTCATTATAGATTGAAGAACGGTGCTATTGTAAACTACTTTTACGATCGGAGATATAAAAAGAAAGAGAGAAATGTGTGAATGAGAGAGAGCGAGAGAGAGAGAGAGAAAGGTGGGAATCAGAGGGAGAGGAATCAGGGAGGGATAGAGAGAGAGGGACTTGTCCACATTCCATGTTCTATAGGAGGATCATGAATATTGCTGATCTGGGTAGAAGGGCTGCGTTGTCAGGCAGCTGCCGCCAGTACTTGGGACGAGGAGAAGGGCTCAGCGGTTGCTAGGTGATGACGGGGGCATTCTGTTGCTGGGGTGAGGTGGGAGGGTATGGCAGCGTGGTTGCTGTCACAGTGGGATGAAGGATGGGGGTGCCCACGACTTAGGGGAGCTATGATGACACAATGGGGTGTTGTAGGGAAGCCAGAGATAGTGTCAAGACCTGTATGGCTGGAATTTATGGCCATGTTTCTATGACGTTTCTGTCGCTCACATAAGAAAACTAAATTACTTATTGCAATGAAAGTCTCACTGAATGGACTGACTGTCAATGAAGCCTGACCTGCAGATGGACACTGGGTATTTGATTATGTATTTTGACAGACATCTGCACATGTGCTCATAACAGTCTCACTCTCTCCACCCCTCTCTCTCTCTCTCTATTCCTCTCTCTCCCCTCTCCCATCCCTCCCTCTCTATAAATCTCTCTCTACTCCCCCCCCCCCCTCTCCCTGCTAGATGTCCAACAAGCGCAGCAACAGCTTCCGGCGGGCCATCCTCCAGGGAAGTCGTCAGTTAAAGGGGGCTGGGGCCCTGGGGGAGGAGGTGGGTCTGGGTCTGTCCCAGAGGCTGGTGAGGCACATTGCCTACGAGACCCTGCCCCGGGAGATCGACAGGAAGTGGTACTTTGACAGCTACACCTGCTGCCCACCACCCTGGCTCATCTTGGCTATCACCATTGCTGAGGTAACGTTCCGCTCATGGAGGGGTAAATCCTAAGTTCTACTTCAGTCAAATTTCCCTTAGTCATGCATGAATGTCAATGGGAGACTAAGTGAATATTCGACAGAAGTGTTGAGTTAGGACGTGCCCATGAGAGATTTAGGGCTTAGGTTCTTCAAGCATCTTTGATTAGGGTTTGATGCTGTAAAGTATCGGTTTTGATAACAAAGAGAACCCTATCGTTCAACTTCTGTTTTCAAGATAGGGTGAATAGCGAGATAGCAACAGTATCATTTATCTTTTGCTCTTGGTTTCAACTCTCCATCGAGATAAGCCTTTGAAATCAGTCTAGACTATTGTGAAACGATACATTCTTCATGGAAACAACCTAAATATCTCTGTGAAAACTAAAACGTATCTCTTAGGCTAGTACCCAGGCTAGATCTTATCTTCCTCAACAATAACTTCCCCTTCTGTCCTCTAGGTGGCAGTGTTCATGTACTATGGCCTGCAGTTGGATCGCTGGGTGCTGCAGGTGTCCAGTCCCCACTTCCTAAGGGGTCCACTGCCATACCACCCCCAGCTACGGATTCAGGCCTGGAGATACCTCAGCTACGCCTTCATGCACGCAGGGTGGGTACCTAGCCTGGCTCGGGGAGGGTAAGACCCTCCTATAATCAGATTATGTCCAAATATACATACTTGCATACTACTTAGTATTTGGTGATGTATTGACCGTGCATGCTAATGCTAAGTATGAATATTGGGACAGTCTGATCAAATCAAATTTCTTTATAGAGCCCTTCTTACATCAGCTGATATCTCAAAGTGCTGTACAGAAACCCAGCCTAAAACCCCAAACAGCAAGCAATGCAGATGTAGAAGCACAGGGGCTAGGATAAACTCCCTAGAAAGGCCAGAACCTAGGAAGAAACCTATATAGGATCCAGGCTATGAGGGGTGGCCAGTCCTCTTCTTGCTGTGCCGGGTGGAGATAATAACAGAACATGGCCAAGATGTTCAAATGTTCATAGATGACCAGCTGGGTCAAATAATAATAATCACAGTGGTTGTCGAGGTTGCAACAGGTCAGCACCTCAGGTAAAAATGTCAGTTGGCTTTTCATAGCCGATCATTCAGAGTATCTCTACCGTTCCTGTTGTCTCTAGAGAGTTGAAAACATCAGGTCTGGGACAGGTAGCACGTCCGGTGAACAGGTCAGGGTTCCATAGCCGCAGGTAGAACAGTTGAAACTGGAGCAGAAGCACAGCCAGGTGGACTGGGGACAGCAAGGAGTCATCAGGCCAGGTAGTCCTGAGGCATGGTCCTAGGGCTCAGGTGCTCCGAGAGAGAAAAAGAAAGAAAGAGAGAAAGAGAGAGAGAATTAGAGAGAGCATACTTAAATTCACACAGGACACCGGATAAGACAGGAGAAGTACTCCAGATATAACAAACTGACCCTAGCCCCCCGACACATAAACTACTGCAGCATAAATACTGGAGGTTGAGACAGGAGGGGTTGGGAGACACTGTGGTCCCATCTGACGATACCCCCGGACAGGGCCAAACAGGCAGGATATAACCCCACCTACTTTGCCAAAGCACAGCCCCCACACCACTAGAGGGATATCTTCAACCACCAACTTACCATCCTGACACAAGGCCGAGTATAGCCCACAAAGATCTCCGCCACGGCACAACTGTGGGGGGGCGCCAACCCAGACAGGAAGATCACGTTAGTGACTCAACCCACTCAAGTGACGCACTCCTCCTAGGGACGGCATGGAAGAGCACCAGTAAGCCAGTGACTCAGCCTCTAGGGTTAGAGGCAGAGAATCCCAGTGGAGAGAGGGGAACCGGCCAGGCAGAGACAGCAAGGGCGGTTCGTTGCTCCAGAGCCTTTCCATTCATCTTCCCACTCCTGGGCCAGACTACACTCAATCATAGGACCTACTGAAGAGATGAGTCTTCAGTAAAGATTTAAAGGTTGAGACCTAGTCTGCGTCTCTCACATGGGTAGGCAGACCATTCCATAGAAATGGAGCTCTAAAAAGCCTTGCCTCCAGCTGTTTCCTTAGAAATTCTAGGGACAGTAAGGAGGCCTGGGTCTTGTGACCGTGGTGTACGTGTAGGTATGTACGGCAAGACCAAATCAGAAAGATAGGTAGGAGCAAGCCCTTCTAATGCTTTGTACGTTATCAGTTAAACCTTGAAATCAGCCCTTGCCTTAACAAGAAGCCAGTGTAGAGAGGCTAGCACTGGAGCAATATGATCAAATTAGTTGGTTCTAGTCAAGATTCTAGAAGCCGTGTTTAGCACTAACTGAAGTTTATTTAGTGCTTTATCCGGGTAGCCGGAAAGTAGAGCATTGCAGTAGTCTAACCTAGAAGTGACAAAAGCATGGATTAATTCTTCTTCATCATTTTTGGACAGAAAGTTTCTGATTTTTGCAATGTTACGTAGATGGGAAAAAGCTGTGCTTGAAACAGTCTTGATATGTTCGTCAAAAGAGAGATCAAGGTCCAGAGTAACGCTGAGGTCCTTCACAGTTTTATTTGAGATAACTGTACAACCATCAAGATTTATTGTCAGATTCAACAGAAGATCTCTTTGTTTCTTGGGACCTAGAATAAGCATCTCTGTTTTGTCCGAGTTTAAAAGTAGAAAATTTGCAGCCATCCACTTGATTAGCCCTCCCTAGAGGCAGACTGGCTATCTGGCATTTTGGGCAAATGTAAGATGGGCTGGTCCATTTTTAGCCCCTGTCCATTTTTAGCCTGTCTAACTTGGGTTTTTGCACAAAATGATCATTATCTGGATAATAAAAATTAGCCAGTGTGCTAAAAATGCTAGGGCCGATTTCTCATCCCATTCTGCCCCTGGCTCTCCCCGAATCCTAACCTCTAACGTTTGTCAATCAAGTCGTGTGATGCTGCCACCACCATGCTTCATCGTAGGGATGGTGCCAGGTTTCCTCCAGACGTGATGCTTGGCATTCAGGCCAAAGAGTTCAATCTTGGTTTTATCAGACCAGAGAATCTTGTTTCCCATAGTCTGAGAGTCCTTTAGGTGCCTTTTGGCAAACTCTAAGAGGGATGTCATGTGCCATTTACTGAGGAATGGCTTCTGTCTGGCCACTCTAACATAAAGGCCTGATTGGTGGAGTGCTGCAGAGATGGTTGTCCTCCACAGAAGAACTCTAGAGCTCGGGTTCTTGGTCACCTCCCTGTCCAAGGCCCTTCTCCCTTCGTTGCTCAGTTTGGCCAGGAGGCCAGCTCTAGGAAGAGTCTTGCTGCAGAAATGTTTTGATACCTTTCCCCAGATCTGTGCCTTGTAGAAACATCTCAAGGATGATCAATGGAAACAGGATGCAACGGAGCTCTATTTCGAGTCTCATAGCAAATGGTCTGAATACTTATGTAAGTAAGGTATTTCTGTTTTTTTATGTTTAATACATTTGCAAAAATGTCTGTTTTTGCTTTGTCATTATGGGGTATTGTGTGTAGATTAATGAGGGGAAAAAATGATTTAATCAATTTTATAATAAGGCTGTAACGTAACAAAATGTGGAAAAAGTCAAGGAGTCTGATTACTTTCCGAATGCACTGTATGCTGTACATACATTGTCATATCTACTCTATGGCTCTGTAGAGCAGTGTTTCTTAATCTATTCCTGGATGTGTGTGTGTCATGATATCACTTAAGTATCAGCTGTCTCCTTTCCAAATGATTATGTTCCCATGATCATACCCTGATGAAGACAGCTTGTCTGTCGAAACAGTTGGATATTAGTAGGTTATTAAATTATTGCACCTGAGCTCCTAGTGTGCGGCTCTCCTTTAATTTGTAAGTGTTTTACTTCCCTAGCCAGCACCTCGCCTAAATACAGTGCCTTGCGAAAGTATTCGGCCCCCTTGAACTTTGCGACCTTTTGCCACATTTCAGGCTTCAAACATAAAGATATAAAACTGTATTTTTTTGTGAAGAATCAACAACAAGTGGGACACAATCATGAAGTGGAATGACATTTATTGGATATTTCAAACTTTTTTAACAAATCAAAAACTGAAAAATTGGGCGTGCAAAATTATTCAGCCCCCTTAAGTTAATACTTTGTAGCGCCACCTTTTGCTGCGATTACAGCTGTAAGTCGCTTGGGGTATGTCTCTATCAGTTTTGCACATCGAGAGACTGAAATTTTTTCCCATTCCTCCTTGCAAAACAGATCGAGCTCAGTGAGGTTGGATGGAGAGCATTTGTGAACAGCAGTTTTCAGTTCTTTCCACAGATTCTCGATTGGATTAAGGTCTGGACTTTGACTTGGCCATTCTAACACCTGGATATGTTTATTTTTGAACCATTCCATTGTATATTTTGCTTTATGTTTTGGATCATTGTCTTGTTGGAAGACAAATCTCCGTCCCAGTCTCAGGTCTTTTGCAGACTCCATCAGGTTTTCTTCCAGAATGGTCCTGTATTTGGCTCCATCCATCTTCCCATCAATTTTAACCATCTTCCCTGTCCCTGCTGAAGAAAAGCAGGCCCAAACCATGATGCTGCCACCACCATGTTTGACAGTGGGGATGGTGTGTTCAGCTGTGTTGCTTTTACGCCAAACATAACGTTTTACATTGTTGCCAAAAAGTCAATTTTGGTTTCATCTGACCAGAGCACTTTCTTCCACATGTTTGGTGTGTCTCCCAGGTGGCTTGTGGCAAACTTTAAACAACACTTTTTATGGATATCTTTAAGAAATGGCTTTCTTCTTGCCACTCTTCCATAAAGTCCAGATTTGTGCAATATACGACTGATTGTTGTCCTATGGACAGAGTCTCCCACCTCAGCTGTAGATCTCTGCAGTTCATCCAGAGTGATCATGGGCCTCTTGGCTGCATCTCTGATCAGTCTTCTCCTTGTATGAGCTGAAAGTTTAGAGGGACGGCCAGATCTTGGTAGATTTGCAGTGGTCTGATACTCCTTCCATTTCAATATTATCGCTTGCACAGTGCTCCTTGGGATGTTTAAAGCTTGGGAAATCTTTTTGTATCCAAATCCGGCTTTAAACTTCTTCACAACAGTATCTCGGACCTGCCTGGTGTGTTCCTTGTTCTTCATGATGCTCTCTGCTCTTTTGACGGACCTCTGAGACTATCACAGTGCAGGTGCATTTATACGGATACTTGATTACACAGGTGGATTGTATTTATCATCATTAGTCATTTAGGTCAACATTGGATCATTCAGAGATCCTCACTGAACTTCTGGAGAGAGTTTGCAGCACTGAAAGTAAAGGGGCTGAATAATTTTGCACGCCCAATTTTTCAGTTTTTGATTTGTTAAAAAAGTTTGAAATATCCAATAAATGTTGTTCCACTTCATGATTGTGTCCCACTTGTTGTTGATTCTTCACAAAAAAATACAGTTTTATATCTTTATGTTTGAAGCCTGAAATGTGGCAAAAGGTCGCAAAGTTCAAGGGGGCCGAATACTTTCGCAAGGCACTGTAGGTGTACGTTTCTTTCGCCTCTAGATTATGCTCCCACACACACCACATCGGCCTCCTCATGAGAGCACATGGTCGTGGCAAGCCACACACACACAGCTCTGAGAGAGGCGGAGGCTGCTGGGAATTTAACCAAATATCTAACATCCCAAAGCTCTGGCTCTCTATCAGCAGTGTGTGTAGGAGAGGTCATTCAGTGTTGTGACTGCCACACACACACACACACACACAAAGCATCCACACACTGCTGTCCACACAGAATCCACACAGAATCCACACACTGTGTCCTTTATGCCCACAGTGCCCGTACTCAGCACTGACACATGTGGGTGCCACAGAAGTTCTCCCTCTCTCTGTCCCAGCTTGGTGGACATACTTTAACTATCCCATTTATACCATAGCGACGATAGCATGCCAAAACTATGCCCCCACCAAAACAGTGTGTTTCAGCCTCAGATATTATGAACACGTTGGTTTAAAACCCCTACAGCGGATGTATCCATAGAAACAAATCCCCAAACAGAATCAAATCTATGAGTTGTTTTGTTGAAGCAGACAAGAGCCCTCGTGCTGTAGTGAGAGAATCATTCTAGTTGACAATGAGACAAGGGTGATATTGATTGGCTTGTGGAGAAGCAAGGCCCTGTCCAAATACACAAGGACGTTCCACTGGAGATTAAAAGGACTATTCATTTTCCAGCGCTAACCAGTCCCAGAGGGATGCTTCTCTCACTCTCTCACTCACACACACACACACACACACACACACACACACACACACACGCACACACACACACACACACACACACGCGCGCACGCAAGCACGCACGCACGCACACACACACACACACACACACACACACACACACACACACACACGTTCCTATGAGAAGACATCCCGTTGCCTCATAACAATGACAATGTATGACAATATGTGAGGTCATACAAATACACATGCATGTACATATGTACACACACACACACACACACACACACACACACACACACACACACACACACACACACACGTTCCTATGAGAAGACATCCCGTTGTCTCATAACAATGGCACAGACAAATACACGGATCACTGTCATTCTCTAGACAACCACAAAGGAAAACAAAGAACGCAATGCTGTTTTCACTGAGCTGCTGCACTGTACACTCAATGCCAGCTTAAAGGCGGGAAAATAAGCCAAATCCTGCTTTTATGTTGAAAACATAAGGAGTTAAGCAGCCAAAACGTGATCAAACATAGGGGTGGCTGGGGAACGGCTTCGTCTTTGGTCAATGGTAACCTACTAAAGTTGTCCTAGACCCCCTAAAAACAATGACTAAAATAATACAAATGAAACGAGTTGTCCTAGACCTACCAGACAGAGCAGCTAGTCCTACCTGTAGGGTTAGTGGAGTGTTGTCCTGTGGTGTTTCTGGACTGATATGTGCATTCTGTTTGTGTTGTTGTCGATTGGAAGCAGTGCTGTTGACCCCAGTGAAGGGATTACATTGTGGAGGGGTGTAATATGTCGGACCTATCACAGTCAGACAGGTCACGACACGGCCGGCCAGATAGATAGAGAGGAGAGGAGGGACACCGCCAAAGCCTGTTAGGGATCCTGTATCATCGTTGCAGGATCTCAGCCAATGATGACGACGCATCAAATGTGTCAACTGCCAGCACATGGCAGCAGGAGCCAAGCGATGCTGGATCAATACTGAGACATCATCTACAAAAGGTTTACAGGAGGTTTATTGGGGTGTTCTCGGAATGTTGATGCACTAACACTAGAGCCAAAACCAGTGGATAGCACAGCAGCAACACAGTTGGCCTAGTTTCAGATGTTGAAGTAAAGCCTACGTTGCTAACTCCTTTCCCTCCAGAAGCATATTATCCCCAGTCACCATTGGTCCTTAGTCAAGTGTTGTTGTTGATAATGGCGGTATGAGCTGCTTCCTAGAGCTACTGTAAGTCCCCCCAGGGGAGACTATTACAGTATGTTCACTGGATAATCAATCTATGTTTAAATGTCTTACATGCTCTGTGGGCATGATTATCTTTCAGCAACACATTGCCATCCCTCCATCCATCACTTTCTACGACCATCGAGTTGGGCTAATTTAATGACAAAGAATTTAGTCTGGTGCTCATTGAGCGAGAGGTTACTGATATAGATTCAATTACTTTATGTCACTTACTCTCCTACAAACGGATTCTAAAAGCTATACAGGCATTCAATATAATATATAACATTTTTTTGGCTCGTATTCATAGAACATCTCAGAGTAGGAATGCTGATCTTGGATCAGTTTGACCTTTTAGATCATAATTCATGAGATTACATGAACAGAGGGACCTGATCCTAGATCAGGCCTCCTACTTCCAGGTTAGAAACAGATAATATGACCATAAACTGTATATGAGTGTGGATGCGTCCTGTCCTCTAACTGACGGCTGTGTGTTGTGACCCAGCAGGATAGAACACCTGGGTCTGAATATGGCCATGCAGCTGCTGGTGGGAGTCCCTCTTGAGATGGTCCATGGAGCGCTGAGGATAGGACTGGTCTACGTGTGTGGTGTACTGGCAGGTGAGTACTGGATTAGGGTACACACACACATGGCGCAGGTGCATGCACACACACATTCAACCCCCCGCTATCAGGCTTCACCCCACTGTGTTTGGATAACAGTCATTCAGAAAACACGTATGTCTGGGACAGATGGGCTTGTGTTCTGACAGGCTTTCTTATTGAGCATCAATGTTCCCCCACTGGTCCAGAACAACAGAGAGAGTGGGAAGTGAATCATCTTAAAACATGAGAGAGAGAGAGAGAGAGAGAGAGAGAGAGAGAGAGAGAGAGAGAGAGAATCCTCCTGGGATGTTATGCATCAGAAAGAGGAAGAGGACCAAGCCTATTGGGATGTTATGCATCAGAGAGAGGAAGAGGACCAAGCCTCCTGGGATGTTATGCATCAGAGAGAGGAAGAGGACCAAGCCTCCTGGGATGTTATGCATCAGAGAGAGGAAGAGGACCAAGCCTCCTGGGATGTTATGCATCAGAGAGAGGAAGAGGACCAAGCCTCCTGGGATGTTATGCATCAGAGAGAGGAAGAGGACCAAGCCTCCTGGGATGTTATGCATCAGAGAGAGGAAGAGGACCAAGCCTCCTGGGATGTTATGCATCAGAGAGAGGAAGAGGATCAAGCCTCCTGGGATGTTATGCATCAGAGAGAGGAAGAGGACCAAGCCTCCTGGGATGTTATGCATCAGAGAGAGGAAGAGGACCAAGCTTCCTGGGATGTTATGCATCAGAGAGAGGAAGAGGACCAAGCCTACTGAGATGTTATGCATCAGAGAGAGGAAGAGGCTTTCAAGGCAAATGTCATCGCTAGCTCCCTAGTGACATTAGTTGCTAATGTCATTTGAGCGCCCAGGGCTCCCCTCTCTCCCTCTGCCCCTCTCCCCCCTGGCCCAGCGCGGCTTGGCTCAGTATGGCTCAGTGCTCACTAGATTACCATGTGACCATGGGGTATGTTCTACACTGCCTGCTTATCATGCAGTGTACATGAGGAGTGGAGCGATAATCCAGCTTTAGCTTGAATTACCTCTGGAGCCAAACAAACATTATCAGGGATTTCTGCCCGCTGCCCTCTGGAAACTAAATGCTCAGGAAACATTCAGAGTGGAAATATTTGGATGAAAATGGTTGATGTTTGGGGATATTTAGCAAGGATATAACACCCTGTGGGTGGGAAAAACTGTAGAAAGGCAGAGGATTGCCAGCAGAGAGTGTGATTTTGTACCTTTATTTAACTAGGCAAGTCAATTACGAAACAATTCTTATTTACAATGACGGCCTAACCCGATCACGGCCGGTTGTGATACAGCCCGGGATTGAACCAGGGTCTGCAGTGACACCTCTAGCACTGAGATGCAGTGCCTTAGACCGCTGCGCCATTAGGGAGCCCTATTCCATGTGTGTGTGTAAAGTGTGTGTGTGTGTTTATTTTACGGCGTGTGTGTTGGTGGAGATAAATATTGTATATATGTATGAGGTTTTATATCTGGTTGTGTATGAAGATGGGTGTGTACACAGAAGCCTTTTGCCCCAGCTGTGGTGGCCTGTAGCTAAAACACACACACACACACACACACGGTGGTGGTACTGAGAGGGCCACTGTCCCCACGGGAACCTGCTGGTTAATTAGATATCGACCCACTGGAAGTGTGTGTGTGTGTGTGTGTAGAGGGAGGTTGTCTTCTGTGTTGTTTAGTCTGGGATAATGTTGTTATGGTGGAGAGAAGTGCTTAGCTGTACCAACAGGGTCAGAGGTCAATAGGGACTCAGAGGTGTCCAGCGAGATGTCAATACTCAATATGGGCTTTTAAGGCTGTAATACAAATCAAATCACATTTTATTTGTCACATGCGCCGAATACATCAGGTGTAGACCTTACAGTGAAATGCTTACTTACAAGCCCCTAACCAACAATGCAGTTTTAAGAAAATACCTTAAAAAAAAAAAATTAAAAATAAAAGTAACAAATAATTAAAGAGCAGCAGTAAAATAACACTAGTGAGGCTATATTCAGGGGGTACCTGTACAGAGTCAATATGTGGAGGCACCGGTTAGTCGAGGTAATTGAGGTAATATGTACATGTAGATAAAGTTATTAAAGCGACTATGCATGGTTAATAAACAGAGAGCAGCAGCAGCGTAAAAGAGGGGGGGGGGGGGGGGGACATCAAATAGTCACTTAGAGAGACTCATGATCGAACGCAGGCACAAACAACAAAAACACACATCATATGTTTTACTATACTTGTTGGGACCTAAAATTGATTTCCATTCAAAATCATATTTTCCTTAACCCCTAACCCTAACTCCTAACCCCCAAACCCTAACCCTAACTCCTAACCCTTACCCTAATTCCTACCATACCCTATTTGCAACCCGAAACCTAACCCCTAAGCCTAAAATATTTTTTTGTTCTCGTGGGGGCCGGCGAAATGTCCCCTTGTTTTACTACCCTTGTGGGGACTTTGGGGTATTTCCTGTATCCACTCTACCTCTCTCTGATGATGAGTAGCACTGATGCTGTGTAGATAATGTGGCCAAACGTAGTATTCCCTCATTGGCAGCGAGATTCATCACTATGTCCTAGTTTGGAAGTTTAACCAACAAACAAGATAGATGACACGTCAGTTTCTCACCCAACAACTGACCCAGAGGGCCTCCAGAGAGACTACAAAGGGAAGGAAGTCCTTTAGTGGGTGTGGGGGTTGTTACAGTGGTAAAACAATGATATTAACAGAGATAATTGTGGTAATAATGGTCTTCCCATCTGTCTACACACACACACCTTGAGCAGAGGAACCAGGGTGGTGTGTGTTGTCTAACAGGTGTGTGTGTGTCTCTCTCTCTCGTGTGTGTGTGTGTGTGTGTGTGTGTGTGTGTGTGTGTGTGTATTTCTCTCTTTCTCGCTATCTCTGTGTATGTTACTGTGTGCGTGTGTGTGTCTCAGGAAACATGTAATCATCAGCTTAGATCTCCATTCAGTGATTGATGCTTAAATACATTTTAATTACACACACACCTCCTCTGCTTTGATCTCTACTTCAGGAAGAGCACTAACTACCACAGCTAGTTCAGGTATTTCAGATAGTACAGTACATTCATACTTTTCTAGTTAATTGATGATGTGATGTACTGTTAAACTTCTAAGTGATGATGTAGTGGCTGCTTGGTCTCAGTGTGTGTGTGTGTCTTCAGTGTCTCGATGCTCTCTCTTTTAGTCTGACAGACAGTACTTCCTCACTGTCCTCCTTAAAGGAATATTAATGTTACACTAAAAAAGGTAGATCCGATTTGTCCTTCATCTCCCTCAAATCCCTGACGGAAAGAAACCGTTGTCAATATGGGAATGGGGCCTCGTGTGTGTGTGTGTGTGTGTGTGTGTGTGTGTGTGTGTGTGTGTGTGTGTGTGTGTGTGTGTGTGTGTGTGTGTGTGTGTGTGTGTGTGTGTGTGCGTGTGTGTGTACATATGTACATGCATGTGTATTTGTATGACCTCACATATACAACTTAAGTAGTACTTTATTAAAGTATTTTTATTAAGTACTTTACATACTTAATAAAAAATACTTTAAAGAACTACTTAAGTTGTTTTGGGGGTATATTTGTACTTTACTATTTATATTTTTATAATATACTTTTTACTCCATACATTTTATCTGACATCCAACAGTCACATTTTGAATGCTTAGCAGGACAGGAAAATGGTCCAGTTCTCACACTTACCAAGAGAACGTCTCTGGTCATCCCTACTGTTTCTGATCTGGCGGATTCACACATGCTTCATTTGGAAATGATGGCTGAGTGTTGGAGTGTGTTCCTGGCTATCCATAAATGACAAAAACAAGAAAATGGTGCCGTCTAGTTAGCTTAGTACAAGGAATGTGAAATTATTTATACTTTTACCTAAGTATATTTGAACAATTACATTTACTTTTGATACTTAAAGTATATTTAAAACCAAATACTTTTACTCAAGTAGAATTTTACTTGATGACTTTTACTTTTACTCAAGTATGAAAATGTGGTACTTTTTTCACCACTGCATGTGTGTGTGTGGCTGGGCTCACCCCTGGCTGTTTTCCTTCCAGAAATAGCAGCCTGATTGTGATGACTTATTATCGAATGGTGATTTAACCTTTTACTGCAGTGGGCTGAATCAGAGTCACGCAGAGTGATTCTTGGTAGCCTTAAACAAATCTACTTTGAAACAAAAGTTTACACCTCGCACACATGGTTATGGGCTTAAAAAAAGAGGACACCTGTACCATGTCAGATATAGAGTTGATTTTATTACATTTTGAGTTTGCATCCCAACAGTACACTTTATATACGCCACAGAAGACTGAAATATAACAAAACCGTTTGAAATAGAAACACCGGATTTTCGGCTGGATTTTTTAAATAATGTTGATTAATTCTGAAAAATATGAATAACATTCCACTCGTGAGGCCACTAGGTCATTTGACTGCAGGATAGGGCTACTATTGTGAAGCTCCCATAGAGCAGACTCTTCATGACAGCAGCCATACCTACACACACGCACACACACACACACACACAGTTGAGATTCATTCATCACCCCACATGTTCCCCAGTGCTGCGTAGGCAGGTGCGTCTCATGTAGTTAGCATCCATAATTCAAGCAAGCCAGCCAATGGACGCAGAGCTAAGGAGTGGGGAGAATACACCCCTGGGGTATAGTGTGTATTGGTAGGGGGGCAGGCGTGCGTGTACACTTGTGTCTGCGCACACATGCCTGCATATAGAGTGTGTCAGAACTCATTTGTCCACACACCTTCCTAGGGAACACTAGGAACTCTCTCTCTCTATGCGTAATTCAATACTCCCCATCAGCAAGCAGTTCTCTATTGCTCTGGTTGTGTCTGTCGCTCTGGTTGTGTCTGTCGCTCTGGTTGTGTCTGTCGCTCTGGTTGTGTATGTCGTTCTGGTTGTGTCTGTCGCTCTGGTTGTGTCTGTCGCTCTGGTTGTGTATGTCGCTCTGGTTGTGTATGTCGTTCTGGTTGTGTCTGTCGCTCTTGTTGTGTCTGTCGCTCTGGTTGTGTCTGTTGCACTGGTTGTGTCTGTCGCTCTGGTTGTGTCTGTCGCTCTGGTTGTGTCTGTCGCTCTGGTTGTATTACACCAATTTTCACTGGGTAAGCCTCTGTTTTTGCTTCAATACAGCGACATAAAACATCAGGAGTGACTGCGTTCATATACAGTATCTACTGTTTCTACCTGTGAATGTTATTTATTTGAAGCTGCCCATTGAATCAATTATCATTATTCAAAGCTGCTCTGAGATACATTACAGCGATGGATATGAATTGACATATTCAATATGAATTTGCCTATTGATACAGTGAATATGAAGGTGATTGATTATTTGATTGATTCTAACCTCTGACCTCTGACCCTGGCAGGCTCCCTGGCCGTCTCTGTCACTGATATGACTGCTCCGGTGGTGGGGTCGTCAGGAGGAGTCTATGCCCTGGTCTCAGCACACCTGGCCAATGTCGTCATGGTAAGGATGTGTGTGTGTGTGTCGGAGCAGCCCTCTTGTCATGAGATTACTATCATGCTCAGACATTCATCATGTGGCATCAAAGCAGGGCATTCTGGGGCCCAGTGTATGGATTCCATACATTCCTGCCTTTCAGCTTTTCCATTTACAAAGAGTGGAAGGGTGTGTCGACTATCTAGTGTTGAAAGTGTGTGTGTGTGTTGCACGTGAGTGTGTGTGCACTGCATAGTGTTAGAGTGTAATTAGATAATTGTCATATAACTTGATTTTCTCCCATTCTGAGGCTGCAAGTAAATTCACCTTTGACCTTAGCTGTGCTCTGATTGGTTCAATCCATGCATACTACCCTACAAGGTTATAACCTTAGAAGTAGGGGCCATTAGGCCATACTGCTGTCTATATAATTGGATGGTCCCTGTCATCGAATATTTACACCAGTGGGCCCTTTACAATCCTCGGTGGTGCTTCCTCCTCTTTGACAAATTTCCTACAACACCAAGAAAAGGGAGAAGGTCACATGATGTCTTTGTTGGCTCTGAAAGCTATCATGGAAGGGGAAAGATATGTTATTGTTGTAATCTATGTGTCACTCTGAATGTTGACAGTTCTATAAGTCGCTTTGGACATAGTAAGTGTCTGTAACATTACTATCTTCTGTAAGAAATGAACGAGGCTTAGTGTCATGGATTAGAGTATCATTACTAATAGGGCCAGGAGTTTTTCCTGGTCAGGTAACATGGTCAGGGACAAACCCAGGTCCATGTTTTCTAACATGGGAAAACTCCTGGCCTGAATCATGAACCCTTTATCTTGCTCTCTCTCTCTCTCTCTCTCTCTCTCTCTCTCTCTCTCTCTCTCTCGCTCTCTCACTCCTTTTCTCATCAACTCACTCTGCTCCTCTCTCCCCAGAACTGGTCGGGTATGAAATGTCAGTTTAAGCTGTTCCGGATGGCCATGGCTCTGGTCTGCAGTAAGTCTGTCTAAACTCTGAAGTTTATCGATATTCAAATCCTATCTGAGATACCCCAGTCAGTCCCTACACCACTGTGTGACTAGCCACAGCCTGCAGGTAACCAAAACCAACACGCTGTTCATTTGGATCATTAAAAAACAAAGTCGCTAGAGGGAACTCCGGTCTTGCGTACTGTTACAACAACCTTGCTCTTGACCTAGTTCGTACCGTGGTGGATGTAGGTTTGGAGACAGGAAGGGCCCTGTGGCTAGCAATAGACACTTAGAAAGAACATACCTTACTGGTAAGATTAATGTGAGCAACGAGGACGGGTTTGTTGGGGTCTTAACCTTTATAGTACATAACCAACTTCTTATTTTTCACTTTCTTTCACTATTTTACACTTACAATTTGGCAAGTTACCAAGATTTGTAAGAGATAAACATAGCAGTATTTACAATAAAATAAAACAAAAAAATAACAATATCACTTGTTCACTATGGAAACAGGACTATTGCCAGCATTATGGTAACCCTTCTCTCTCCCCCCTCGTCAGTGAGTGTGGAGTTTGGCCGTGCCGTGTGGCTGCGGTTCTACCCGCCGGCCTTCCCGCCCTGCCCCAACCCCAGCTTTGTGGCCCACCTGGGGGGTGTGATGGTGGGGCTCACCCTGGGGGTTGTAGTCCTCCAGAACTACGAGCAGCGTCTCCAAGAGCAGTCTCTATTCTGGATCTTCTTCTCTGTCTACTTACTCTTTGTCCTCTGTGCTGTCTTCTGGAACGTCTTCGCCTACAGCCTGCTGGACGTCCGGCTCCCCCCCACGCTTTGAGCTCCAGAGGTGGCTACATGAGCTGCACCCTCGCCCCCAGCCCCACAGGCCTCCGAACAAGTCTGGTCACAATAGTGCAGGGCTGCATGCTAAGTCAGTTGGGCTTTTCAGAGAAAACTGAGAGGGCCAACTGCGTACCTCAGATCCGATGGAACGTAACAATCTAGGTCCAAGACTTCAGAATTTGTATCTTCATTCTAGAGTACTGTATGGAACAGAGTATTGCGGCATCTCCTCTTAAACCCAATGGTGCCTGTAACTGTAAGAAAGAGGTTAATATGACAGTTAGCTTCAATAAAGGACAATTTCATAGGGTTGGAGATTGTGATGATACCCATGTCTTCAACCTGTCATACTATAGTACTGTTATCTGAAATGAAGCTATGAAATGTTCCACTGTCGACATGTTACACTGTACTGAGTACATCTGATGTGACATGGGTTTGTTCCAACTTCCTGATTTTTGTCTGGTTACCTGACTGTTTATACATTCAACGATGCTACGTGTACATTGTTGCCTTTCACAATATGTCTGGCAAGACAAATGGCTAAAGCAGAATGAGATGGGAACTCAAGCTAGATATTTTCAGGGTGAATTGGCTTACGTTTTTGTTGTTGCCTTTGGTGTGTCTTGCTCTAAGTCTTAACTGTGTCAAGCACTCTTGTCACCTCAAAGCAGTGTGTGTGTGTGTGTGTGTGTGTGTGTGTGTGTGTGTGTGTGTGTGTGTGTGTGTGTGTGTGTGTGTGTGTGTGTGTGTGAGAGAGAGAGAGAGTTCTCACCTATACAGTATGGCATGCACAGTACTGGAGGAGTGGACAGTTTTGGAGGAGTGGACAGTATTGGAAAAGAGGACAGTATCATCCGGGTTACACTGATTTACATTATTTTGTTATGTGCAAATGGAAATGGAAGTTGAAACAAAGATAGAAGTGCGGTTCAAACCCTCTGTGTTCCTGACCGTTGCCAAAACCATCCCTTAACCAATAGCATACAAAATACAGAGCACTACAGAGAACATGTACTGTTTTAATAATAGAATATGTTGCCTTTTGGGATGAGTACTGGTTGAGTTGAATGTCAGCATTCTCCTTCTGGCACAGACTTATTGATAGGTATTCAATCTTTAACTCTGTTACAGACTGTGGAAATGGTGCTACATGTAAATAGGTCCCTCCCTGCAGAGTTAGCCTTCAGTTAGTACTGTACTGTCAATGCCCTTATTAAGGAGAAAGCTAAGCCATGTTGTATTGGATGCTGTGTTTGCTTCATCAGGAGAACACGTCGCATCTCAACCAGCCAAGGCTCAAATTAGCCTGGTCCCAGATCTGTTTGTGCTCTTACCAACTCCATTGCTGTCATTGTCAAGCCACAGATGTTTGGCATGACAATGAGTGACATGGAGTTGACATGGCACCAGGAACAGACTGGCACCCAGTCTAGCTCAAGAGTGTACTTTAACTTAACCTCACGTTATGCCGCTTCACACAAAATAAATAATAAGACTGTAACTATTAACAAATTAATATGTTAACATACAATAGCTGGTTGTTGATTCTTGAATTGGTCTACATTGTGATGTGTAAAATATCCTGTCTATTTAACATTTGTTGATTGTATATAATAAGGTCTATGATACGGAACATAGTGGTAACTGACAATATTTTAACATGTGCATATTTTGTAGATTTGATATGTAAATACTGTACTGGAATACATTAAACTGTTTTTATAATGAAACGTATTCTGACCTCTTGGTGTTATTTATGATTCAACCTGCACAAGTGTTTTGAAAGACCATTTTCATTCAATGCCTTTTGTTTTACTGCCCCCCCCCCCTCCCGCACACACACACACACACACACACATACAATAACCCTATTGCACAACTACCCCAGCCAGACAGTTTTTTAGCAACACATTTTAACTGCGATGACTGTTCAGCAAACGGATTGTCTAGAGTAGACTAAGGCCTCTTTCACATAGGCAAACCATGGAGACAACAAGGGACCAATAGAGAAAAGGCCTCAGTGTTGTGAAGATATCTAAACAAACCCAATTGTGTCCTCGCTCCAAACATCATAGTGTCCAGACACACACAGCAGTCTTTCTCTGTGGTCAGGGATCACCCGACAGCTTATTACTTTCCAAATGGTGTTTGGCGAACACTCTAGCCTGAGTAGCCGAAGAGGCCTTGGAGAAAACAGTTGATGTCAAAGTAATCAATGAAATGCGTGAGGACATCAATAATGGCTGATGATGTTGAAAAGGCTTTCGACTGACCGTCTTGAGTGGTGTTTTCTATTAAAAACTTTGGAAGCATTCAACTTTCCAGTTGAAGTAATACATGTCATAAAAATATTATATAAATATCCTAAAGCAAGAATATACACAAATAATACAATATCTGAAGAAATTGCTTTAGAAAGGGGCACCGGACAGGGATGTCCTCTCTCCCCCCTCCTGTTTGCACTGGCAATTGAACCACTTGCAGAAATAATTGGACAAGAGGACCCAAACGTAACAGGTATCAGTATTGGTAAACATGAATATATACTAAACTTATTTGCCGACGATCTCCTGATATACCTGACTAATATTGAGTGTAATGCCCCCATTGTTAAAAATATTTCTGGAATACTCTAAAAACTGAAATAATGGCCATAGGAAAAATAAAAAGAATAACTCATGATCAATAGCAATCTGTTAAGTGGACCACAAAAAAATATAAAATACTTAGGATGCTTAATAGGTTAAAACAAAGAAAAAATACATAAAGATAACTTCATCTCATTACTCAACAACTTGAAAGCAGATCTAATTAAATTGATCAATCTCCCCATAAATCTTACAGGTAGAATACACCTCTTTAGAATGGCATTGTGTCATGTACTGTCATGTTGTGTCTTGTCTCTGTCCTTTCCCTTCACCCTGTCTCCCTCTGCTGGTCGTTGTTAGGTTACCTTTTCTCCCCCGCTTTCCCCCAGCTGTTCCTTGTCTCCTCTGACTACCCATTCACCCCGTTTCCCACCTGTTCCCTTTTTCCCTCTGATTAGGTCCCTATATCTCTCTCTGTTTCTGTTCCTGTCCTTGTCGGATTCTTGTTTGTTGTGTTTCATGCCTGAGCCAGACTATCGTCATGTTTGCTGTAACCTTGTCCTGTCCTGTCGGAATCTGCCGGTCTATCTGAGCCTACCACAGTTTGGTTATTAAAGAAGCTCTGTTTAAGTTAGTTCGCTTTTGGGTCCTCATTCACTCACCTTAACAGAAGAATCCGACCAAGAATGGACCCAGCGACTTCGGATCCTCTCCACTCAGCCGTCGGGATCCAGGGAGCGATGCTAGGCAGACACGAGCAGGAAGTGTCTGCTGCTCGACATGCCGTTGAGACCCTGGCCACCCAAGTCTCCAACCTCACAGAACAGGTTCACCATCTCCGCCTCGATCCACCGGCCACTTCCAGGGCTTTCGAATCTCCGGAGCCCAGAATCAATAACCCGCCGTGTTACTCTGGGGAGCCCACTGAATGCCGCTCGTTCCTCACCCAGTGTGATATTGTGTTTTCTCTCCAGCCCAACACTTACTCCAGGAGCACTGCTCGTGTCGCCTACGTCATATCTCTCCTTATTGGACGGGCTCGTGAGTGGGGCACGGCAATCTGGGAGGCAAGGGCTGAGTGTACTAACCAGTATCAGGACTTTAAGGAGGAGATGATACGGGTTTTTGATCGATCTGTTTTTGGGGAGGAGGCTTCCAGGGCCCTGTCTTCCCTATGTCAAGGCAATCGATCCATAACAGACTACTCTATTGAGTTTCGCACTCTTGCTGTCTCCAGTGGCTGGAACGAGCCGGCCTTGCTCGCTCGTCTTCTGGAGGGTCTCCGCGCAGAGGTAAAGGATGAGATTCTCTCCCGGGAGGTTCCTTCCAGCGTGGATTCCTTGATTGAACTCGCTATTCGCATTGAGCGACGGGTTGATCTTCGTCACCGAGCTCGTGGAAAGGAGCTCGCGCTCTCCGTCGCCCCCCTCTCCGCATCACTACCATCTTCCTCTGCCGGCTCGGGTGCTGAGCCCATGCAGCTGGGAGGTATCCGCATCTCGACTAAGGAGAGGGAACGGAGAATCACCAACCGCCTCTGTCTCTATTGCGGTTCCGCTGGTCATTTTGTCACTTCATGTCCAGTAAAAGGCCAGAGCTCGTTAGTAAGCGGAGGGCTACTGGTGAGCGCTACTACTCCTGTCTCTCCTTCAAGATCCTGCACTACCTTGTCGGTCCATCTACGCTGGACCGGTTCGTCAGCTTCCTGCAGTGCCTTAATAGACTCTGGGGCGGAGGGCTGTTTTATGGACGAGACCTGGGCTCGGGAACATGACATTCCTCTCAGACAGTTAAAGGAGCCCACGGCCTTGTTCGCCCTGGATGGTAGTCCTCTCCCCAGGATTCAGCGTGAGACGCTACCTTTAACCCTCACTGTTTCTGGTAATCATAGTGAAACCATTTCTTTTTTAATTTTTCGTTCACCTTTTACACCTGTTGTTTTGGGCCATCCCTGGCTAGTTTGTCATAATCCTTCCATTAATTGGTCTAGTAATTCTATCCTCTCCTGGAACGTCTCTTGTCATGTGAAATGTTTAATGTCTGCTATCCCTCCTGTTTCCTCTGTCTCTTCTTCACAGGAGGAGCCTGGTGATTTGACAGGGGTGCCGGAGGAATATCACGATCTGCGCACGGTGTTCAGTCGGTCCAGGGCCACCTCTCTTCCTCCACACCGGTCGTATGATTGTAGTATTGATCTCCTTCCGGGAACCACCCCCCCCCCGGGGTAGACTATACTCTCTGTCGGCTCCCGAACGTAAGGCTCTCAAAGATTATTTGTCTGTAGCTCTTGACGCCGGTACCATAGTCCCCTCCTCCTCTCCCGCCGGAGCGGGGTTTTTTTTTGTCAAGAAGAAGGACGGGTCTCTGCGCCCCTGCATAGATTATCGAGGGCTGAATGACATAACAGTGAAGAATCGTTATCCGCTTCCTCTTATGTCTTCAGCCTTCGAGATCCTGCAGGGAGCCAGGTTTTTCACTAAGTTGGACCTTCGTAACGCTTACCATCTCGTGCGCATCAGGGAGGGGGACGAGTGGAAGACGGCGTTTAACACTCCGTTAGGGCACTTTGAATACCGGGTTCTTCCTTTCGGCCTCGCTAACGCTCCAGCTGTCTTTCAGGCATTAGTCAATGATGTCCTGAGAGACATGCTGAACATCTTTGTTTTCGTTTACCTTGACGATATCCTGATTTTTTCACCGTCACTCCAGATTCATGTTCAGCACGTTCGACGTGTCCTCCAGCGCCTTTTAGAGAATTGTCTTTTTGTGAAGGCTGAGAAGTGCACTTTTCATGCCTCCTCCGTCACATTTCTCGGTTCTGTTATTTCCGCTGAAGGCATTAAGATGGATCCCGCTAAGGTCCAAGCTGTCATTGATTGGCCCGTCCCTAAGTCACGCGTCGAGCTGCAGCGCTTTCTCGGCTTCGCGAACTTCTATCGTCGTTTCATCCGTAATTTCGGTCAGGTGGCAGCTCCTCTCACAGCCCTTACTTCTGTCAAGACGTGCTTTAAGTGGTCCGTTTCCGCCCAGGGAGCTTTTGATCTCCTCAAGAATCGTTTTACATCCGCTCCTATCCTTGTTACACCTGACGTCTCTAGACAGTTCGTTGTCGAGGTTGACGCGTCAGAGGTGGGCGTGGGAGCCATTCTTTCTCAGCGCTCCCTCTCTGACGACAAGGTCCACCCATGCGCGTATTTTTCTCATCGCCTGTCGCCGTCGGAACGTAACTATGATGTGGGTAACCGCGAACTGCTCGCCATCCGGTTAGCCCTAGGCGAATGGCGACAGTGGTTGGAGGGGGCGACCGTTCCTTTTGTCGTTTGGACTGACCATAGGAACCTTGAGTACATCCGTTCTGCCAAACGACTTAATGCGCGTCAGGCGCGTTGGGCGCTGTTTTTCGCTCGTTTCGAGTTCGTGATTTCTTATCGTCCGGGCTCTAAGAACACCAAGCCTGATGCTTTGTCTTGTCTCTTCAGTTCTTCAGTAGCCTCCACTGACCCCGAGGGGATTCTCCCTGAGGGGCGTGTTGTCGGGTTGACTGTCTGGGGAATTGAGAGGCAGGTAAAACAAGCGCTCACTCACACTCCGTCGCCGCGCGCTTGTCCTAGGAACCTTCTTTTCGTTCCCGTTCCTACTCGTCTGGCCGTTCTTCAGTGGGCTCACTCTGCCAAGTTAGCCGGCCACCCTGGCGTTCGGGGTACGCTTGCTTCCATTCGCCAGCGTTTTTGGTGGCCCACCCGGGAGCATGACACGCGTCGTTTCGTGGCTGCTTGTTCGGTCTGCGCGCAGACTAAGTCCGGTAACTCTCCTCCTGCCGGCCGTCTCAGGCCGCTTCCTATTCCCTCTCGACCGTGGTCTCACATCGCCTTAGATTTTGTCACCGGACTGCCTTCGTCAGCGGGGAAGACTGTTATTCTTACGGTTGTCGATAGGTTCTCTAAGGCGGCTCATTTCATTCCCCTTGCTAAGCTTCCTTCTGCTGAAGAGACGGCACAAATCATCATCGAGAATGTTTTCAGAATTCATGGCCTTCCGTCGGACGTCGTTTCGGACAGAGGTCCGCAATTCACGTCTCAATTTTGGAGGGAGTTTTGCCGTTTGATTGGGGCTTCCGTCAGTCTCTCTTCCGGCTTTCACCCCCAGTCTAACGGTCAAGCAGAACGGGCCAATCAGACTATTGGTCGCATCTTACGCAGTCTTTCTTTTCGTAACCCTGCGTCTTGGTCAGAACAGCTCCCCTGGGCAGAATACGCCCACAACTCGCTTCCTTCGTCTGCGACCGGGCTATCTCCTTTTCAGAGTAGCCTCGGGTACCAGCCTCCGCTGTTCTCATCTCAGTTCGCCGAGTCCAGCGTCCCCTCCGCTCAGGCTTTTGTCCAACGTTGCGAGCGCACCTGGAAGAGGGTCAGGTCTGCACTTTGCCGTTATAGGACGCAGACTGTGAGGGCTGCTAATAAGCGTAGAACTAAGAGTCCTAGATATTGTCGCGGTCAGAGAGTTTGGCTCTCCACTCAGAACCTTCCCCTTAAGACGGCTTCTCGCAAGTTGACCCCGCGGTTCATTGGTCCGTTCCGTATTTCTCGGGTCATTAATCCTGTCGCAGTTCGACTTCTTCTTCCGCGATACCTTCGTCGCGTCCACCCGGTCTTCCATGTCTCCTGCATCAAGCCCGTCCTTCGCGCCCCCGCTCGTCTTCCCCCCCCCCCCCATCCTTGTCGAGGGCGCACCCATCTACAGGGTCCGTAGAATTTTGGACATGCGTCCTCGGGGCCGTGGTCACCAGTACCTCGTAGATTGGGAGGGGTACGGTCCTGAGGAGAGGAGTTGGGTTCCCTCTCGGGACGTGCTGGACCGTGCGCTGATCGAGGATTTCCTCCGTTGCCGCCAGGTTTCCTCCTCGAGTGCGCCAGGAGGCGCTCGGTGAGTGGGGGGGTACTGTCATGTACTGTCATGTTGTGTCTTGTCTCTGTCCTTTCCCTTCACCCTGTCTCCCTCTGCTGGTCGTTGTTAGGTTACCTTTTCTCCCCCGCTTTCCCCCAGCTGTTCCTTGTCTCCTCTGACTACCCATTCACCCCGTTTCCCACCTGTTCCCTTTTTCCCTCTGATTAGGTCCCTATATCTCTCTCTGTTTCTGTTCCTGTCCTTGTCGGATTCTTGTTTGTTGTGTTTCATGCCTGAGCCAGACTATCGTCATGTTTGCTGTAACCTTGTCCTGTCCTGTCGGAATCTGCCGGTCTATCTGAGCCTACCACAGTTTGGTTATTAAAGAAGCTCTGTTTAAGTTAGTTCGCTTTTGGGTCCTCATTCACTCACCTTAACACATTGCTCCCAAAGTTTTTATATTTGGTTTCGGTAATACTAATTACCCCACAGACGACATTCTTAGTATACTTGGCCATAATAGACTTTATATGAGCAAATAAAACTCATTGAGTAAATAGGATAGTTTTACATTTCCCTAAGTCTAAGGGTGGTTAGAGACAAAGTAAAGTCGCTCAAACACGAGACATATGTGGCAGGGTCTACAGTCAATCACGGATTATAAAAAGAAAACCAGCCCCGTAGCGGACATCGACGTCTTGCTCCCAGACAAATTAAACATCCTTGCCTGCTTTGAGGACAATACAGTGCCACTGACACGGCCACACTACCAAAGCCTGTGGGCTCTCCTTCACCGTGGCCAACGTGAGTAAAACATTTAAACGTGTTAACCTTCGCAGGGCTGCCGGCCCAGACGGCATCCCCAGCCACATCCTCAGAGCATGCGCAGAACAGCTGGCTGGTGTGTTTACGGACATATTCAATCAATCCTTATCCCAGTCTGCTGTGCCATCATGCTTCAGGATGGCCACCATTGTTCTTGTTCCCAAGAAATCTAAGGTAACTGAACTAAATTACTATCGCCCCGTAGCACTCACTTCTGTCATCATGAAGTGCTTTGAGAGACTAGTCAAGGATCATATCACCTCCACCCTACCTGATACCCTAGACCCACTCCAATTTGCTAACTACCCCAATAGGTCCACAGACGATGCAATTGCCATCACAATGCACTCTGCCCTAACCCATCTGGACAAGAGGAATACATATGCAAGAAGGCTGTTCATCGACTACAGCTCAGCATTTAACACCATAGTACCCTCCAAAATTGTCATTAAGCTGGACAAGGTCCTGGACTTCCTGACGGGCCGCCCCCAGGTGGTGAGGGTAGGAAACAACATCTCCACCCCGCTGATCCTCAACACTGGGGACCCACAAGGGTCCGTTCTCAGCCCTCTCATGTACTCCCTGTTCACCCATGACTGCGTGGCCATGCATGCCTACAACTCAATCATGAAGTTTGCAGATGACACTACAGTGGTAGGCTTGATTACCAACAACGACAAGACAGCCTACAGGGAGGAGGTGAGGGCCCTCTGAGTCAGGAAAATAACCTCTCACTCAATGTCAACAAAACAAAGGAGATGATTGTGGACTTCAGGAAACAGCAGAGGGAGCATCCCCCATCCTCATCGACAGGACAGTAATGGAGAAGGTAGAAAGTTAAGTTCCTCGGCGTACACATCACGGACAAACTGAAATTGTCCACCCACACAGACAGCATGGTGAAGAAGGCGCAACAGCGCCTCTTCAACCTCAGGAGGCTGAAGAAATGTGGCTTGACACCTAAAACACTCACAAACCGGGGGCAAACTACCTACCCTCCGGACACCTTCAGCACCCGATGTCACAGGAAGGCCAAAAAGATCATCAAGGAAAACAAACCACCCGAGCCACTGCCTGTTCACCCCGCTATCATCCAGAAGGCGAGGTCAGTACAGGTGCATCAAAGCTGGGACCGAGAGACTGAAAAACAGCTTCTATCTCAAGGCCATCAGACAGTTAAACAGCCATCACTAACATAGAGTGACTGCTGCCGACATACAGACTCAAATGTCTGACCACTTCAATAAATGTAATATATGGATTCAATAAAGTCACTTTCAATAACGCCACTTTAATAATGTCTACATATCCTACATTACTCATCTCGTGTGTATATACTGTATTCTATACCATGCACTGCACCTTGCCTATGCCGCACGACCATTGTTCATCCGTGTATTTATATGTACATATTCTTATTCCTCCCTTTACATTTGTGTGTATAAGGTAGTCGTGAATTTGTTAGATTACTTGTTAGATATTACTGCACTGTTAGAACTAGAAGCACAAGCATTTCGCTACACTCACATAATCATCTGCTAACCATGTGTATGTGACCATTTTTTTTTTTTTTTACTTCCAGACTTGGAAATGTATCAACTCGCCTCCCAAGCCTTTTACTTGTGACATATTGTTAAATGCACTAAAGAGGAAGAAAGGGTACATATTGAAGATTGCGCACGTTCATCCCCAGAATTGTTTCACGTGTCTGTTTTCAAAGGATGGAGCTGAGAACATGAACAACTTCACAATTAAGAACACTATAACAATATGAGGGACTTCTATTTAAGTCAGAAAATTATACTCATATGATAGATGACATATACAAAACCCTGCAGAAAGCCTATCTCTGACAGATATGACAGAATTACAAAGTCATTTTGGAGAGAACAATGTACAGTCATTGCCAAAAGTTTTGAGAATGACACAAATATTAATTTTCACAAAGTCTGCTGCCTCAGTGTCTTCAGATATTTTTGTCAGATGTTACTATGGAATACTGAAGTATACTGTAATTACAACCATTTCATAAGTGTCAAATGCTTTTATTGACAATTACATGAAGTTGATGCAAAGAGTCAATATTTGCAGTGTTGACCCTTCTTTTTCAAGACCTCTGCAATCCGCCCTGGCATGTTGTCAATTAACTTCTGGGCCACTGATGGCAGCCCATTATCTTGCATAATCAATGCTTGGAGTTTGTCAGAATTTGTGGGGTTTTGTTTGTCCACACGCCTCTTGAGGATTGACCACAAGTTCTCAATAGGATTAAGGTCTGGGGAGTTTCCTGACCATGGACCCAAAATATCGATGTTTTGTTCCCATAGCCACTTAGTTAACACTTTTGCCTGATGGCAAGGTGCTCCATCATGCTGGAAAAGGCATTGTTCGCCACCAAACTGTTCCTGGATGGTTGGGAGAAGTTGCTCTCTGAGAATGTGTTGGTACCATTCTTTATTCATGGCTGGGTTCTTAGGCAAAATTGTGAGTGAGCCCACTCCCTTGGCTGATAAGCGACCCCACACATGAATGGTCTCAGGATGCTCTACTGTTGGTATGACACAGGACTGATGGTAGCGCTTTTTTCCAGATGCCCCAAACAATCGGAAAGGGGATTCATCAGAGAAAATAACTTTACCCCAGTCCTCAGCAGTCCAATCCCTGTACCTTTTGCAGAATATTAGTCTGTCCCTGATGTTTTTCCTGGAGAGAAGTGGCTTCTTTGCTGCCCTTCTTGACACCAGGCCATCCTCCAAAAGTCTTTGCTTCACTGTGCGTACAGATGCACTCACGCCTGCCTGCTGCCATTCCTGAGCAAGCTCTGTACTGGTAGTGCCCCGATCCCTCAGTTGAATCAACTTTAGGAGGCTGTCCTGGCGCTTGCTGGACATTCTTGGGTCCCCTGAAGCCTTCTTCACAACAATTGAACCACTCTCCTTGAAGTTCTTGATGATCCGATAAATGGTTGATTTAGGTGCAATCTTACTGGCAGCAATGTCCTTGCCTGTGAAGCCCCTTTTGTGCAAAGCAATGATGACGGCACGTGTTTCCTTGCAGATAACCTTGGTTGACAGAGGAAGAACAATGATTCCAAGCACCACCCTCCTTTTGAAACTTCCCGTCTGTTATTCGAACTCAATCAGCATGACAGAGTGATATCCAGCCTCGTCCTCGTCAACACTCACACCTGTGTTAACGAAAGAATCACTGACATGATGTCAGCTGGTTATTTTGTGGCAGGGCTGAAATGCAGTGGAAAGTTTTTTGGGGATTCAGTTCATTTGCATGGCAAAGAAGGACTTGGCAATTAATTGCAATTCATCTGATCACTCTTCATAACATTCTGGAGTATATGTAAATTGCCATCATACAAACTGAGGCAGCAGAATTTGTGAAAAATAATATTTGTGTCATTCTCAAAACTTTTGGCCACGATTGTAGACATTTTCAAATATATGCAACAAAATGTTGACCTAAAAGCTTTTGGGCATCAGAGCAATGTTGAGGGAATGCAATTTGAGTCAGAAACAGATACTCATATGATAGATAGGTCCAGTAGCAATTTTGGAATGTAAATCTTGGTGGGGCAAACAGAAGAAAATGGGGGGTGGGGGTGGGGGGTGCATGCAAGGGGTGGGGGGTGCATGCAAGGGGAGGAAGGGGGGGGGGGTGCATGCAAGCAAAGCCTCTAGACAACACAACACTAACCAATACATTAATTGTATTATAAAGGTGAAAAACGAATGGCCTACATACCTTGCATTCAGAAAGTATTCAAACTCCTTGACTTTTTCTACATTTTGTTACGTTACAGCCTTATTCTAAAATGATTTAGGCATTGTTTTTTCCCCTTGTCAATCTACACACAATACCCAATAATGACAAAGCAAAAACAGGTTTTTAGAAATGTTTAGAAATGTATTCAAAATAAAAAGATGAAATGGCACATTTACATAAGTATTCAGACCCTTTACACAGTACTTTGGTGAAGCACCTTTGGCAGTGATTACAGCCCAGTCTTCTTGGGTATGACGCTACAAGCTTGGCACACCTGTATTTGGGGAGTTTCTCCCATTCTTTTCTGCAGATCCTCTCAAGATCTGTCAATTTGGATGGGGAGCGTCTCTGCACAGCTATTCTCAGCTCTCTCCAGAGATGTTCGATTGAGTTCAAGTCCGGGCTCTGGCTGGGTCACTCAAGGACATTCAGAGACTTGTACCAAAGCCACACCTGCGTTGTCTTGGCTGTGTGCTTAGGGTCGTTGTCCTGTTGGAAGGTGACCCTTACTAGTCTCCTAGTCCCTGCCGCTGAAAAACATCTCCACAGCATGATGCTGCCACCACCATGCATCAGCCTAGGGATAGTGCCAGGTTTTCTCCAGACATGATGCTTGGCATTCAGGCCAAAGAGTTCAATCTTGGTTTCATCACACCAGAGAATCTTGTTTCTCATGGTCTGAGAGTCTTTAGGTGCCTTTTGGCAAACTTCAAGCGGGCTGTCATGTGCCTTTGTACTGAGGAGTGGCTTCTGTCTGGCCAGTACCATAAAGGCCTGATTGGTGGAGTGCTGCAGAGATGGCTGTCCTTCTGGAAGATTCTCCCATCTCCACAGAGGAACTCTGAAGCTCTGTCAGAGTGATCATCGGGTTCTTGGTCACCTCCCTGACCAAGGCCCTTCTCCCTGATTGCTCAGTTTGGCCAGGTGGCCAGCTCTAGGAAGAGTCTTGGTGGTCCCAAACTTCTTCCATTTAAGAATGATGGAGGCCACTGTGATTTTGGGGGCCTTCAATAATGCAGACATTTTTTGGTCCCCTTTCCCAGATCTGTGCCTTGACACAACCCTGTCTGGGAGCTCTGGGAGCATCTTATAGCTTGGTTTTTGCTCTGACATGCACTGTCAATTGTGGGACCTTATATAGACAGGTGTGTGCCTTTCCAAATAATGTCTAATCAATTAATTTACCACAGGTGGACTCCAATCAAGTTATAGAAACATCTCAAGGATGATCAATGGAAACATGATTCACCTAAGCTCAATTTTGAGTCTCATAGCAAATGGTCTGAATACTTCTGTAAATAAGGAATTTCCGTTTTTCATTTTTTAATACATTTGCAAAAATGAATAAAAAGCAGTTTTCACTTTGTCATTATGGGGTATTGTCTGTAGATTGATGAGGGAATTTAAAAAAATCAATTTTAGAATAAGGCTGTAACGTAACAAAATGTGGAAAAAGTCAAAGGGTCTGAATACTTTCCCAATGCACTGTAAACCTGTCCCAGCAGCAAATCGCAACAGCAGTCCCAACACATAACCACTGCTACACCTGGCTATCAGTGGAGCCTTGTCTGGTATCCAAACAGTTCACTCAGACTCATTTACTGTCTTTAAAAAAACATAGCTTATATGGCATACTTGCTTAAACAAATGTGGTTTCTACTGACAATTGAGATGTTGAAACAATGGCATAAGGGGACGACAAGGGGATAAGAGGCTATCTGCATTTTCGATTAAGACATTAATGAGCGAGCTAGGACCGACGTAGTCAATATAACTATTTGTTCAGCACTTTTGAAATGTACAGCGACACCATTCAGAACATGGGCCGTTCTTACAGTGTTCTCCCTGTACACCAAGTCAGAACCGTAGGATAAATAAAGGGGACATATAAGCAGACAATGAAAGCTCTTCCAATATGCGATGATTACATTTCTCTAAAACAGGTTATAGGCTACATATGCACCACCAAGTAAGAACAGAAACGTTAGGTGAAATTTAGAGGGAAAAATAGACCAAATTATTAGGGTGCAGCACATGGACGACTAACAGCCTATTACACAACATACACTTAGTATTACTTTCTTAGCTACAGTATACATATCTCCCTGGCATATTACATAATTTATGCAGCAGCATACAATACATTTTTGGACTCACCTTGTTGTGCTGTGCTCACTTGAACATGAAGGTGGCACGGCAGTCCTTTTGAGTAGATTTTGTCATCAAAGTCTGGCATTCTCTGGATTTATGGGGCTTTCAAGACAACTGGGAACTCTGGAAAAAAAACTAGATCAAATGATGATGACGTCAGTGATCTTTAGGTTGTAGCTCTATAAAAGGCCAGAGTTCCCGACTTACAATTCCGAATTGGATGACCGTTCAAAAAGTAAACTTGTTTTTTCCTAATTTCCCAGTTGTCTTGAACTTACTGGTCAGATTTCTCAGTTACAAGTTAACAGTTGTTTTGAGCGTGGCAGAAATCATGCTGGATTGACAGCATGGCCAATGTTGAATGTTTATCATTTTAAACATGGAAAAGAGACCCTTAAACCCAGACTTGGGACCACACAGCCACCACTGAATAGCAGGCTAGTGATTGCTTTGCAAAGCTTGCAGTTAGCCACTGATTCCTTCCAAACCACTCATTGTTGAATTTGCGATTTCCAACTTGCTGTGTAATGTTTAGGTCCAATGGCCGATTAGCACCGATACGTTTTATCTATAATTTCTCTTCATTAAAAAGGATTTGCCAGTAGATTTTCGACTTGATTCATGATGATGACTGCTAGCTAAGATGTTGAAAGACCTTGAGCCTTCTTGGATGGGCACTTGTAATGTAACTCTATGGCAGCACCCAAGGGGTTTGAGTTTTCAAGCTCCTCATGAGTGACAGAACACTGAGCCAATCACTGCGCAACTAGAGCACATTACAAACTGCTACTCTCAGTGTTTTGCTAAAAATGATGGGTCGCCATTGGATAGGTCAGATATACAAAACCTTGTAGGCAGCCTACTCAACTGACAATCTATTAAAAACATATAGAACCTATTGGATCCAAGACTTAAAAATAACTGATATTGATGGAGGGAGTGTTGGAACATAATGAACGAAATTACATGCCTTATTATTTAAATATATATTTTAAAATCTGGCTACAGACAGAAACGACATAAAACAATTTGAGGTCTTACAAGCATTAGAAACAACATCGGGCGTGGATATGGTGGGAACATGTGGGTCTGAGCATGTGTGATATCATTCATATTTGTGAAATGTAGGTAAAAGTTCAGTTGTCTATTGTTTTTGATTACGTGTGTTTTTGTTTATGGTAAAAAATAAACACAAGTAAAATAAAATATATACAAATAAAATAAATGCTTGAGTACACAAGAGTCAGCCCTAATTCATTCAGAGATGGAGGCCTGCCACTGTGGTCTCTCTTTAGTCTAGTCACTGCCGTATAGGAAACAACAGCAGCTCCCAATGTATACAATTTAACATTCATTAGGAGCCCTGAAATTGGCTTCTGTTGTGTTTACTCACTTGCATAAATATCCCATTTTCCAAATGAATCATTTACCTTGGAGAGAGAACGGGAGGGAGGGGGGAGAAAGGGATGGAGGGGGAGCGATTTAAAGAGAAGGGAGGGAGGGTGAAGACGGAGATTCTCTAAAGTAGATTTATTGTTTCCTTTCTGCTCAGACTGCTGAGCACAGCACTGGGTATATTTATTTTCAGTTATTCAAATGAGTCTGGCTTATATGCAAGGCACTGGGCTGGGGGACTCGCAATCTAGGCCCTATTGAGTCCATGTGCTGATCTAATACATTTTTCTAGAACATTTTATTGAATCAAATGAAATTGAACATCCATATCATAATGCATGGCATGCATTGCAAGTTTGTGCTATTCAGTATTATAAACGGGGTGGTTCGAGCCCTGAATGCTGATTGGCCGTGGTATATCAGACCGTATACGTTGGTAACCAGTTTATAATAGCAATAAGGCACCTTGCGGGTTTGTGTTTTTTGGAAAATATACCACGGCTAATCGGCTGTATCCAGGCACTCCGCGTTGCGCGTAAGAAAAGCCCTTAGCCGTGGTATATTGGGCATATACCACATCCCCTCGTGCATTATTTCTTAATTATTGTTGTTCTACTATAAGGATATATATATATATATATATATTTATCGACATTTGAATTGCTCACAGCATTGACGCCTTCATCACCATACAATAGTATGGTGCAATGTCGCTCCCATGTGGACATTAAAGTTATTACACCGGCACAGAATGCATTGAAATGACGCGAGCAGAAACACATAAAATAATATAATAATGGTATGATTATTAATTTCCGAGGATTTCGGATCAAATCCCACAAGAAAATACAACTTCGTCAATGTACTGGAAAGACGTATTTAACGCACTTTTGTTTAGGGAATTGTGCACGTTTTCCATCAGCACAGCATTGTGGGAGCAAATCATAATCCACTTCCTCCACTTGAAGAAGCGCCATTTTCGGCGTTGTCATACAGCATGTCGCTAATGTTTATGACATAATAAGAACGAATTTCAGTGTTTGTTATTCTACGTTTGCTTTCCAAGTACTATCTGAAAGATGGGGCGAAAGAAGAAGAAGCAGATGAAGCCATGGTGCTGGTATCCTTTGGTTTGGGGTATAGACAAAACGCATGAAAGGAAAGTGAGGGCTCGAATGTTTAGCAAGGTAGCTAGCGAAGTAAGATAATGTAGGCCTCACAAGACCTGTTCGCACTTTTGATACTTTGTCGTATTTCTGTAATAATGTTGTTGCAATGTAATTTTCCAACACTCTCTTTTAGTTTTATCTCAACAAAGTAAACCCAAATGGTGTATATTGACGAACATTTTAGGCTGAAAACTAGCTATGTTAGCTAAGTAGCTAGCGGCATTATTAGTTAGCAAAGTAACTTATTGCATTCATTATGTAGCTATCTGCAACTACCCAGTTTATGACGCTTAGTCGGCATACCTTGTCTGTCATAGATGGTGGTCAGAAGTCGTGCTCAAAGAGTAACTATACCTTACGTTAAATTAAAGGAGCAACGTTATAGCAGGGAGGAGGCACCCTCGATTGAATGAAACCAACTAGCTAGCTTGCTAACGTTAGTATATACTCTGACATTTCCTTAATTCACAACTTGAAGGTATTGTAATCGAGATTTCGATGATGAAAAGATCCTCATCCAACATCAAAAGGCCAAACATTTTAAGTGCCATATATGTCACAAGAAGTTGTACACTGGTCCAGGGCTGGCAATCCACTGTATGCAGGTTGGTATTCACATTAACAACATGTTGGTTATTCATTAATCTGTGTGGTCATACCTTTTATTTGTTATATGAATCATTGATGGCGTGGGTCTTTCAGGTTCACAAAGAGACCATCGACGGGGTCCCCAATGCCATACCTGGAAGGGTAGACATAGAATTGGAAATCTATGGCATGGAAGGAATTCCAGAGAAGGATATGCAGGAGAGGAGACGGACATTAGAACAAAAACAGGGTTAGTTAGTGTCAACGTAATTTCCTGCATTTGTACTGAGAACCATAGAAGTCTACAGCCAGAACAAATCATCTTAAAGAACTACTGTGTGGCTAAAATACCCCTTTACTTTGTGTTCAGAGAGCCAGAAGAAGAAGCAGAATCAGGACGACTCTGACGAGGATGACGACGATGATGATGCTCCAGGCCCTTCGTTCGTTCAGCAGCAGATGCCTGCTGCCCAGCCCCAGGCTAGCTATGTCCCTCCCATGGCCCAGCCAGGCATCCCCCCTGGGGCCAGGGCTCCAGGCATGCCACCAGGAGCTTACTCAGGTAGAACATGGGCTGAATGGCCATACGATTGCTTTGTTCTGCCAGTAAGACATTTGCATCAAGTAATGATGATTGTAAAAAATGTTAAACTGCTCTGAATTGTGAATGAATCATGCCCATTCTGAACAAACCACAAACTGGAAAGAATTTTTTTCCCCCAGCATCACCAAATAATGGCTAATAAATTATACCTGGTGTATTGGTTAAAATCTAGTTTCCTTCCCTTTTCTTCCCAATGCAGGAATGCCCCCTATGATGCCAGGTCACGGTGTCCCGCCCATGATGCATGGGATGCCCCCTGGTATGCACGGAATGCCACCAGGGTGAGTACTAACTGATACTACTCAGTGGGTGACATTTTCCTCCCTCAATGCGTTTGCTCACTCTTTGCAGGAGTTAAATGTCGCCCTGAACTGGTCCGTCGCTGCAGGATCTGCCTTATTATTAAAACATCAGACAGTTAGATTTGATCATTCAGATTGTAACTCACACCTGTTGGTTTGATCTCCTTACAGCATGATGCATGGGATGGGAGGGATGATGCCTCCAATGATGCAAGGGATGCCTGGTATGCCGCCAGGTAAGCACTGTCGGTACCCCTCTTCCCCTCCCTTACTCCAGTCACTCTGTACCCAGTGGGGTGGAATGGCATTGACAGGGGATAGAGCACTGTGGCCGTCTCTCACCTAGGACTATTCTCCTATATGAGGCTTGTGAGAGAGCTGACAATTTCACAAGATTAGCATAGAGCTGGGCGGCGTGGACACATCTATTTAACGATAGGCTTATAACATGAATGTGCACAACAGTTTTAAATTTAAACCCTTAAAAATACTACTACTTTGAATGTTGTAGCTATCAATTGTCCGGTTATCAAACTTATTTTGTTTCAAACTTCACATTTCTCTAGTAGGGCCCTATAGGTTATTTATCATAATGAACGATATCAGCAAAATGCCCACGATAAGTGGTTATTGTCCTAGCTCTAGTAGAGCAAAATCATGTTCATTCTCAATTCTATCATGACCTAGAAACGACCTGCTATGATATTTGTCATGGATTCCCTAACTTTCTGAGAAAGGACTGTGATTTGATATTGAGACCTGATGTCTTGTCTTCAGGAATGCCACCCCACATGGGTCACCGTCCTGGTATGCCCCACATGGCCCAGGTCCCCACCCCGGCAGGGATGCCCCGACCCTCCGCAGCAGCCCCTGCTGCCGTCAGCAAGCCCCTGTTCCCCAGCGCAGTACAGGTGGGTCACCTTGCCAAGAGGCGAGGTGGGATGGAGCTGTATCTTGTCATAACTGTCTCATTGGTTTACCTTGTTCATTTTAAATAGAATAATTCACCAAGAGTATTTCCTCTGTGTTAAGATGGTTGTACTGGTGCGCTCATCTCCGGCACATGCATACTATCAGAATATCATCATTAATGGTGGGGAGTAGGCTTGGGCAGTATCCAGTGTGTCATACCTTCATACTGACCTTGTGCCATATTGGTATATTCGGTAATACCGGCACTGAACACAAGGGACATTATTTTCAAACCCCAGCTGAGCTTTTGTAATCCAAAGGTTAGCAATGCTAACAAGTACATGTAAAATCCCATAGAATGCAAACTAAATGATAAAGAGCGCATTGTGAACATGTAGACGGCCTCTGACCTAAACTATTTTCAGGACAGACATCCCAGCTCACAAAGTTCTAAAAAGTAACTCAGAAATGTTAGTTTGCGGACCGCACAACACAAATAGTAGACAGCAAGGCTCTTGATCCAAGAGGGGATTTTCTGCTGTTACCGGCAATATAATTAATTTTGTAAGACGCTAACCACTTAGCTGGATAGCTAACTAGCGACTAAATTAGCAAACCAAATGTACAGCTGCAGAGCATTTAGCACATTTTTAGACTGTTTTTACTTAAAAGTTATAAAACACCTAGCTGGTGAACATTTAGATGTGAATTCCATACTGTAACCTGATCACCTGGCGTGTGCTGCACAACAATGAATGACTCACAAGGCTCTGGTGTCTCGTTATTGTGTGCTTCTAAACAAACACCATGTGACTGGGTACTAGCGGTAAGCTTCATAATGAAAAATTCTGACAGGTGAAATGAAATATGCAATCATTATCTCTTACCATATTGCACAAGTTGACTGCAGGTATTTACTTGAAATGTAGCAACAAATATTCACATTTATGCAATCTTCTAAGAAATCATTTCAACGGTATTGAAAAACCATCCTGTGGCTATTTCCAAATACCCCAGTATATGGTATACCGCCCAAGCCTAATAGGGAGCAGCAATAGCAGAGTTGTATCAGTAATGCATCCATAGTAAGGAACTACAGCTCATTATCAAAATGCCCTCTCCTCGTTTTCCTCTCCAGAGCTGCTGGTATTCACTCTCGGTTCTGCTGGTGTTGTTCACTCTGCCTCTCTTCTTTATGCTGCAGATGGGCTCTCATGTTCCAAACACCATCACAGCCTCTCCCAGTAGCACTGCAGACTCTCAGTCTGCTGCCTCTAAGCCTCTGTTCTCTAACACTCCACAAGTAGGCAGGACTCTTTCACTTCCATGTCCTATAGACTCCTGTGGCATGCAGCGTATCAGCTTGATTTGGTTGGGAATGCTACAAAATGTCTGTGTTTTGACATATGAACTTAAGTTAGCATATTCAACAGGCCTTTTGTCATTCCGTGTGCATTTTTGTGAACCGCTCCACCAAAAGGATGAGCTGATGGTCGGCTTTCCCTTAGGAGGACTTGCTGCATGCCTGTGTGTGGCCTGCCTTAGTTTTCTTAGCACTGAGTTGGTGATTTAAAATATGTATTTTTGTTTAGGCACAGCTTGCTTTCTGCTTATTTTCCCCCTCCCCTGACTTATTATCATGGATTTCCTCAGATGGTATTTTGCACAATGCAATGCTCATCAGCAATGTGTGATATGAAATGAGTTTTTCTTGAGTGTCTCAGCTGAACTGATATTTTCCAGTCATTTAAAGTGCTAATCTGTTCAGCGTTAGTTTGATGTACAGTGCACTCTGCTTGTGAAAATCTGAGGAATCAACCAATCGCTTGTTGTGGTCAAAAACCATGGGACAAATTCTGTTTAGAAAGCCCTTCTAAGGAGTCAGTAGGTCAAATGTCTGAATATCTGATTCCTATGAGAGGAGAGCATTGTAATCTGTGTGTGTGTGATCATGATGAGTCACTCACCCATCTGACAGTGCATCTTCCTTCCGGTCTCCCAGGCTCAGCAGAGTGCCTCTGGAGCTGTGCCCCACAGCGTGCCCTCCACCTCCTCTGATCCTCCCAAAGCAACATTCCCCGCCTACACCCAGTCCTCTGCCTCATCCTCCTCTAACCCCCCTAGTAACACTGTGGCCAAGCCCCCCGCCACAGTGACCAGTAAGCCGGCCACCCTCACCACCATGAGTGCAACCAGTAAGTTGATCCACCCTGATGAGGATATCTCACTGGTAAGTTGCTCCTGCTTTGCGTTTTGCCCTTTCACAGTAAGTAATGAATGAGAAAGTACTTTTTTTTCTCTGTCGCGTTACTGTTGTTACTTGTAATATTTGTTTAAAACAAATTAGTAAAATATAATGTAATTGAGTTGTGATTTGTCCTTGCCGTTGCACTGAAAGGGATAGGCTAGTGTTGTGTCCTGTCTAAGAATCCTCTCTGTGTCTGTCTGCCCGGTAACAGGAGGAGCGACGGGCTCAGTTGCCCCGGTACCAGCGTAACGTTCCCAGGCAGGGGCAGGTTCACATGTCTGCCCCTCCTGTGGCGGCCGTGGGCGGCATGATGCCCCCACAGCAGGGCATGCCCCCGCAGCAGCCTGGCATGAGGCACCCCATGCACGGTAAGATGTTATGGCATCACTAGACCAAAAAATTAACTGATGGAGAGAAACTTGTAGCCTTTGATGGCACGAAAGACCAAGTATCATACCAGTTAAAACATGTTTTTTTTGCATTTGCTTGCATTGTGATGTTTCAATATACTTCCTCCTCCCTCCAGGTCAGTATGGTGGTCCCCCCCAGGGCATGCCTGGCTACATGCAGGGCGGGATGCCTCCGTATGGGCAGGGCCCTCCGATGGGATACCAAGGAGGGCCTCCCATGGGCATGCGGCCCCCCGTCATGTCTCCTGCGGGACGATACTGAAGCAGTCGCAACGACCTGACCCCTCACTAGGTTTGGAGGTTAAACCTTTTCTCACCTTGTGCTTTTTAAAACTAGCCCAAGCCAATGAGCTGTAAGACCAACCAGTGATGGTGAAGAAAAGTATTAATGAAAAAAAATATATATATACGCAGCACACGGACATTTAACATTACATCTTTAATGGGGAAAAAACATAAACAACAAAACACACAAAACAACTTGATGATAATGACAACTTTGTCATTGTGCAGATTTGATACATGTATGGTGTTTTTCTTCTCATGTTTCACTCAGGTTTGTAGAAGTGAAGTGTGTTAAATATGGTTCATATTGTTTTGACTGCTCGCTGCTGGAGTAACATGATCGTATCGCCCTCCCCTTACAAAAAGGCAAGTTTCCTGTAAATATATGATTTTCTGTTGTGTAGAGTAAGTCGGTGACGAGGCCCTCACAGCACACTTTGTGTGTTGTTGGACGCCCTGTCCCCAACCGTATGGTTGGTGAGGGTCCTCCTTTATGATGACGATTCCAACTGTTTAGTAGTTTACCATGGATTATTATTATCTATCAGTCTCTAGCTTCATTCTTATTTCAGGTTTATTCCATGATCAAAAGGGTAACTTGTGTGAACTTATTCTCTGTACTGTTTTAAACTATCTATGTTGTAATAAAACTCACTTAAAATCCAACACTGTTTTCTTCCTGACCCATGGATGGGGATGAGGCTTCATGAAGGTTTGTACCATGGAGGTTAGTACCTTCATCATGAAGGTTTGTACATAAATGTTGTATTTATGAAATATTGTTCAAATTATAGAATGTCAACATTCCAGATCTGGTATTTTTAAACATGTTTTAATATACAAATTGTCTTGATGCAGATACATTTATAGCCTGATGTTCTTTAATAGTAATTCAATCATTTAAACCTGCACCCTGAATCAGTTTATCTTCCTCACCTTAGATTCACTAACATTTGCATGCAAGTGCTCTATACTCTGTGAGTGGTTGATGATAAATATACATTTTACTTGATGTCGGGTGTATTTTTCCTAAACCACCTACTCATGTCTGGGTGTTTAGCTTTTCAAGTCAGAGGGCCTTATTTGGTGTTATTCCACTATGGTGCATCAGTGTTTCCCCTATATGTATTTAGCAGCGGCGTTGTGCCGCTGCTAAACCGTAGCCGCCACTGCAAAAGATTTTAAACCAAGAATATAGAAACGATAATGGTGCAATATATTTGAAGACTAAAAATCGCCAAAATAAAGACTAGACAGTTGGCGAAAGTAAAATTTTAAAAAAATGTCATGATATAGGGCCACTTTTGATTTGGTTTGTCATTTTAGTTAAATTAGGAACAATGCATAAGCCATGGCAAAATGTGTAGAATTGTAGAAAATTAGCTTTAAAACAAATGTTCATGTCAAAATGTGTAGAATTGCAGAAAATTTGTTTTAGAACAGCTACAGTTACTCTGTGGCCGAGAGGAGGGCCGCTAAAATGTGCCATTTGTCATGCCCACTACCCCCACATGCTAACTTTGCCACCGCTGTTGGAAAAAAATACTAGGGGAAACACTGCATAGCATATTAAAATCGAAAAAAAACATTACTTTTAAACTTTTTGTAAGCCCATGTCTATTTTGATGGTAATGTCCTTATCTGCTTTTCAGCCTAAAACACAGATTTCTTGCGAAACAGGTCAGTTATATCTGTAAGTACCCATTCCCTTACCATAGTGTGGCTGTATCTTGCACCGGATGTACCGTTTAGTAGTAACTAGTTATTGAATCTGAAGTAATGCATTTTGGGAGTTTTTCCAAGATTTGTACATTGTTTTGAGTATTGTAGAGTTATTCTAAAGTACTTGCTCAAGATTTGTTACACCATTTGGTTGCATACAAATGTAATGAATGTTGAATGCTGTGGTGTGCCATTGTTGCCTCTTTCTGTCTGGTGGTGAAGGGGGCAGCTTGGTGGAAACTGGACACATTTTTACCCCACTCATTTGGTAAGTAGGATTTCACATCGGCTATGATGTACAGTGGCTTCAGAAAGTATTCCTACCCCTTGACTTGTTTCACTTTTGGTTGTTACAGCCTGAATTTAACGGAGGAAATAGATTCTCACCCATCTACCCACAATACCCCATAATGGCAAAGTGAAATCATGTTTGAAAATTAAATACATATGTATTCAACCCCTTGAGTCAATCAATACATGTTAGAATCACCTTTGGCAGCCATTACAGCACACATTTTTCTGGGTAAGTGTTAAGAGCTTTCCACACCTGGATTGTATAATATTTGCATATTCTTCAAACTCTGTCAATTTGGTTGTTGATCATTGCTAGACAGCCATTTTCAAGTCTTGCCATAGATTTAAAAAAATATATTTTGTAGTCATTTTGTAATGGTGGGTGTGGCCTCATGGTGAAATCCCTGAACGGTTTCCTCTCCGTAGTGACTGGGTGTATTGTGTGGTAGAAATTCTAATCAATGAGGAGAGGTGAGGTCAAGCACCAATCAGGACATTGCTTTCCTTATTAATACATTTCGAATAAAGTATAGTCATTGCTTCTATAATGATGAGGCTGGTCGGCTCAACACTTCCAAGTGTTGTGGTGAGTAGCTCTGACGAAGAATACATATCTTTTATAGAAAATATATGCCCTTTTAGTCTTCCTGACAAACAACAGATGCATGGAATGGGTCACAGGGTGTAACTTGATATATGAGAAAGGAGTATCCCACCAGATAGCATTTGCTTTGAAGTCTGTTCTTATTTAGTTTGGCCCCTAAGACGAGGCTTCGATCTCGTTCCTGGTACTTCAAAGCACAGAAACACCAATTAATTCTATGGCATAACTCAATTGTCAACTCTAGATACTTCCATCTCAAGTAAAACCCCTTCTTGACCACACGCCTGGACACTGAGGGATGTGAGCCTCTAGGTCATACACTCCCCCAGGACCGGTGCAACATCAGAGATGACGTAATGGTTCCAGACACTACCCCACATCTTTTCTCAGACCTTATCTCCCCCAAGGAGGGAGTGACTGGCTCACGGACATTGTGGAGACAAGTGGTTCCCCATCAACCGCGCCATCCCTTCACATGGTTTAGAATAGGTAGACACATTCACATATGAAGACAATATTCCCTCCTGTCATATTTCTCTTTCTGATATTCTGCATAGCACCAGCGGCATGTGAAAGACGAGCCTGACTTCTCCCCTCTCTGGGCCCCAGCTGAGGAAGGAAGTGCAACTACCAACACCAGAGTCCAAAGGGATACATTCTAATAACAAGCATATCATATAAGCATATTATGCAGATAAGACATCTTAATTATCTATGTTACCTAAATCTTCCACCACAATTTATATACCATCCAAAGTGTTAACTTCACCATGCTCAAAGGGATATTCAATGTCTGCTTTTTATTTGAATTGTACCCACCTACCAATAGATACCCATTGCGTGGCATTTGAAAACCTCCCTGGTCTTTGTGGCGAATATGTTTTGAAATTCACTGCTCAGCTTCGGGGACCTTTTTTATATGTATGTGTGGGGTACAGGATTGAGAGAGTTATTCAAATCATGTTAAGCACTATTATTGCACACAGTGAGTCCATACAACTGATATTGTGACTTAAGCTAATTTTCAATCCTGAATTTATTTAGGCTTGCCATAACAACGGGTTTGAATACTTTTTGATTCAATACGTTTCAGCTTTACATTGAATAAATTTGTAAAAAGTTCAAAAAAACAATTCTACTTAAACATTGTGCGGTATTGTGTAAGCCAGTGACAATCTCAATTGAATCAATTTTTAAATTCTGGCTGTAACACAAAATAGAAAAAGTCAAGGGGTGTGAATACTTTTGGAAGGCACTGTACATGATGGCTGTTGTAAAATAATGATTGTAAAGTTCATTTGAAAACACTCCCAGACCATATTACGGTAATGTTTTTTTTCTTCAAGTTATGATCATTGTTTACAGATTAATAGATTATTAATAGTTATGGATTAAAGTATTTGGCCTGTTGGATGTTGTCGTCAACACTCGTCCGAACTCATCTTCCAACTTTCGCAACAATGCTCAAAACTGTCTTGGATGTGCTGCTGTGTTAAACTGTTACTCGGATTAGCTTCACCATTATAATTGAATTCTCCCCAGTTATAATTGTCAACATGCATCCTATAACGTTCTTTTAAAGGGAACATTGGCCTGTTTGTTCATTAACTATACATTTCACATAAAACAAATAGACATTATTTCACAAGACCATGTTGGCAGTATCACAGTTTCTCTCCATTTGCTGATGTGCATAAATGTATCCTAATGTAAAAATCCAAATGCTTTGTATCAAAACACACTATTATAAGAATAAATCATGTGTGTTGTGTACAATTTTCAGTGTCTGTTTTTTCAAGCCTATCTTGTTAAAAACCCATTTTATACCAGGAACAGGGCCGATCTGAACCATCTTTGTAAGAGGACCACTAGATGGTCTTGGGTCGTGAACTTGACTTTCTCAAGTAACTGTTTGCAATATCTCCCATGACGTTACAGTGAATAGTTGGTCATTTGTGGTATGTTGTAACTTTTATCATAACATTTTTTAAACCTTAAACATCTTCAAAGTAACTCGTGTTTTGATACCTAAATATATTCTCTTATTAGCAGTATTTGGCTGAAATTGACAGATTTTTTGCAGCTTTACAAATGGCTAAATACTCTGGATTTTATACTCTTAGTATAAGGTCAACACACTTTCAGTATTTTGCATTTGCAGAACCATCTCATCTTTACAGATAAATATTTTGTAGTAATTATGTAAAGGTGGGTGTGGCTTTTTGCTATGACACTTGTGAGGAGTAGTTTACAAACGACTCTTCCTGTTCAGCGTTAAGGTTTGAGGTGGAGAACTTCCTGTAACTAGTCACCAATTTCCCCTCATTAGGCTGAGACCCCCCCAGTCAAGTGAGTCAGACTCAACAATTCTGGTATAATACTCCACTTATGTCTGAGGCTCACTGCATGCTGCTCAGTGTGTGATAGCATCGTCATATAAGAACAAGGGAAGTCATTATGACTCTTCATCTGACAGGTGTTTGGCTGCTGCTCATCACACATACAGTGTTGGGTAAGTCTTGCTTCTGCAACTTTTGGTGTGGGGTTAGTTTATTGGGAACTGTGTTGACCACAGGAGGCTGCTGAGGGGAGGACAGCTCATAATGGCTGGTGTGAATGGAATGGCATCAAACACACAGAAACACGGGTTTGATTTATTTGATACCATTCCACTCATTCCTCTCCAGCCATGAACATGAGCTTGTCCTCTCCAATTAAGGTGCCACCAACCTCCTGTGGTGTTGGAATTTTTCTTCTGCCATTGCAAGTTTTGGATGACTTTATCATGGAGTAGTTTAATGCCTATAAAACAGCACTTGTTTGGGTTAGTCTAACCAGAGGCCTGAAACTGTTCCATATGACTACATTGATCATTATGCAGACGCTCGTAGGCGCAGCCGTCTAATGCAGTGCGTCTCAATGCTAGAGGCGTCACTCACTGCCTGTTTAGTATCACAATCGGCCGGCCGTGATTGGGAGTCCCATAGAGGGCTCACAGTTGGCCGAGCGTCGTCCTGGTTGCTCCTGGGTAGGCCGCCATTGTAAATAAGAATTTGTTTTTAATGGCACTGCCTAGTTAAATAAAGGTCAAATAAAAACGGGGAGCTAACGTTGTATTTATTACCTTCTCTATATGTTGCCTCCTAGTGTTCTGTGAAATGGAATTCCTGGAGAGAACGCAGGGTGACTCTATAGAGTTCTACTGTATCTCTGAGTTCAATGCCTCCAAGCCCATTGGGCTCTACCTGAAACGCAAGTGGCTGCAGCCCAAGCAAGAGGTCATGTTCATGTTTACTGAACAAAAGCCTTCGTTTTACGGTGACGTCAAAGAGCGCATCAATGTCACGGGAGACCCGAGTACTCACCGGGTCAACGTGACCCTCAGCCAGCTGAAGGGAACAGACACAGACATCTACTACTGTGAGTTTGTCTTCCCCGATGCCTCCAGCGTCGATAAAAAGATTCCAAGCAATATGGAGTTCTTTCTGTACGTTGACACTGTTGGTGAGTATTCTTTATGGATTCCTTCATTTATTTCCTTTTTTATGTTGCTTGATACGAATAGAGTTGTTGACACCATAGTCAACAGTCACAGGAGCCTGCGTGTTTTCCTTTTTGTTGTTGTAATAACTCCAGACGCCATAGCTGAGCCATACTGTTCATGTTATGCATCCTGCCACTGCTTCCTTCTTAGAATAGCCCTGGCTCTAGCAACATACTCTCCTCTACCCCGCCCACAAAGCCAGTCATACTAGTGTTTGTTTCCCATCTGGAGAAGATGTCCCAGACAACAAGATGGATGTAGGCCTGATAGAGACGTGCGCCGGGGGGTCAGCTGTCCTCCCCTGCCTCGTCCCCAACGGTTCCCCCTCGGCCATGGAAGGGGTATGCCTGAAGAGGCGGTGGGGCCGGGCTCCAGTGGAGGTGCTGTTCCACTCAAAGCGCCCCTCTTCCTCTGCCTCGTTCCCCCCAGAAGAGAGGCTTCACCTGGGCACGGGTCTGGGCGGCCTGGCATACAACCTCACCCTGCTAAAGATGCAGCCGGAAGAGAGCGCCTTTTACAGCTGTGAGCTGCTGCTCCCCGGCAGGTCCGACAACAGTGCCAGGCTAGGGAGATACGTGTACTTTGTGTCTGTGCAAGGTGGGTGTTTATCATAGGGCTAGTGGATTCAACCCTAATAAGACACCTGATTTATATGGGGCTAGTGGATATAAACAAGTAACACTTGATTTAGTAAGGCTTGTTCATTCGTTGAGCTTACACATCACATTGGGAACCTTCTTTGTGTGCCTATGCGTTGTCTGTCTATACACGTTTTTGACCAGACCTTTACGAAAGGTCTCCACTTCCCCTCCCCACATCGGTCTCTATACTAATTTTGAAAATAGACAGATGCAGTAGGAAAATGGGGTCAGTGGTTTTGGTTTTTAAGGGATAGTTTGTGATTTTGGCAAGGAACCCTATCTACTTCCCCAGAGTCAGATGAACTCGTGGATATTTTTTTATGTCTGGTGTCTAGTATGAGGGAAGTTGGAGGTAGTTTCGCGAGACAATGCTAACTAGCGTTAGCGCAACGATTCAAACTGCACACAGGCATAAAATGGTATCCACAAATGAATCTGCCAAAATCCCAAACTATCCCTTTAAACTGTAAATTCATGCCAGTAAATGTCCAGGTCATCTGTGGAAGCTGTTTCTATGATGCTGTATTGTTTATTAACTCTAGTAGCCAACTCAGGTAACAAATATCAAACAGACAATGGTCTGTTAGTAATTCATTTAATCATACACAGTATATGAAAGGTTGTCAATGTATTTTTAATTTAGGAAGTGATTTGACATTCTTCAAAGTCTGACACTACATGTTGCTCATTGTTTCCCCAGGTGTTAGGTGTAGCTGTACTGGCTACACTCCACTGCTCTATGCCCTTTCTGCTGCTGTGGGGCTGCTACTCATCTTCCTTATGGCCCTGGGAGTGGCTCATTATGTGAGTAGGACTGTAACCTACTTACTATGGACAAAAGGATTGACACACAGATCATTATTTATATAAATGGTAGCCACTCCAATTTTTTTGCTGCTTTTATGGTCATAATTTAAAAAGCGTTACCATTCTGCAAATTTCTCATTCATATGACATTTTCTTGAAATCAAACAGTTCTCTGCTCTGAGTTTATAAAGCCACTCTGTAACATTTTACAGCCACACCTGTAACCTCAATGGTTGTAGACTGGGGAGGCATGATATTGTAATGTATATAGGTACTTACTCATTTGGTAGCTACTGTATTCCTTCAAGTGACAAATTGTCAGTACCATAACACTGATTTCTGACAGGTATGACTAAGTACCAGTGATTTGTCAAACACCTCAAATTGAGGAAGGACGCCACTGAATCAAAGCATCCATCCTCTTACTATTCACATCATTTCACACTTTCACCTGCTGCCTTCTCTGATTGGCTTCTGTCCTCTGTCAGGGTAAGACCCGAGGAGACCGTGTCAAACCGCAGCCCCACCAGGCTTCCATCTACGAGGAGATGGTTGGGGTGCGGCCCTCCATCCGGAATGGAAAAGTGTCTCCCTCTTACCACCCGAGGCCCCCCCTCTGAGTTCTCAACAGGAAAACCACAGAGAGGCCCGAAGAGTCACCGCTAGTATCTGAAACTGCGAGGAACAAGGTCTGCCCAATCTCACCAACACGGTGTTTGACTACAACTACAATTTACATAACCTTAAATTTGGACAAACAAACATCCACCTAACTTAGTTTGTTGTACTGTAAATGCTGTTGTGGCGTTATAAACAATGTTTTGTATTTGATGTAAATGCTGGCAGTTAAATGTTGTAGCCTTGCTTTACTTTTTGAAAAGATATTGTATTTAAACCAACAAAAATATTAAGTGTAATACTTGTCTTTATTAGTGTTGTATTTTGACATGGTACATTTGTCCTGTGCTGGAAACAGATATTCATGGACTTACAAAATACCAATTTATACCTGGTGCTAACATCCCGTCCTTTGTCCACATTCTGAGACAGATGTAGACTATTAAATGCATTGTGGTCCGGTAAATTGTCTTGATATCAAGTGTAGACTGATAAAACCTTTATGGCGTCAAATGTCTCAATATTTTGAATACTGGATGGGACCAGGAAACCTGGTCTTAATGCGGACTGGCTAATATGTGGACAAGCTCCAGGACACATGCAACAGGGTGCCTTTCCACATCGAGTTTGTTACCATGCTACATATCGGAAATGAACCAGTCATGGGATGGTCCACCGGATGTGTTTGCATGGTGTGCTGAACCACAGCTTCAAAATCTAATTGTATTTGTCACATGTGCTGAATACAACAGGTGTAGACCTGACAGTGAAATGCTTAGTTACAAGCATATAGAAAAATAAGTGAGGCTATACACAGGGGGTACAGGTAATATGTAAGCAGAGGTAGTGACTTTGCAGTTCAGTTGGATGTGAAAGCTGTAATGTCCTTCTGCGATATGCAAATTCCGAGAACTCACTCTGACCTGAATAAAAGTGCAATAGAGATTTAACTCAACAGCTTACTGTAAAAAAATAAATTTATAACAAGGGGTGCTTCAAGTGTATTCCTTGGTGGTGTGTGCGAGTTGTCTCAAGTTGCTTCCTTATCCGGCTGCATCTAGTTTACTGGCTTCCTCTGGGGGGGTTGTGGTTTCATCTCTAGAGGTGCATTAATACTAAATGTCCACATGAAAAATCAAGACTACACAAGAAATCGACAAGACGCTTTTTAACAGCCAAGAAAAATGTCAATTTATTAATATAGTCCGAAAGAAGCTCCATAACTCATGGAAACATGTTTTTTTCCGGTGCATGTCATTAACAATCACATTCTATGAGGAGAAAAAAAAACATTAAAAGCCACAACTTTCTCAGTACAGACATTTCTCCTTAATGTTTATTTTTTAAATAAAAAGGCAGAGTACCACCCCCCAACCCCCCCCTTACAAAAACCAGACCGCCTTAAAAGTCATGGGCTTTTTCTCAGTATAACCCACAGTGCTTTAGCAGAAGGATAAGCGCTCATTGCTTAAGGATTACACAGCATGGCAAAGCAATACAAAGTTTTGCCATAAATCTGATGAGGGGGAAGAAAATCTAACATAGCAAATTTGTAGCACAAAGACACACCCCTACATCAAACCCTGAACCCCAGAGTACGAGTTCCGGGCCCCAAGAGAAAAGCAGGCCTGGACTCTCCCTCCCACTTGTGCATAGATCATGATCCTTTAAAAACCAGCTACCCCCCCCCCACCCACCCACACTTCAAATCTGTCTCCTGAAAACCATCTATTAGACAGAATCTCTTAACTCATTGAATATCTGCCACAGGAACAGAGACAGTAATGCACAAAGCTCCTGAAAGTTACAGGATGGAACCTCAAAGAAAATGCATAAGTAAAACTAATCACTGCCGTTTGACAATTAAAACCATTGATCAATTTTGTTTAAATGTAAAGCAATTTTACATGTAAAGCACTCTACTTTTTCTCTCTCAGAGTTCATTTTCAGTCATTTATTTGGTAAATTATGTAACCACTATGGATTTTTAGAAGCAATGGTATATCATATTCTATTTAAATCCCTAACTTTCAGTGCCTGGAGTTACATTTCTCAAAGTTATTGTAATTTAAAACTCTCAAATTTAAATACAAATGGTGGAGTTTGAACTCTGGAAATCCTGGCCTTCCCGAGACAAGGTCCACATCTTTACGAGTGTGCAAGATAGTGAGCAAATTGCGTTGTCTTTTTACAAAGACAAAATTCAAATAATTCAATACATACAGTCTGTCGACATCAAAAAAAAAAAAGAGAAATTAAAAACGACAACAACACTGATCAATCCCAGAGTTCTGAAAGTAGCATAAATCTTCATTTTGCAAAGTTTGTTTTATGTTCATATTTTTTTGATGGAAGATGGAATTTGTCTTTTTCAACATTTCAAAATTCCTTTTTCCTCAACTTCAGACAAATGAAATGTTTGTAAACGACAGGTGGCTATGCATAAAAAAAAACAAGATTAGGCACCTCTGAAATGAGTCCTGTAACAAACTCATCTCCCCACATTATCCCTTTCTCCATGAAGTTAAGAGATTACTAGTCCTACCATCTATGGCCACAATTCTTAGATCATTTTTGTTGTCTTTTTTCATTACATTTGTATGTAATCAGAACAAAATGGTGCAATACTCAATGATAATCCTTGTTTTGGATTATTCCACAATAAAAGCCACTAAGGTAGATAAACATTTTACAGATAAAACAAAAACTTTTTTTCCATTAAGTCCTTGAGTAAACATTTACACATGAATTGTCACCCTCTCCCCTCGTTTGTCTACGATTAGCTGAGTGAGGGGTAGAAGACACTCAGTGCAACGTTAGAAGATAAATGTCTATCAGAATATAGTTTTGACAAGCAAAAAATAAACTGAATAAAAGAACAGACAACAATGTCAATACACAACATACTGAATGGAACATGACAGCAGTCCTGAGCCTGCCAAGCACACAGTTGTTTGCACACATACATTTGACTTTCAAGCACACAACCAAATGATTTTTGCACTTTTTTTCTCCAATCTTTTTTTTTAATTGATGACCTCAAGCTTGGAAGTGTACTAGTCAAATAGTTTTTTTTATTTTTTGTTTTTTTTAATTATTTTTTTTACAAAAGAGACTTCACATTAGGTTATCGGCGCTCCTTGATTCAAGTATTTGTGTTTATATTTTTGTGTTGATATGTTTAATGATATTTCTCTCTACTGGGAAAGTATGCATTTAAAAAACAGGTGATTTAAGGTTGGGTTGTTTAGACAAATTCACATACAGTACAAGTACTTCAAGGTACTTACTGTAATATGTTCATAAATCCAGAACGTGCATATCCAACTCCAGGTAGGAAAGACATTACTCATGATCCATCAAGTACCAGTTTAACCACGAAACCCATTCCATTTCCTTCGTATCACTTATTTGCGGGGGGAATACATATTGCTCATCTTCAGTTTGTATTGAACCCAGACCTTTTAAGAGGAATAAAAGGTTTCAGAGATTGAGATCCAAGGTGTCTGTTGATGTGCTACCTACCACACACACCGAGCGTACATATCCATATATATCTATAGTTAAGCAGTAGAGAGAGAGCACGGCCTGCCCCTCAGTGCTGGTGCACACACACCGAGCGGACGTTTGGAGGCCCCCACCCGGCTAATTGGTCTCTGAGCTTGGATCAAGGCAGTTACAGAAACAGGCAATAGTGATTTTTGCTAGTGTGCTGCAGGACGCCGAACAGTCCCAAAAAGGTAGCCTTATCCCATTTTTTTTTTGTTATTTTTTTTTTCGTTAAGACTTTGTACCTTTTGAAATGCGTCCACTCTCGTTGCCTACCGCAGAAACAGTGAGGCGAGCGACCTGGGCTGATACAGTGGGCCCGAAGCCATCTGGGTCTGTGGAAATATACAGTTGTGGGTCCGCTTTGAGAGGAAACTAACAAATAGGATAAATACAGCATCCACAAAAAGGCTCCCCAGCCTGCATTCTGACTCCCTGGATGGTAGAAGTTAGAGGTTGCTGGACTGGAGACATTTCAGCTAGAAGTGCAGAGCTTTAGTTTTAACATATTATAGATCTTTTATTTTAGTCCGTTTTTTATTTTTTTAAATTATTTTTTCTTCTTGATTTTGTGTCAAACTTCATATTAAAATGACGTTAAAATGCAAGAAATTCATTTTTGGTTTAAAAAAATATGTACCCAGGATTACCCAACATTAAACTGACTGTGCACCATAGGATACTTGGATCCGCCAAAGATTTTATCAACAACAGGGCATTCCCCACAAATGGCACCCTAATGTCCCTATATAATGCACTACATAGTGAACAGGGTGCCATGAGAGACCCGGCCATATTATCTCAGTGGTTCAGGATGAGGTGTGTTGCCCCCACCCATCTGTTTGATCCCTCCTGCCCCCCTGCCTCCATCACAAAGGTTATCAAAGATCCTCCATCCTGGGAAGAGAAGAGCTCTTTCTCCAGATCGTATAACATGGGCTAGTTTGAGATCTATATATTTTATTGTATTGGCACATAGGATAACATTGGCATCTTACATGCAGAATGGGCTTCTACATTGTAACATTACAGTAGGCCTATAGTTGGGAAGGGAAACCATTACTGTCCCGTTCCCCAAAAACAATTCTCCAACCAAAACAAGTCTATAGTACTACTGCACAGCTTGCCATTAGTTAGCGTAGAACTTGGCTCTCTTACACTACAGCAAAAGGACATGCATACAGAGAGAGCTGCATCTTTTAACGTCATCTCCTACCCTGAGATCAAGCTGACAGGAGATCAGTCTTCTTCAGCACAGTAAAGAGAGGCCTACTATACCTCCACTTCAGTGGTACTAACTCCCCATAGAGGGAGGGTGGAAGTTTGGAATATGACAGTGTTGTGGTTTAAACCCAGCTATAAGGACCAAGAGCGGACATATTCTAAGTGCTGAAGGGTACATACAGCAGGAGGTTAATGGGTCTAGCTCTGAGTCGGTGCTCAACCCTTAAGGCAGGATTGGCACGTTGGCTGTAAAGGGCCCGCAGCCTCTAGTCTTTTGCATAGAAACAGAACTGAGTCGCTGTTTATGTCTGGTCAGGGGGGAGGGCCATGGCCTAGGTTGTTTGCTTTGGTGGGGACTGGAGGGTGTAGAGTAGCAGCTGTGTGAGCGGGCGAGAGGGGACAGCCCTGGTGGAAACCAGGTGGAGCAGCTAGGGTCAGGCAGGACACACTCACCCATCTGAGACACCCTATTGGTCTAACTTACACGTCTTGAGATACTGCCTGGAAGTACTACAGAATACTGTCCAAAACAAAGCAATGATCAATCAATCAGTTAAGATACTAACTAATAATAGACAATCAATGACGGGCTGTAGTATTGATCCTCGTTTGCATTCAATACACAGGATGAACATACAGAGGCACCTCTGACCAAAGTGTGTCTGCATATGAACAGTGAAAAGGGCTAGTTTCAAGCAGCCATCTTGAAAAGACCACTGCATGTAGACAAAAATAACAAATCAAAAAATACATAACGTCAAACGAAATAAAATTCATCAAACACTGGCAAAATTCCAGAAATTTGACTGTCTCTTGACTTCCAGCTAAAGTGATCTTTGTGTGAAAGAAGATTAGGGGAAATGGAGAGGGTTGGTTGAGACGAGGTCGAGTGCTGCTGGCGCGGTCGTTAGCTGGCTAGCTCCGTGCTGATTGGCCAGTCTTGGAGGGAGCGTGGTTTCCTGCCGGGCTGAGGGTGTCCAATGGGAGAGCTTGGTGCCAGCCCAGGAGGAAATGCTGCTGTGGGGGTAGCCTTGCCTAGCGACCATCGCCATGGGCACCACAGCAGAGAGGCACTCAGTGGACCGTGACCGTCCCCCTCCCCACTCCGACCGACTGTTGGCCGGAGACAGGTAACATTGCATGTCTAGCGTCTCCAGACAAGAAAAAGGCTAAACATTTTGGAGTAACAGTGATATTCACTTTGATATAGTTAAAAGAAAATGTCTTTAGAAAAAAAATCAAACACTGCAGACTTTTTTGTCAGATAAAAGTAGACTTCCTTTTTTTTCTTTTCTTCATCCTGCTACCATTTTAAAGTTCATACAAGTCCTTGGACCAAAGAGGAACAAACAAATACCAGAAGTTATTTCCAAGTATAGATACAGTACAAAAAGAGCAAGAGTTCTTTTTTTAGACTTTTTTTTTTTCAGTTTTCAAAGTTGCTGCTCCATTTTTCTGATTTATTGGTTTGCAAGTTGAAGCGTTTAGCTCTCTTCATAAGTGCTATGATAAAACCCTTTGAAATAGACAAAAGGTTACTTAGTCTATCTTTAAAATTGTTGCACAGTACCAAATACAAGGAACACTCGTAGTAGATCTACTGCATTAGGATAAACCCCTCTTATTTGGTATTGTGCCAGATCTCCAGTGACCCTCCAGTGACTCCCCCACCTGGATTCAGTCTGTTCAGTCTGGCTGTGGCAACGTGGAGAGGAAGGGCTTTCTGATGGTGCTTTCTCATGTACCCCAGTTCAATGTGTACGTATGAGGAGTTTCAGGGCTGCAGAGACAGTTTCTGAACACACAGTTATAATAGTACCACCATCCTCGCTCCTCCTCTCCGGCAAGAGTTAACGCAACGGTTTTTCATGGGGGGGGGGGGGGGTCAAGGGGGTGGCCTGGTGGGAATCAAAAATTAGAAAAGGTAAAGTTTCTGTAGTTCTTAAGTTCTTTGCTTTGATCAACGACAACAAAAATCAAGAACGAAAAATGTAAAGAAACCAGTTCCTGTTTGGACTTGAGCGTGGACGGAAGAAGAAGGGTCTGTGGCGTATATATTGCACAATGTAACTTTCACATCAAGTTGAAGCGTTTTTTTGTTTGTTGTCATCGTTTCCAGAAACTGGTGGACCATAATGGGGACGAGAGGGTCAACAACGGAACCGACTAATAATGTTAATAATTGACAAGAAGCACCTGTAAGTCTCGTTAGGTGAGTATAGCTGAAGTCGTAGTTCTTCTGAGCAGTGGTAATCTGAACTCCCAGACGTGAATGATTAGGTTCCATCAGACATATACTCAAGAACACACATAAAACAGATGCAGCTAGGTCTGTCGATGTGTAATAATCTCTCAGCTTATGTTGCGATAGATATAAAAATGCGCCCGATATACAAAAAGAACAAAAACAGCAGTGTAAATCCCTTTAAAGAACAAATGAACGACCAAAAAAAAAAGGTTTTAACTGATGATTGGTTGGGTCAGTGTTGACAGGCCTCATACTGCCGAGTGACTTGGGGGTCATATTCATTAGGTGCACACGTGGCAAAACGTTTTGCAACAGCATGCGAAAACAAGCATTTCTTATTGGACCAAGTTCAGGTAGTCCCTCAGTTTCAGTCCGCTTGCTTCCGTTTCGTTCCTAGTGAATACGACCTTGGTTGATCACACTTGTTCTGTTCCATTCACTGGCTCAGAGATGGGAACTGAGCAAGCTTTCAAAATCACAATATTTCTTCAGTTTCAAAACAATGTAAAAGGCTTGAGATTGAAGGAGGACCTGGGCCGCAGTAGAGCGCTTAAGGCTAATATTAGTGCTTGGAAACAAAACAATAACATAAGTAAAAGGTCTTTAAACCACGGGCATGCTGGGAATGGCCTTTTTTAAATCAATTTGTAGTTTTGTGGGCAAAGGAAAGATTCAAACTGGCAGCTTCTACGATTGCTTCTCCTAAAAAAACACTTCACACAGAATGTGCGATATTCATGGAAAACTTAAAAACACTTAATGGTTCTCTCTTCATTGAGTCTTTTCGGCATTTCATTTTTGTTTGCTTCCAACATCTATCAAATACTAAAAACAAAATCCCCTTTTAAAAAGTCAACTAAAAAGGAGGGGGAAAAAAAACGTAAAAACCGAAGGGTGTAGGGGTCAGCAGTGTTGTGTCGTCGCCCCCAGCCTTCCGGTACACGATTCACAGTTCCGTTGATACTGATTATCGCCACATGATTTGCTTGGTTTTGTTCCTGTTCATTGTCATTTTTTTCTGTATTTATTATTATTTTTCCACTGTCTGTTCCAGCGTTGAAACATCCATCCTCATGGTTGGTTTGTTAGTGTGTTGTCCTACATGGACTCTCCACTCAGCAGGTCGCCTGGCAACAGCGTGTTAATGGGGTTGGGGCTCCCGATAACGCCGCGACTATCATCGCCACTAGGGGGCCCCCACAGGCTGGAGTACTGGGGCACGCCCCCCCACAGCAGGTCTCCGCCGGTCTTGGCTCCTCCCCCAAGGCCGCCACTCCAGTGATGGCCAATGGCGTGCTGCTGCGAGCCTCCACCCATGCGCGTCTGATTGGTGCCGGGGTTAGGCTGCCAGCTGGTGGTGGGCGGAAGCTGCTGCTGCTGGCCTTGTGCAAAGTAGCGGTTCACCTCCTCCTCCCCGGCAAACTCTGCCAGGATGGTGGTGTTCCCCAGCACACACCTAAGAGGACAGGGCTCAGTTATACATCACATACTTACAGGTGTTATAGTATCAACATGGACTTTCTTACACGTGGTGAAGTACAGTACAAGTATTTCTTTATAGGCTTTGCTATTTTGTCAGTGAGATGTATATAGCCTAGAAGTTGAGACAATGTTTTGTTTAAGGTCAGACTGAGATAATCACTACCCTGAACAGCATAGAGTATGGGTAAAAGAGAAAACCCACTCCAAAACTATCTTTTGGTATTTTTTTTCATTAGTCCACTAATACAGTCCCACAATGCTTCAAGTCAGCAGTCAAGTTCACACGATATTGGACTTTCAAGAAGCAAACGAGTCGCCGGCCACATCATCATGACGATCCAGATAGGTTTTTCCCCTTTAAGTTCGGGAGTCTTACATGTGCAGGGACTTCTGGGCCTTGGCAGCCTCCTCCTTGGAGCTGTATCGCACCACAGCGTTTCCCTGGGTCAGGAAGAGGTGGAATGTGATGAGGGGGCCGTGCTGCATGCACAGCGTCCTCAGGGTGGAGCCGTCTATCTGGGGGGTGAGGTTCCTCAGTACCAGCCAGCTACTGGTCCTGTTGGAGCTGTCTGTGCTCCAGGTTGTGCCCTCTGAGAGAAACAGAGAAGGTTGATGATCAGTCAATATTCAGGTCCACATAAAATATAAAGCAATAATTTTTGGTCAATAACTTGTCTTCTATCGATGACAACATTTGTATGCATGTACATAAGTTGTCCATTGTTGTCATCTATGGATGTTCTTTTTTTGTATTTTTAAATGACATATTTTCATTGTCTCATGTAAGCACTTTTACTCTTGTACTATTACCTCAGTGTGACCTTAGGACTCATGTCAAAATAAGGTCACGCGGTTTAGGTTCTCTTTGAAGCCATGATAAAAGTCACTTAAGTCTTATCTGGTAAGCTGCAAGACTTCAGTTTGACAAGGGCCTCTAACCACAGCGGGGTGTGTATTGCTCCACCTTGCTACAGCGAGTGACGAGTGGAGGGGAGCTCAAAACATAGTGGGGGAGAATCACACTGTACAACGAACACACCTAGGAAAATGGCACGCCTATGTGGTGTCCTACACTATGCTTCTTTAGGGAAATGTGTCAAAAACATTATGTTAGGGTAGGATGTTGACACAGCACAAAGTAAGGTCAGCTCAAATCCACAGTCAATGGTTTTCAATGAGCATCAAGTCAAAATCTCAAAACAATCTCAAAACCCCTGATCACAGCGTTCATTGATTTTCCTCTACTAGGTACATTACCAGGTTTAAGTCTTTCCAGGCTTCTTACAGAGCAACTCCCCCAGTCTATATTTCAGGCTGAGGAGTTCTACTGTGGCATCTCACCTGAGGTGTATGAGCTGCTCCAGCCTTGGGCCAGGCCCAGGGAGTTTCCTCCCCAGGTGGAGGAGGGCTTGGCGGGGTTGGTGAGGCCCGGAGGTGGCCTGGAGGGGGCTGTGTTGTTGCGGGGCCCCTGGGGGACCTTCCACAGCTCGTGGGACAGAGAGGCCTGGGAGGGGTGGGAGATGGGCCCCGGGGACCAGGTGGACTTCATGTCAGATAGTTTACCTGACGGAGAGCGAGAGAGAGAAGAGGGGAACCTATGAGACCTACTACTGTTGTAGAGATGGAGACCCTCTGTGGAAGCCTATGTTCTATGACACATTGAGGAAATGTATGCAGGCCTATAATCTGCTATTAGAAAGATTCTTAGACATCTAACTTTGGGCAGATGCAAAGTTTTAAAAAGAAGCCCCACATTAACACTTGTTCATCAACAATAAAACCTCGGCTTCTTGGGTTTATATATTTCATATTGGAGATCACATTGATGAATACAGGAAACAAATGTAAAAACAGAATGAGGGTCACTCAGACATTTAAAAAGGGGACATTTTTTAAGTATTCATAGTAATTCTGAGTGGGTTGCTTAGTGGCAACAAAAATGTCACGTCAACACATGCTTATGAATAGGCGTCTAGGGCCACAACATTCAAAGCATTTCTTGATTCAAACACTCAAACTTAATTCCATGAGGAGTACAACGCAATCACATCGTGGCGGACTTGATTAACCAGCACTGGGTAGTTGGTAGTAGGATTACATTTGGCAAAGGAAGGACCTATCTACCGTAACACTCAAACACAGACCACACACAAACAATAGGATAAAGGTGTGTTGCAATGGTGGTAATTAGGGGAAGGGAGGGGGGTCAAGCATGGGGACCATGGATCAGCATGTCCACATAGGGGGCTGGAAGGGGGGGCTGTGGTCTGTACCTGCACTCTCCTCATCCGGGGAGGACAAACTGAAAGAGCTAGTGAAGCAGCCACTGACTGGCCAGTCCGCGGAGGGGGGCAGAGCACCGTTCTGAGGTGGTGAAGGAGGGGAAGAGCCTAGCCGTGGTGGTCCATTGTTATGGACAGAGGGGGTGGTGGGGAAAGAAACATGTACAACTTGATTTGAAGAAAGTGTATAAATACAATAGGGCTTGTGCTACTGGGTGGCACAGTCACAACAAGTGAGGTAGTACTGTAACCCCTTCAGTGCCACAGAAAGGAATAGGATATAAGCTTAAAGTTGTCAATACAGTAATACAAGTCAACACCTGTGAGAATCAACAGCAGAGACATGCCCTGTTAATGAATGTATACAGTCTATTTGACGATCCGTGTATCTTAACAAAGCCAACTAACTCCAGCCCGTCTCCCTGATAGACCCCCCTCCTCACCTCCGCTGCGGTCACGGAGTAGGTAGCGGTTGACGTCCTGGATGTTGGTGTTGATGGTGGGGCCGCTGGGAACACTTCCTGGGGTCATGTTGGGGTCGTTCTCAGGGTCAATGTTCTGCAGGCCCTTCCAGGGCACGCCTGGACAGAACTCTGAGACGACAACATGGAGGACAATACAGTCAGTACATTGGTTATTTGACATTTAAAAAAATCACATGTTGTGGGGAACAACTTAAGTGTTTATCTTTCTAAAATCAAAACAGTTTAGAAGAGTTTTAAATCTCTTTTCTTTGTCCTCCATCAGTAAAGTGTCAGGATCACGTGTGAAATAAAGTTCTGATCTGATTGAAAGGGAGTTAGGAATGTCGGTCTTCTCTACCAACCTGGGGGCCAGTTGATATTCGTTCCGTTGGTGATCTGGTCCTTGGGGCTCTTTCCCGGTCCCTGGCCCCAGCTGTCAGGGGGAACCAGGGGGGAGGTGGGAGACTCAGACCCACCCATCATACTGTAGGGGCTGTAGGAGTCATCCATGTGGGGGGGCTTTCCAGGGGGGCCCAGATTAGAAGCAGCAGAAATGGCACCTAGGAAAAGTCAAAGGAATTCATTAATTTATTTGACATTTAAAATACATACAATACCAGTCAAAAGTTGACACATCTACTCATTCAAGGGTTTCTTTATTTTTACTATTTTCTACATTGTAGAATAATTCTCTCAACCAGCTTCATGAGGTAGTCACCTGGAATGCATTTCAATTAACATGTGTTCCTTATTAAAAGTTAATTTGCGTTCTTAACTTCTTACGGGTACGTGGGAACGGTAGCGCCCCATCTGGCCAACATCCAGTGAAATTGCAGAACGCGAAATTCAAAAACACTGAATTCAAATATTTAACATCCTTGAAATTATTTGTTATACATCAAAATAAAGCTCAACTTCTTGTTAATCCAGCCGCCGTGTCAGATTTCAAAAAGGCTTTACAGCAAAAGCAAACCATGCAATTATCTGAGGACAGCACCCCGCATAAAAACACATGAAAATCATATTTAAACCAGGCAGGTGCGACACGAAAGTCAGAAATAACGATATAAAAATACCTTACCTTTGATGATCTTCTGTTGGCACTCCAAAAGGTCCCAGTTACATCAAATGGTCCTTTTGTTTGATAATGTCCTTCTTTATATCCATAAAAACTCAGTTTAGCTGGCACGCTTCTGTCAATAATCCACTCAATTTCCGTCCATCAAAATGCATACAAAATGAATCCCAAACGTTACTAATAAACTTTTCCAAACAAGTCAAACAACGTTTATAATCAAACCGTAGGTATCCTAATATGCAAATAAACAATAGAATTTAAGACAGAATAGTATGTTCATTACCGGATATAAATAAGAAAGAACATGCTTTCCTCCACGCGCTTGGAAACACTACAGCCAAAATGGGAGCCACCTAGAAAAACTACAATTTCTGGGTCATTTTTCCAAAAACCAGCCTGAAACTCTAAAGACTGTTGACATCTAGTGGAAGCTCTAGGAACTGCAATTTGGGAGGACTTGGGTGTATAATTTTAGTAGTAGCCATTGAAAATAGTGGTAAGCCAATATTTTTTTTTTTTGGGGGGGGGGGGGGGGGGGTTTGTCCTCTGGGTTTCGTTTACCATATCAGTTCTGTTATACTCACAGACATAATTTTAACAGTTTTACAAACTTTAGAGTGTTTATCTATCTAAATCTACCAATTATATGCATATCCTAGCTTCTGGACCTGAGTAACAGGCAGTTTACTTTGGGCACGCTTTTCATCCGGATGTCAAAATATTGCCCCCTACCCCAGAGAGGTTAAAGTGTTTCAGCCAATCAGTTGTGTTATGACAAGGTAGCAGTGGTATACAGAAGGAAGACCCAAAGTTACCTCTGCTGTAGAGGATAAGTTCATTGTTACCAGCCTCAGAAATTGCAGCCCAGGATGCAGTGCTAGCTGTGCCACTAGAGATCCTGGTTCAAGTCCAGGCTCTGTCGCAGACAGCCGCGACCAGGAGACCCATGGGGCGGCACACAATTGGCCCAGTGTTATCCGGGTTAGGGGAGGGTCCTTGTCCCATAGCGCTCTAGCAACTCCTGTGGCGGGCCGAGCGCATGCATGATGACAAGGTCGCCAGGTGTACGGTGTTTCTTCGGACACATTGGTGCGGCCGGCTTCTGGTTTAAGCAGGGATTGTGCACTTCAGCTGGGTCGTGTTTCGGAGGACGCACAGCTCTCGACCTTCGCCTCTCCCGAGTACGTACTGGAGTTGCAGCGATAGGACTAGACTAACTACCAATTGGAGAAAAAGGTAACAGTAACAAGTAACAGACACATCGCAACATCAACTGTTCAGAGAAGACAGCGTGATACAGGCTTTCATGGCCAAATTGCTGCAAAGAAACCACTACTAAAGGACACCAATAATAAGAAGAGACTTGCTTGGGCCAAAAAACAAGGGCAATGGACTTTAGACCGGTGGAAATGTTTCCTTCGGTCTGAGGAGTCCAAATTTGAGATTTTTGGTTCCAACCACCGTGTCTTTGTGAGCCGCAGAGTAGGTGAACGGATGATCTCCGCATGTGTGGTTCCCACCGTGAAGCATGGAGGTTGTGGTGTGATGGTGCTTTAATTGTTCAGCAATCTTAGGGCTTGGAGGTAGAAGCTGTGAAAGAGCCTTTTGGTCCTAGATTTGGCGCTCCAGTACCGCTTGCCGTGCGGTAGCAGAGAAAACAGTCTATGACTTGGTGACTGGAATCTGACAATTTTTTGGGCTTTCCTCTGACATCGCCTAGTATATAGGTCCTGTATGGCAGGAAGCTTGGCCACAGTGATGTACTGGGCCATACGCATTACCCTCTGTAGTGCCTTGCGGTCAGATGCCGACCAGTTGCCATATCAGGCAGTGATGAGACCGGTCAGGATGCTCTCAATGGTCCAGCTGTAAAACTTTGAGGATCTGGGGACCCATACCAAATCTTGAGGGGGAAAAGGTGTTGTCGTGCCCTTTTAACGGCTGTCTTGGTGTGTTAGGACCATGATAGTTTGTTGGTGATGTGGACACCAAGGAACTTGAAACTCGACCCGCTCGAACACAGTCCTGACTATGTTAATGTGAGCCTGTTCATCCTGCCTTTTCCTGTTGTCCTCTTTTGTCTTGCTCACATTGAGGGATAGGTTGTTGTCCTAGCACCACTGCCAGGTCTCTGACCTCCTCCCTTTAGGCTGTCTCATTGTTGTCGGGTGATCAGGCCTATCACTGTTGTGTCGTCAGCAAACTTAATGACGATGTTGGAGTCATGTCTGGCCAGGCAATTGTGGGTGATCAGAGAGTACAGGAGGGGACGAAGTGTTGAGGATCAGCGTGGCAGATGTGTTGTTGCCTACCCTTACCACCTGGGGGCAGCCACTTCTGGATGAGCATTTTCTTGTTTGCAACAGTCTGACGTTTCCAAAACTGCAAAGATATTATCTGTGAGTGCCACAGAACTCATGCTACAGGCAAAACCAAGATGAAACTTCAAACAGGAAATGAGCAGAATTTCTGAGGCTCTGTTTTCCATTGTCTCCTTATATGGCTGTGAATGCACCAGGAACGAGCCTGCCCATTCTGTCGTTTCTTCAAGATGTCTGCAGCATTGTGACGTATTTGTAGGCATATCATTGGAAGATTGGCCATAAGAGACTACATTTTCCAGGGGTCCGCCCGGTGTCCTTTGTCTAAATTGGTGCGTAATCTTCAGCTGCGGGCATTTTCTCCTGGGATTCAGAACAGAAAGCACACTTCCACGAACGATATATCATCGAAGAGATATGTGAAAAACACCTTGAGGATTGGTTCTAAACAACGTTTGCCATTTTTCAGTCGATATTATGGAGTTAATTTGGAAAAAAGTTTGGCGTTTTGATGACTGGATTTTCGTTTTTTTTGGTAGCCAAACGTGACGCACCAAACGGAGCGATTTCTCCTAAACAAATAATCTTTCAGGAAAAACTGAACATTTGCTATCTAACAGTGTCTCCTCATTGAAAACATCTGAAGTTCTTCAAAGGTAAATTATTTTATTTGAATGCTTTTCTGGTTTTTGTGAAAATGTTGCCTGCTGAACGCTAAATGCTACGCTAGCTAGCTACTGTTACACAAATGATTGTTTTCCTATGGTTGAGAAGCATATTTTGAAAATCTGAGATGACAGTGTTGTTAACAAAAAGCTAAGCTTGAGAGCTAGCATATTTATTTCATTTGCGATTTTCATGAATAGTTAACGTTGCGTTATGGTAATTTTTATTTTATTTTTTATTTTACCTTTATTTAACCAGGCAAGTCAGTTAAGAACAAATTCTTATTTTCAATGACGGCCTAGGAACAGTGGGTTAACTGCCTGTTCAGGGGCAGAACGACAGATTTGTACCTTGTCAGCTCGGGGGTTTGAACTTGCAACCTTCCGGTTACTAGTCCAACGCTCTAACCACTAGGCTACCCTGCCGCCCCGTAATGAGCTTGAGGCTGTATTCACGATCCCGGATCCGGGATGGCTAAGTGCTAGAGGTTAATCTGGTGTCCAGAAGTTAGTTTTGGTCATAAGAGACGGTAGCAGCAACACTATTTACAAAATAGGTAAAAAAATAAGTTAACTTCTTTGGGAAAGGGGGCGGCATTTTCACTTTTGGATGAATAGCGGGCCCAGAGTAAACTGCCTCCTACTCAGTCCCAGATGCTAATATATGCATATTATTAGTAGTATTGGATAGAAAACACTGAAGTTTCTAAAACTGTTTGAATGATGTCTGTGAGTATAACAGAACTCATATGGCAAGCAATAACCTGAGAAAAAATCCAAACAAGAAGTGGGAAATCTGAGGTTTGTAGTTTTGAACTCACCCCTATCGAATACACAGTGGGATATGGGTTATTTTGCAATTCCTAAGGCTTCCAATAGATATCAACCATCTTTAGAACGTTGTTTCAGACTTCTACTGTGAAGGGGGGCCGGATGAGAGGGGATTGAGTCAGCGGTCTGGCAGCAGCCTCGATCTCAGTCACGAGTATTTCACATGAGATGTAGCTCTCGTTCCATTGCTTTTCTACAGACAATGGAATTCTCCGGTTGGAACTTTAATGATAAAACATCCTAAAGATTGATTCTATAATTAGTAATATAACTTTAATATAACTTTTTGTCTGACGTTCGGCTGGGCCTGAATGCGCGTTTGGATTTGTTTACCAAACGCCCTAACAAAAGAAGCTATTTGGACATAAATTATGGACTTTATGGAACAAATCAAACATTTATTGTCAAACTGGGATTCCTGGGAGTGCATTCTGATGAAGATCAAAGGTAAGTGAATATTTATAATGCTATTTCTGACTAATGTTGACTGCGCAACATGGAGGATATTTATTTAGGCTGTTTTGGGCTCTGAACACCGTACTTAGATTATGTTTTTTTAAAAATCTGACACAGCGGTTGCATTAACCCCTCTGCGCACGGAACCCGCTAGCGGGCTGAAATGAGCCCTAGGACCATGCGTCAGGACTACCTGGCATGATGACTCCTTGCTGTCCCCAGTCCACCTGGCCTTGCCGCTGTTCCAGTTTCAACTGTTCTGTTGCACCCTCTACAACCACTGATCTCCACCCGGCACAGCCAGAAGAGGACTGGCCACCCCTCATAGCCTGGTTCCTCTCTAGGTTTCTTCCTAGGTTTTTGCCTTTCTAGCGAGTTTTTCCTAGCCACCGTGCTTCTACACCTGCATTGCTTGCTGTTTGGGGTTTTAGGCTGGGGCTATATAAATAGATTTGATTTGATAGAGGACTGAGGGTCTTCCAAATATTGAAAGTGTGTAAATAGTTACCCATGTTATTTTGTAAATGTATATTTCAATAAAAAAAATAAATCTACATTTTTTTTGGGGGGGGGGGGGGGTGTGTGTGTTAGAATACCATTTTGGTATGTTGTATATAGTTATTTGTTTCAAAATGTATACCTTCACCAATTTGGCCACTTGGATACATTTGGGCTACTTGTGTGGGACACCTGGGTGAATTCATGATAAATGTAATGTAGCACACTCATTTTGGAAGTTATCATTCTGAAACTTTGCACAGGTACTGTTGCCCTCTTATATTTTTCACTGAAATTGTTCCCATCATCCTATCTGAATGTTTGTTTTACCTTGTTCATTTTAAAGAGGATACAAAAATAAAAATAAAAAACATATGTTTTTTTCCATTGTTTTATCTAAACCAGAGCTATTGTGTGTTATTCTCTTACATTCAATTCACATTTACACAAACTTCAGAGTGTTTTCTTTCAAATGGTACCAAGAATATGCATATCCTTGGTTCTGTGCCTGAAAATTGTACAAAGTAGGGGGGGGAGCTGCAAGAGGTTTTAAGGAGAAGTTTATCTATATTTCCATGTATAACATGTATTTTCAACAAAATGTATAATGAGTATTTCTGTAAGTTGATGTGGCTCTCTGCAAAATCACTGCATGTTTTGGAACTACTGAACGTAACAAGCCAATGTAAAATTCAGTTGGTTAGGAGCACGTAAAACGTCAGCCATCCTCTCCGGCTCCATTCTACTTACTACAATGACACCACACCTCCAGGCTGTGTAAGGGCTATTTGACCAAGGAGGAGAGTGATGGAGTACTGCATCAGATGACCTGGCCTCCACAATCACCTGACCTCAACCCAATTGAGATGGTTTGGGATGAGTTGGAGCACAGAGTAAAGGAAAAGCAGACAAGTGCTCAGCATATGTGGGAACTCCTTCAAGACTGTTGGAAAAACATTCCAGGGGAAGCTGGTTGACAGAATGCCAAGAGTGTGCAAAGTTGTCATCAAGGCAAAGAGTGGCTTCTTTGAAGAATCTCAAATATAAAACATTTTTGATTTGTTTAACACGTTTTTGGTTACTACATGATTCCATATGTGTAATTTCATAGTTTGTCTTCACTATTATTCTACAATGCAGAAAATAGAAAAAATAAAGAAAAACCCTTGAATGAGTAGATTTGTCCAAACTTTTGACTGGTACTGTATATATGTCTCAGCCACTGGCGTACAAAAATACATAAATGACAATCATAGAGGCTTAAAAACATGACAAAGTAAGAGTGGTTGTCAGTGTTGCTCTTTGTGGAGTATGGAGGGCAAAAGGAACACTGGGCTGCAAGAATACATCCAGATGAATACCAACATGAGACATCATTTGAGAAATAGATATGGATTTAAATAGTAATTTTAAGTGTCAGACACTAAAGAGATAACTGATTTCATACTAAATACTTCCAGTTGAGATTTCCCATACCGTTTCATCACTGAGATATGTGGAAACATTCAAAAGCCTTCGAGTAATGACAACGCCTGTTTACTGGTGCAAGTTGATTACTATAAGAAGTGCAGAACAGCAGCTTGATGCTCACGCTACAGTGGGAGAGGTTAGGGGATGTGGTGTTTGTGGCTCACACGTTATATTTCCAGTGTTAACGTGTCTGTTGTGAATGCCAAACAGTGTGACAGAAACCAAGAGAATGTCTGTGTTGGCGTGAAATACGTTAATGTTATTCAGAGTGAGTCAACTGAAAGACACTATTTCTTAGAATAAAGTGACTAAGTGAGCAGCTAACCCAATTTTGCTATCGAGAAGACTAATAGATTGACTTCTTGTTTGACAGCATAATATATGTACATACATACATACATACATACATACTGTTAAAAAAAATAAAGGGAACACTAAAATAACACATCCTAGATCTGAATGAATGAAATATTCTTATTAAATACTTTTTTCTTTACATAGTTGAATGTGCTGACAACAAAATCACACAAAAATTATCAATGGAAATCAAATTTATCAACCCATGGAGGTCTGGATTTGGAGTCACACTCAAAATTAAAGTGGAAAACCACACTACAGGCTGATCCAACTTTGATGTAATGTCCTTAAAACAAGTCAAAATGAGGCTCAGTAGTGTGTGTGGCCTCCACGTGCCTGTATGACCTCCCTACAACGCCTGGGCATGCTCCTGATGAGGTGGCGGATGGTCTCCTGAGGGATCTCCTCCCAGACCTGGACTAAAGCATCCGCCAACTCCTGGACAGTCTGTGGTGCAACGTGGCGTTGGTGGATGGAGCGAGACATGATGTCCCAGATGTGCTCAATTGGATTCAGGTCTGGGGAACGGGCGGGCCAGTCCATAGCATCAATGCCTTCCTCTTGCAGGAACTGCTGACACACTCCAGCCACATGAGGTCTAGCATTGTCTTGCATTAGGAGGAACCCAGGGCCAACCGCACCAGCATATGGTCTCACAAGGGGTCTGAGGATCTCATCTCGGTACCTAATGGCAGTCAGGCTACCTCTGGTGAGCACATGGAGGGCTGTGCGGCCCCCCAAAGAAATGCCACCCCACACCATGACTGACCCACCGCCAAACCGGTCATGCTGGAGGATGTTGCAGGCAGCAGAACGTTCTCCACGGTGTCTCCAGACTGTCACATGTGCTCAGCGTGAACCTGCTTTCATCTGTGAAGAGCACAGGGCGCCAGTAGCGAATTTGCCAATCTCGGTGTTCTCTGGCAAATGCCAAACGTCCTGCACGGTGTTGGGCTGTAAGCACAACCCCCACCTGTGGACGTCAGGCCCTCATACCACCCTCATGGAGTCTGTTTCTGACCCAAACCTTCTTGCCACAGCTCGCATTGATGTGCCATCCTGGTTGAGCTGCACTACCTGAGCCACTTGTGTGGGTTGTAGACTCCGTCTCATGCTACCACTAGAGTGAAAGCACCGCCAGCATTCAAAAGTGACCAAAACATCAGCCAGGAAGCATAGGAACTGAGAAGTGGTCTGGTCACCACCTGCAGAACCACTCCTTTATTGGGGGTGTCTTGATAATTGTCTATAATTTCCACCTGTTGTCTATTCCATTTGCACAACAGCATATTGTCCATCAGTGTTGCTTCCTAAGTGGACAGTTTGATTTCACAGAAGTGTGATTGACTTGGAGTTACATTGTGTTGTTTAAGTGTTCCCTTTATGTTTTTGGAGCAGTGTATTTATTGCCCCCGAGGGAAAACCAGAATTGAATGGGACTTAGTCATACAGTTCCTAGTGTTCCTCCTACCGTGCTTATTGAGGTTGGCCTCCATGTGGGAGGAGTTTCCAGAGAGGCTGTCCATGGAGTTGGGGTGGGTCCACTGGGACAGACGGGACTGAGGCTGGGGAGGCTCCTTCATGGACAGGCCCCCCACCTCCATGCAGTTTACATTCATGTTTGGATTGAGTCCAGCTAAGAGAGAGAAAACATCTTAACATTGAATACACAGCTCAACACAAACCAGATTGATAAAGTAGGACATTGCAGGGACTTATACTGACGTATAGGCTTACTAGTTATACAAACAGCTTGTTTGTGAAAGATGTAGTGAGAGCATAGGGGCTGAAGGAGTGCATGTGTGAGTGACAATGTGCGTGTAGGACCTGTGTGCTGGACTCACAGAGTGGGTAGGGGCTGTAGGAGCTGGGAGAAGAATGCAGCTCTTTGGTGTGCAGGTCGGAGAGGCCCGGAGCCTGGGGGTGGCCTGGGAATGAGTCCAGGGCTGATTTGCCTTGGCCGGGGTGCAGGCCTGAGGAGGAGTGGGAGCCGGGGGGCTGCTGCTTCATCAGCAGGGCCTGGTACAGCTGACGCTGGTGCTGTTGGATCTGCTGCTGCATGTTATTGATTGTACGTGCAACCTGGGAGCAAGAGAGCGAGAAAGAAACAGAATGGGAGAAAGAGGGGGACAAAGGAGAGAGAAAGAGAATGGGGGCATAAGGCTACAATGACCGTGGCATGACTCCTACAATCAGCACCTCATCAACAGTCACTTTATCTGGTGGGAAAAGACTGCCTTTAGTGCAGTGGTTCACAAACTAGGGGTCTATGAAAATGGGGTCAGGTTTGTCTCTCAAAGTCATTGTAAATGTGTTTAACCTTCAATCTAATTCAAAATGATTCAAATCTAAAAGTATAAATTCAACCAGAGAGTGCGTTTAGGTCGGGGGAAAAGGCTGCACTTGAATCATTCTCATGGCCAATGAATAAGAAACCACACACTATTGCAGAGACTGATATTACCGACCGCAATCGATATGGTGAAAACAATGTGTGGGGAAGCAGAGGCACAGAACGATTACATCAATACCTTTGTCAGATAACACTGAATTGATGCTATAGCTAGCAATCAAGAGGAAACTGACAAAGACTCAAACTCCCCACCTTATTCTCTCCAAGCGGACGTTAGCTGCGAGGGCCGAGGTGCATCGACTTTTGCCAGGGGATGCTATTCACCGGGACATATTGTTCTGTCTCGATTGCTCGATTCCCGAGCATGAAACAGCACGAGTGATGAGCAGCGTGGCTATACTGACGAAAAACTCATTGCACTCTTATGCATGAGTCTCCCTCTACAATATGGACGCATTGTATGATACACCCACTGAGTTTTAATAGGTACACCGAAAGCAACTGCCGGCAAAAGAGGTGAGTGCTGAACTCTGATATGCAGCAGGTTAACTTCGATTGTAAACTACATCGCACTACTACTGTTCAAAAAACTGTGTGGAGATATGGGATCAGAGCACGACAATGTTCCATTTCACACCAAGGCTTAGTGGTTATCGAGGGGGAGTGTTGGAAAGATTTTTTAGAATTCAGAGGAATTGTCATTTGCAATGGATGTAAAAACAGACTTTGATGAAAATAAAACGTGTCTCCTTGCCTATGTAACAGACATATTTGGGAAACTGAACTGAATCATGCAGGGTAAATACAAAAAAAATAAGAATAAAATGATACAGATGAGTGACCAAATCAGCTAAATCCGTTTGTGATCCTGGCTCAGTTGACATATCGGTAAGTGAAAAGGAACAGCTGATCGAGCTGTAATGTGACCGTATGTTGCAGACAACGCATTCACGGGTCACTATTGAGGAGTTCTGGTTCCTGATTAAAAAACACAGTGTTGTCTCCCTCCGAGCATTAGAACTCATAGTTCGCCCATTCAGTGCTCTCGTCTGCATTAAAAACAAATATCATCCAGGTTGGATGTGACAGGAGAGATGAGGTGTGCACTGTGGACCCCTTGACTTTAAGAAGCTCAGACGCGGCATGTTTCAAGTACACCCATATATTAGTGGTGGTGAGATAATTGTTCTTATGTCAGACAAATTTGTAATTGACTCTCATAGCCCCACATTAAAAAGTACACGATGGCGAGTTGAGAATACAAATCAGAAATACTGTTAGAATGTTTTGCAATTGCCTGCCATAGCCCTAATTAAGAAAGTAAACATTGACTGTTAACCATTTTCAGATATCAAAATGGGGTCGTGTGCCAAAAGCATTTGGTGCTTTTTTCTTAGTTCCCAATTTGCAAGAAAAAAGGATCCAACCACACAAACCACCAACTTCCGTAACTACTTCTCCATACATTCTAGAGAAATATCACTTTTGAGCAACTGGAGATGCTTTTGACAAACATTTCTCCTGCAACTTTAAGTAAGCATATCCGGTCTATTTCAACACTCACACACAATACAATGTATAGCACATATCTACGCTATTATAGATATTTATTTATTTATTTATTTATTGAATTTTACCCCTTTTTCTCCCCAATTTCGTGGTATCCAATTGTTGTAGTAGCTACTATCTTGTCTCATCGCTACAACTCCCGTACGGGCTCGGGAGAGACGAAGGTTGAAAGTCATGCGTCCTCCGATACACAACCCAACCAAGCCGCACTGCTTCTTAACACAGCACGCATCCAACCCGGAAGCCAGCCGCACCAATGCGCCGGAGGAAACACCGTGCACCTGGCCACCTTGGTTAGCGCACACTGCGCCCAGCCCGCCACAGGAGTCGCTGGTGCGCGATGAGACAAGGACACCCCTACCGACCAAGCCCTCCCTAACCCGGGCGACGCTAGGCCAATTGTGCGTCGCCCCACGGACCTCCCGGTCGTGGCCGGTTACGACAGAGCCTGGGCGCGAACCCAGGGACTCTGATGGCACAGCTGGCGCTGCAGTACAGCGCCCTTAACCACTGCGCCACCCGGGAGGCCCTATTATAGATTTTTTAATCATAATTTTTAACTATGTCAATTATCAAAAAAAATTGTAAAGTGATTGCAGATGTTGTAGCTTAGACCCGATTTTGATATATTCTTTGGTGTTTGAGTTGTGCCTGCCATTGGTAGAGACGCCATGCTCTTCAACACAGGGTGGATGTTCTGAAATGGGAATACATTTTAAAATGTCAACTTTCTAAATGGACAAACATGGTTGGAGGTCCACACATCAGAATGTTGACTTGAAAGGCGAATATCAGTTTTACATTATACTGTTAGTCTTCCATAGGAAACCTATCGAAATAAAACAAATAATAGAACAGACATTTATGTTCACATTCGACGGTGGGTGGACCAGCGGCCATCTTTGTCGTAGTGATTGGAAGTAAACGTTTCAATTCAAATGTCAATGATGTACCAGCTAAATTGCACCGGTTTGAAGGGATTGAAATTACACACACACACCTTGTATTCAAGAGCATGCCGTCTCTCAATCGATTGGAGGCACAACAAAAACCTCAGATGATGTCAAATAGGGTCAAAGCTTCAACATATTCGGAAATGCTATAATTTTTTGGGATATACCGTAATTTCCGGACTATAAGCCGCTACTTTATTCCCACACTTTGAACCTTCGCGGTTTATACAATGACGCGGCTAATTTATGGATTTTTCCCGCTTTCACAAGATTCATGCCGCCGCCAAAAAACTGAGCACCGTCACATAATGTGACGTAAATCGAGCGCGCTCAAACTTCCCATCATTCTGATTACGGTAGTAATTTTGTCACCCTCATCATGGCAAAGACACGGAGAAATGCATATGATGCAGCTTTCAAGTTGAAGGCGATCGATCTGGCTGTTGGAAAAGGAAATAGAGCTGCTGCATGGGAGCTTGGCCTTAATGAGTCGATGATAAGACGTTGTAAACAGCAGCGTGAGGAACTGACTCAGTGCAAAAAGACAACAAACCTTTCAGAGGGAAGAAAAGCAGATGGCCCAAAGTATTTGCAGCCACTCGACATCAGTGTAAATCGTGCATTTAAGGTGGCGCTCCTTGTTCAGTGGGAGGCTTGGATGACAAGTGGGGAGAAATCCTTCACTAAAACGGGCCGCATGTGAAGAGCAACTTATGGTCAAGTCTGCCAGTGGGTCCTGACAGCGTGGAGCATTGTCAAAAAATTTCGAAAGGCTGGACTGCTGCGTGTTGAAGGGGCAGCATGAGCTCAGCGGGGTATTTGTCTCCGGATGAAAGTGACGAGAGCGACAATGAAAACGATCCAACATCGGATGAAGCAATTCTGAGGCTATTCAACTCCGACACCGAAGGAGATGACTTCAGTGGTTTCAGTGCACAGGAGGAGGCTTGGTAGGCTACTGTTTTAATTTTTGTTACAAGCCGTGTTTCGTTTAAAGGCTGTGTAAAGTTAATTTGCTTCAATGTACCGGTAGGCACCTGCGGCTTATGTGCGGCGTATTTATGTACAAAATACATATTTTTTAATAATTCAGTGGGTGCGGTTTATATTCAGGTGCGCTTAATAGTCCAGCAATTACGGTACTTTTTTTGTATACTTAACATTTTCAAGAAATTATAAAATAGTTTGTAAGCGTTTAAATTATATCAAACTCAACGGTTTATCTTCTCCAGTGACGAAGACATGGATGTAGGTGGGGTATGCAAAATGGGTCAACTTTGAACACCTCCACCTTCTCACTTTCTGACCACTTGTACCATGGGCAAATATGCATGGAAAGTTTAGTTCAAAATCAAAAGGAGTGCGGTCAAAAAGTGATTGAAATCAAATGGAACGAGCCAGAGGGTCCCAGTGATGAGAATGTATTGGGGTTGAAACAGGGGCCTCTTACTTGCTGCTCTTGTTGTCTGATGGGACCGGAGACGTTGCGCTGAGCTTGCATCATCTGCTGCTGGATTTGTAAACGCTGGTACGCCTAGAAACACACAGACAGAGACACAGAGAGAGAGAGAGAGACACAGAGAGAGAGAGAGAGAGACACAGAGACAGAGAGACACAGAGAGACACAGAGAGAGACAGAGAGAGACAGAGAGAGACAGAGAGAGACAGAGAGAGACAGAGAGAGACAGAGAGAGACAGAGAGAGACAGAGAGAGACAGAGAGAGACAGAGAGACAGAGAGACAGAGAGACAGAGAGACAGAGAGACAGAGAGACAGAGAGAGAGAGAGAGAGAGAGACAGAGAGAGAGAGAGAGAGAGAGAGAGAGAGAGAGAGAGAGAGAGAAAGAGAGAGAGAGAGCGCAAGAGAAAGAAAAAGAGATGGGAAGAGAGAAAGAGAGGCGCAACGTGAGAAAGGGAGACAAAGAGAAATAGAGGAAGGGTCATCACCTTATTCAAAAGACTGTGGGGTACCCCTGAGGGTGTCCATAAAAAATACAATAAGAATAGCCCATCCTGTCTGGTTCAGTTAGTACGCACCCTGTTTCTAATGCAGACCAGCCCATCCTGTCTGGTTCTGTTAGTACGCACCCTGTTTCTAATGCAGACCGGCCCATCCTGTCTGGTTCTGTTAGTACGCACCCTGTTTCTAATGCAGACCAGCCCATCATGTCTGGTTCAGTTAGTACGAACCCTGTTTCTAATGCAGACCGGCCCATCCTGTCTGGTTCAGTTAGTACGCACCCTGTTTCTAATGCAGACCGGCCCATCCTGTCTGGTTCTGTTCGTATGAACCCTGTTTCTAATGCAGACCGGCCCATCCTGTCTGGTTCTGTTAGTACGAACCCTGTTTCTAATGCAGACCGGCCCATCCTGTCTGGTTCTGTTAGTACGGACCCTGTTTCTAATGCAGACCGGCCCATCCTGTCTGGTTCAGTTAGTACGCACCCTGTTTCTAATGCAGACCGGCCCATCCTGTCTGGTTCTGTTCGTATGAACCCTGTTTCTAATGCAGACCGGCCCATCCTGTCTGGTTCTGTTAGTACGAACCCTGTTTCTAATGCAGACCGGCCCATCCTGTCTGGTTCTGTTAGTACGCACCCTGTTTCTAATGCAGACCAGCCCATCATGTCTGGTTCAGTTAGTACGAACCCTGTTTCTAATGCAGACCGGCCCATCCTGTCTGGTTCTGTTCGTATGAACCCTGTTTCTAATGCAGACCGGCCCATCCTGTCTGGTTCTGTTAGTACGGACCCTGTTTCTAATGCAGACCGGCCCATCCTGTCTGGTTCTGTTCGTATGAACCCTGTTTCTAATGCAGACCGGCCCATCCTGTCTGGTTCAGTTAGTACGCACCCTGTTTCTAATGCAGACCGGCCCATCCTGTCTGGTTCTGTTCGTATGAACCCTGTTTCTAATGCAGACCGGCCCATCCTGTCTGGTTCTGTTAGTACGAACCCTGTTTCTAATGCAGACCGGCCCATCCTGTCTGGTTCTGTTAGTACGGACCCTGTTTCTAATGCAGACCGGCCCATCCTGTCTGGTTCTGTTAGTACGGACCCTGTTTCTAATGCAGACCGGCCCATCCTGTCTGGTTCTGTTAGTACGGACCCTGTTTCTAATGCAGACCGGCCCATCCTGTCTGGTTCTGTTAGTACGGACCCTGTTTCTAATGCAGACCGGCCCATCCTGTCTGGTTCTGTTCGTATGAACCCTGTTTCTAATGCAGACCGGCCCATCCTGTCTGGTTCTGTTCGTATGAACCCTGTTTCTAATGCAGACCGGCCCATCCTGTCTGGTTCTGTTAGTACGGACCCTGTTTCTAATGCAGACCGGCCCATCCTGTCTGGTTCTGTTCGTATGAACCCTGTTTCTAATGCAGACCGGCCCATCCTGTCTGGTTCTGTTAGTACGGACCCTGTTTCTAATGCAGACCGGCCCATCCTGTCTGGTTCTGTTCGTATGAACCCTGTTTCTAATGCAGACCGGCCCATCCTGTCTGGTTCTGTTCGTATGAACCCTGTTTCTAATGCAGACCGGCCCATCCTGTCTGGTTCTGTTCGTACGAACCTTGTTTCTAATGCAGTCAGGGGCCTTTGGCTTTCACTCACCATTTGCAGTTGCTGAAGTTGGTACAACAGGGTCATTTGTTGAGGGTTTATTGGTGAGGTTAAAAGTGCAGGGTTCAGACCAATGTTTTTTGCAGCAAACTGCAAGAGCTGTGCTTGAACCTGGGGGGGATGACAAGGAGACAGATAGAGGAAATGAGTTGGTCAGAACACCTCAAAGTATCTTCAAACAGAGTAAAGGAGTCCTGAGGAGAGCCTGGGGCTGGGGGAGAGAAACCGAGGTGGTGTGTGTACGGAGAGAAACTTGGCTGAGGTATAGTGTATGTACCTGAGGGGTGAGAAACTGAGGCACTTGAGCGCGTAGACTAGGCTGGGAGGAGCCGAGAGGCGGCACTGACGGCTGAGGAGGAGGCTGCTGCATGGCCCGGGATAGTGCTGCTCCACTACTGCCCAACATTCCACTCTGCATCTAGACACACACACACACACAAGAGAGGAAATGACTAAATGTCCATAAGAGTTGACATGGCAATCACTCAATCCACTCATTCCCTACAGACAGCCGATGAATAGGATGTCCCTCACAATACACAACTCTGGTATTTGCTCACAGTCTCAGAGAAACCACAAATAAAGACACTACTGTAGTGATCAGCTTATTTCTCCATCACTTTCCAAATCATCCAGGGTCCATTTGAAAGAAAATAGTTGAAAACCTAAGGTCTACCTTATCAAACCACTGACCAATACTGGAGAAACTGGCACATTTGGAGTGCATTCAGTTGAATTAAATGGTGATCGTGATTAAATGATAGTGCTCTTTAAATGCCTCCGGCAATATGCCAATAAAAGGAAAAATGGGACACAGGTCAGGTAAAGAGAATTTTGTTCAGTGTCAGGCAAGAAGTTGTTCAATTCAATACTGTTATGACAGAGTTACAGTGCTTTGTTGGGCTTTCAAGGACTCTTATTTTCTAGTCAATATCAATGGGCTCTCCCATGCAAGGTTACCGACACTTGAGACAGAGTGGTGGCAAGCTGAATGGAATTCTCAACTACATCCGAACTGTTCTCTCGAGGCCCCTATATTCTCCAGCTTCTGGCAATGGGTTTGTTCGTGTGTGAGTGAGTTAGTGAGATTGTCATGTAAGCATAATGTGTATGTGTGGGTGCTACTGTATACTTATTTACAGTAAAAGTGTTTGTGGGTGTGTGTATACCTGAACTCAGCAAAAAAATAAACTTCTCTTTTTCAGGACCCTGACTTTCAAAGATAATTTGTAAAAATCCAAATAACTTCACAGATCTTCATTGTAAAGGGTTTAAACACTGTTTCCATGCTTGTTCAAGGAACCATAAATAATTAATGAACATGCACCTGTGGAACGGTCGTTAAGACACTAACAGCTTACAGATGGTAGGCAATTAAAGTCACAGTTATGAAAACTTAGGACACAGAGGCCTTTACACAGACTCTGAAAAACATTGAAAGATGCCCAGGGTCCCTGCTCATCTGCGTGAACTTGCCTTAGAAATGCTGCAAAGAGGCATGAGGACTGCAGATGTGGCCAGGGCAACAAATTGCAATGTCCGTACTGTGAGACGACTAAGACAGCGCTACATGGAGACAGGACAGACAGCTGATTGTCCTCGCAGTGGCAGACCACGTGTAACAACACCTGCACAGGATTGGTACATCTGAACATCACACCTGCGGGACAGGTACAGGATGGCAACAACAACTGCCCGAGTTACACCAGGAACGCACAGTCCCTCGATCACTGCTCAGACTGTCCGCAATAGGCTGAGAGAGGCTGGACGGAGGGCTTGTAGGCCTGCTGTAAGTTAGGTCCTCAACCAGAACTCACCGGCAACAATGTCACCTATGGGCACAAACCCACCGTCGCAGGACCAGACAATACTGGCAAAAAGTGCTCTTCACTGATTAGTCGCTGTTTTGTCTCACCCAGGGGTGGTTGTCAGATTCGCGTTTAAACGTCGAAGGAATGAGCGTTATACCGAGGCCTGTACTCTGGAGCAGGATCGATTTAGAGGTGGAGGGTCCGTCATGGTCTGGGGCAGTGTCACAGCATCATCGGACGGAGCTTGTTGTCATTGCAGGCAATTTCAGCACTGTGCGTTACAGGGAAGACATCCTCCTTCCTCATGTGGTACCCTTCCTGCAGGTTCATCCTGACATGACCCTCCAGCATGACAATGCCACCAGCCATACTGCTCGTTCTGTGCATGATTTCCTGCAAGACAGGAATGTCAGTGTTCTGCCATGGCCAGCGAAGAACCCGGATCTCAATCCCATTGAGCACGTCTGGGACCTGTTGGATCGGAGGGTGAGGGCTAGGGCCATTCCCCCCAGAAATGTCCGGGAACTTGCAGGTGCCTTGGTGGAAGTGTGGGGTAACATCTCATAGCAAGAACTGGCAAATCTGGTGCAGTCCATGAGGAGATGCACTGCAGTACTTAATGCAGCTGGTGGCCACACCAGATACTGACTGTTACTTTTGATTTTGAACCCCCCTTTGTTCAGGGACACATCATTCCATTGCTGTTAGTCACATGTCTGTGGAACTTGTTCAGTTTATGTCTCAGTTGTTGAATCTTATGTTCATACAAATATTTTACACATGTTAAGTAGGTTGTTAGGGTTGGGGCGACAGGGTAGCCTAGTGGTTAGAGCGTTGGACTAGTAACCGGAAGGTTGCAAGTTCAAATCCCCGAGCTGACAATGTACAAATCTGTCGTTCTGCCCCTGAACAGGCAGTTAACCCACTGTTCCTAGGCCGTCATTGAAAATAAGAATTTGTTCTTAACTGACTTGCCTAGTTAAATAAAGGTAAAGTAAAAAAAGGTTTGTTGAAAATAAACTCTTTTTTTGCTAAATTTATTTGTGTGTATGTATGCGTCACAGACGGGATCTGAACCAACGTCTTAACAGTAAACCGCAGGAAGGGCTACCTCATTACGAGACTTTGATCCTGACTCCTTGTCCTCTACAGGTGCAGCGCATGCCTTTCACCCCCCTTACCTGTCTGTTATTTAAGTTCTGCATGTTGAGCCCCGGGGAGCCCAGGGCCAGCCCAGGCTGCAGGTTGTTAACCAGGGGGAGCTTCAGGCTGACGGGAGAAGGCAGAAACGGTGAGGGGGGGGCGTCATCTGACAGACCACCGTCCTGGAACCAGGGAGGAGGGGAGACGAGATCAGTCAGTCAGTAAATCATTTCAGTTAATCACTTTTTTTGTATGGCACGTTTTACAAAGGATGTAAACTTCTCATAATCCCAACCCCAGTAATAAGAAAAGGTGGGACTGAAAACCTCAAAACTATTTTCACCATTCCATTTTCATTGGCAGGTGTGTGTGTGGTTTAATCCTTCGTCAATGGACATGCCTTTCACTAGCTGTCTTTCTATCGTATGGACAGAACTTCTGTTGATTCCTGATACAATGCTAGTGGCATTCATATAGTACCTTGTCTAGGAATGGGCTGCGGTCCGAGGAGGGGTCTTTGGAGAGGGCCTGAGGACGACAACCCAACGGCTTGTTCATCCCGTTGTTGTAGTCTGACATGCCCATTCCCCGCTTGTCCAGTTCAGTCTTCTTCTCCAACAAAGCACCTTGGGAGAGAGAAAGATCAGATAAGTATGGAATACGGATACACAGACCCCCACACACGCAGTCAGTCAGTCAGCCCAACACAGACACACACAGTCAGACCCACACACACACCAGTCAGACACACACAGTCAGACACAGTCAGACACACACAGTCAGACACACACAGTCAGACACACACAGTCAGACACACACAGTCAGACACACACACACACAGTCAGACACACACACAGTCAGACACACACACAGTCAGACACACACACAGTCAGACACACACACAGTCAGACACGCACACAGTCAGACACACACACAGTCAGACACACACACAGTCAGACACACACACAGTCAGACACACACACACAGTCAGACACACACACAGTCAAGACACACACACAGTCAAGACACACACACAGTCAAGACACACAAACACACACACAGTCAGACACACACACAGTCAGACACACACACAGTCAGACACACACACACAGTCAGACACACACACACAGTCAGACACACACACAGTCAGACACACACACAGTCAAGACACACACACAGTCAAGACACACAAACACACACACAGTCAGACACACACACACACAGTCAGACACACACACACACAGTCAGACACACACACAGTCAGACACACACACAGTCAGACACACACACAGTCAAGACACACAAACACACACACAATCAGACACACACACAGTCAGACACACACATAGTCAGACACACACACACACACAGTCAGACACACACAGTCAGACACACACAGTCAGACACACACAGTCAGACACACACAGTCAGACACACACACACACACACACACAGTCAGTCAGACACACACACAGTCAGTCAGACACACAGTCAGTCAGTCAGACAGAGACACACACACAGTCAGACAGACACACACACAGTCAGTCAGACACACACACAGTCAGTCAGACACACAGTCAGTCAGTCACACACACAGTCAGTCAGACACACAGTCAGTCAGTCAGACACACAGTCAGTCAGACACACACAGTCAGTCAGACACACACAGTCAGTCAGACACACACAGTCAGTCAGACACACACAGTCAGTCAGACACACACAGTCAGTCAGACACACACACACAGTCAGTCAGAAAAACACACAGTCAGTCAGTCAGACACACACACAGTCAGTCAGTCAGACACACCAGTCAGTCAGACACACACACACAGTCAGTCAGACACAGTCAGTCAGACACACAGTCAGTCAGACACACACACACACACACACAGTCAGACACACAGTCAGTCAGACACACAGTCAGTCAGACACACACAAACAGTCAGTCAGTCAGACACACACACACAGTCAGTCAGTCAGACACACACAGTCAGTCACAGACACACACACACAGTCAGTCACAAACACACAGTCAGTCACACACACACAGTCAGTCACACACACAGTCAGACACACACACAGTCAGTCAGTCAGACAGAGACACACACACAGTCAGACACACACACAGTCAGTCAGTCAGACACACACAGTCAGTCAGTCAGTCAGTCAGTCACACACACACAGTCACACACACACAGTCAGACACACACAGTCAGTCAGACACACACAGTCAGTCAGACACACACAGTCAGTCAGACACACACAGTCAGTCAGACACACACAGTCAGTCAGACACACAGTCAGACACACACACACACAGTCAGTCAGACACACACACACACAGTCAGTCAGACACACACACAGTCAGTCAGACACACACACAGTCAGTCAGACACACAGTCAGACAGGCACACACACAGTCAGTCAGTCAGACAGAGACACACACACAGTCAGACAGACACACACACAGTCAGTCAGACACACACACAGTCAGTCAGACACACAGTCAGTCAGTAAGTCAGTCATGCACACACAGACACACACAGTCACACAGACAGACAGACAGTCAGTCAGTCAGACACACACAGTCAGTCAGATACACACACACAGTCAGTCAGACACACACACACACACAGTCAGTCAGTCAGACACACAGTCAGTCAGTCAGACACACAGTCAGTCAGTCAGACACACAGTCAGTCAGTCAGACAGACACACAGACAGTCAGTCAGTCAGTCAGACACACACACAGTCAGTCAGTCAGACACACACAGTCAGTCAGTCAGACACACAGTCAGTCAGTCACACACACACACAGTCAGACACACACACACACAGTCAGACACACACACACAGTCAGACACACACACACAGTCAGACACACACACACACAGTCAGACACACACACACACAGTCAGACACACACACACAGTCAGACACACACACACACAGTCAGACACACACACACAGTCAGACACACACACACACAGTCAGACACACACACACACAGTCAGACACACACACACACAGTCAGACACACACACACACAGTCAGACACACACACACAGTCAGACACACACACACACAGTCAGACAGACACACAGTCAGTCAGTCAGACACACACACAGTCAGACACACACACAGTCAGACACACACACACACACACAGTCAGACACACACACACACACAGTCAGACACACACACACACAGTCAGACACACACACACACAGTCAGACACACACACACAGTCAGACACACACACACACACAGTCAGACAGACACACACACAGTCAGACAGACACACACACAGTCAGACAGACACACACACACAGTCAGACAAACACAGAGTCAGACACACACACACACACAGTCAGACACACACACACACACACAGTCAGACACACACACACACACAGTCAGACACACACACACACAGTCAGACACACACAGTCAGACACACACACACACACAGTCAGACACACACACACACAGTCAGACACACACACACACAGTCAGACACACACACACAGTCAGACACACACACAGTCAGTCAGTCATGCACACACACACACACACACAGTCAGACAGACAGACAGAGTCAGTCAGTCACACAGAGTCAGTCAGACACACAGTCAGTCAGTCAGACACACAGTCAGTCAGTCAGACACACAGTCAGTCAGTCACACACACAGTCAGTCACACACACACACAGTCAGTCAGACACACACAGTCAGTCAGACACACACACAGTCAGTCAGACACACACACAGTCAGTCAGACACACACACAGTCAGTCAGACACACACACAGTCAGCCAGACACAGTCAGTCAGTCAGTCAGACACACACACACACAGTCAGTCAGACACACACACAGTCAGTCAGACACACACACAGTCAGTCAGACACACACACAGTCAGTCAGACACACACACAGTCAGTCAGACACACACACAGTCAGTCAGTCAGTCAGACACACACACAGTCAGTCAGACACACACACAGTCAGTCAGACACACACACAGTCAGTCAGTCAGTCAGACACACACACAGTCAGTCCGTCAGTCAGACACACACACAGTCAGTCAGACACAAACACAGTCAGTCCGTCAGTCAGACACACACACAGTCAGTCAGTCAGACACACACACACAGTCAGACACACACACACAGTCAGTCAGTCAGACACACAGTCAGTCAGACACACACACAGTCAGTCAGACACACACACAGTCAGTCAGACACACACACAGTCAGTCAGACACACACAGTCAGTCAGACACACACAGTCAGTCAGACACACACAGTCAGTCAGACACACACACAGTCAGTCAGACACACACACAGTCAGTCAGTCACACACACACAGTCAGTCACACACACAGTCAGTCAGACACACACACAGTCAGTCAGTCAGTCAGGCACACACACAGTCAGTCAGTCAGACACACACACAGTCAGTCAGTCAGTCAGACACACAGTCAGTCAGACACACAGTCAGTCAGACACACACACACACAGTCAGACACACAGTCAGTCAGACACACACAAACACACACAGTCAGTCAGTCAGACACACACACACAGTCAGTCACAGACACACACACACAGTCAGTCACAAACACACAGTCAGTCAAACACACACAGTCAGTCACACACACACAGTCAGTCACACACACACAGTCAGTCACACACACACACAGTCAGACACACACACACAGTCAGTCAGTCAGACACACACAGTCAGTCAGTCAGTCAGTCACACACACACAGTCAGTCAGACACACACAGTCAGTCAGACACACAGTCAGTCAGACACACAGTCAGTCAGACACACACAGTCAGTCAGACACACAGTCAGTCAGACACACAGTCAGTCAGTAAGTCAGTCATGCACACACAGACACACACAGTCACACAGACAGACAGACAGTCAGTCAGTCAGACACACACAGTCAGTCAGATACACACACAGTCAGTCAGACACACACACACAGTCAGTCAGACACACAGTCAGTCAGTCAGACAGACACACACAGTCAGTCAGACAGACACACACACAGTCAGTCAGTCAGTCAGACACACACAGTCAGTCAGTCAGACACACAGTCAGACACACACACACAGTCAGACACACACACACAGTCAGACACACACACACAGTCAGACACACACACACACAGTCAGACACACACACACACAGTCAGACACACACACACACAGTCAGACACACACAGTCAGACACACACAGTCAGACACACACACACACAGTCAGACACACACACACACAGTCAGACACACACACACAGTCAGACACACACAGTCAGACACACACAGTCAGACACACACAGTCAGACACACACACACACACACAGTCAGACACACACAGTCAGACACACACACACACACATAGTCAGACACACACAGTCAGACACACACACACACAGTCAGACACACACACACACAGTCAGACACACACACACAGTCAGACACACACAGTCAGACACACACACACAGTCAGTCAGACACACACACACACAGTCAGACACACACACACACACAGTCAGACACACACACACACAGTCAGACACACACACACACACACAGTCAGACACACACACACACACAGTCAGACACACACACACACAGTCAGACACACACACACAGTCAGACACACACACACAGTCAGACACACACACACACAGTCAGACACACACACACAGTCAGACACACACACACACAGTCAGACACACACACACAGTCAGTCAGTCAGACACACACACACACACACACAGTCAGACACACACACACACACAGTCAGACACACACACACACTCAGACACACACACAGTCAGACACACACACACAGTCAGACACACACACAGTCAGACACACACACACAGTCAGACACACACACACAGTCAGACACACACACACAGTCAGACACACACACAGTCAGACACACACACAGTCAGACACACAGTCAGACACACACACACACAGTCAGACACACACACACAGTCAGACACACACAGTCAGACACACACACAGTCAGAGACAGACAGACAGACAGTCAGTCAGTCACACAGAGTCAGTCAGACACACAGTCAGTCAGTCAGACACACAGTCAGTCACACACACAGTCAGTCAGACACACACACACAGTCAGTCAGTCAGACACACACACAGTCAGTCAGACACACACACAGTCAGTCAGACACACACACAGTCAGTCAGACACACACACAGTCAGTCAGACACACACACAGTCAGTCAGACACACACACAGTCAGTCAGACACACACACAGTCAGCCAGACACACACACAGTCAGTCAGTCAGTCAGACACACACACAGTCAGTCAGTCAGTCAGACACACACACACAGTCAGTCAGACACACACACAGTCAGTCAGACACACACACAGTCAGTCAGACACACACACAGTCAGTCAGACACACACACAGTCAGTCAGACACACACACAGTCAGTCAGACACACACACAGTCAGTCAGACACACACACAGTCAGTCAGACACACACAGTCAGTCAGTCAGTCAGACACACACACACAGTCAGTCAGTCAGACACACACACAGTCAGTCCGCCAGTCAGACACAAACACAGTCAGTCAGTCAGACACACACACAGTCAGTCAGTCAGACACACACACAGTCAGTCAGTCAGTCAGACACACACACAGTCAGTCAGTCACACACACAGTCAGTCAGTCAGACACACACACACAGTCAGTCAGTCAGTCACACACACAGTCAGACACACACACACAGTCAGACACACACAGTCAGACACACACAGTCAGACACACACACACAGTCAGACACACACAGTCACACAGTCAGACACACACAGTCACAGGCAGACACACACAGTCACAGTCAGACACACAGACACACAGTCACAGTCAGACGCACACACAGCCAGACGCACACACAGCCAGACGCACACACAGCCAGACGCACACACAGCCAGACGCACACACAGCCAGACGCACACACAGCCAGACGCACACACAGCCAGACGCACACACAGCCAGACGCACACACAGTCAGACGCACACACAGTCAGACGCACACACAGTCAGACGCACACACAGTCAGACGCACACACAGTCAGACACACACACACAGTCAGACACACACAGTCAGACACACACAGTCAGACACACAGACACACAGTCAGACACACAGACACACCGTCAGACACACAGACACACAGTCAGACACACAGACACACAGTCAGACACACAGTCAGACACAGTCACACAGTCAGACACACAGTCACACAGTCACAGTCAGACACACAGTCACACAGTCACACAGTCAGACACACACAGTCACACACAGTCACACACAGTCACAGTCAGACACACACAGTCACAGTCAGACACACACAGTCACAGTCAGACACACACACACAGTCAGACACACACACACACACAGTCAGACACACACACACACAGTCAGACACACACACACACAGTCAGACACACACAGAGGGAAAACCTACTCATGGCCTGGTCCAGGTTCATGTTGTTGCTCTTCAGAGCCTCCTCAGCAGGATCCCTCTAACACAATGACAACATGAGACACCAAATCAGTGACAACCTCAACTATACTACACACTGACTTCATGCTTGATACAGTTGAAGTCGGAAGTTTACATACACTCAATTAGTATTTGGTAGCATTGCCTTTAAATTGTTTAACCTGGGTCAAACGTTTTGGGTAGCCTTCCACAAGCTTCCCACAATAAGTTGGGTGAATTTTGGCCCATTCCTCCTGACAGAGCTGGTGTAACTGAGTCAGGTTTGTAGGCCTCCTTGCTCGCACACACTTTTTCAGTTCTGCCCTGTGCTTTGTGATGGCCATTCCAATACCTTGACTTTGTTGTCCTTAAGCCATTTTGCCACAACTTTGGAAGTATGCTTGGGGTCATTGTCCATTTGGAAGACCCATTTGCGACCACTAACTTCCTGACTGATGTCTTGTGATGTTGCTTCAATATATCCATGTCATTTTCCTTCCTCATGATGCCATCTATTTTGTGAAGTGCACCAGTCCCTCCTGCAGCAAAGCACCCCCACAACATGATGCTGCCACCCCCGTGCTTCACAGTTGGGATGGTGTCTTCAGCTTGCAAACCTCCCCCTTTTTCCTCCAAACATAACGATGGTCATTATGGCCAAACAGTTCTATTTTTGTTTCATCAGACCAGAGGACATTTCTCCAAAAAGTACAATCTTTGTCCCCATGTGCAGTTGCAAACCATAGTCTGGCTTTTTTATGGTGGTTTTGGAGCAGTGGCTTCTTCCTTGCTGAGCGGCCTTTCAGGTTATGTCGATATAGGACTCGTTTTACTGTGGATATAGATACTTTTGTACCTGTTTCCTCCAGCATCTTCACAAGGTCCTTTGCTGTTGTTCTGGGATTGATTTGCACTTTTCGTACCAAAGTACATTCATCTCTAGGAGACAGAACGAGTCTCCTTCCTGAGCGGTATGATGGCTGCATACTCTCATGGTGTTTATACTTGCGTACTATTGTTTGTACAGATGAACGTGGTACCTTCAGGCGTTTGGAAATTGCTCCCAAGGATGAACCAGACTTTTTTTCTGAGGTCTTGGCTGATTTCTTTTGATTTTCCCATGATGTCAAGCAAAGAGGCACTGAGTTTGAAGGTAGGCCTAAATCCACAGGTACACCTCCAAATGATGCCAATTAGCCAATCAGAAGCTTCTAAAGCCATGACATCATTTTCTGGAATTTTCCAAGCTGTTTAAAGGCACAGTCAACTTAGTGTATGTAAACTTTGACTGACTGGAATTGTGAACGTGAATTATAAGTGAAATAATCTGTCTGTAAACAATTGTTGGAAAAATTACTTGTGTCATGCACAAAGTAGATGTCCTATCAGACTTGCCAAAACTATAGTTTGTTAACAATACAGTTGAAGTGGTTGAAAAACTACTTTTACTGACTCCAACCTAAGTGTATGTAAACCTCCGACTTCAACTGTACATGCATTTAAATACATGGATTCTGAAACAATTTCAAATCTTTTCAAATACTGTGCTTGACTGAACTTGCCTGGCTTAATGGACAAAATAATCACAAAACTGTAACCCCCCCCCCCCCCCCCCCAAGGAGGCTGGAGAAAAGGTCATTGAAATATATAAAATAGTATGAAACCAGGTCTGATTCTGACATTGCAAAATGTATCACATTCATACCGGGAAACCCATGTCAGTGAGCTGCTTGATGAGACGGTTCATGATCCAGGCTTCGTCTGGCTGGTTGCCCATCTTGCCCTTGGTCGGGCCCTTCTTGGGTGGCTGGCCCCACGAGTTACAGGAGGAGCTGTTCTCCTGGGAGGCGGGGCTGTTCCACACATCTCCGGCATCAGCATCCCATTGGCCAGAAGACATGCCCATCTCCTCCTCCCTCCCACCTCCCCAACCATCTTGCATAGATTTGAGGGCTGGATGAGGAGTAGTGCAGGGTAGATGTTAATGTTGTAGAGTTAAATACTAATTCAAAATTATTTAGTAAGTGCCTTCTTGTAATATAGCTAGTTCACTGAAATCTGACACCTGACTTCAGTGCCAAACAATAGTCTCAAGCTAACCTCAGTATCTGTGTTTCTGCTGAACCAATATACTGCAGTCTGGAGTAGCACGTTGACAAGCAAGAATTTAACTGTACCATGTGCATGGGACCAATACACTTTGATTTGAGTTTTGACTGCTTGCAAAGATCAAAGGGCAACCCCTTTGCGTGCAATTGGCAATGCAACCACTTGGTGCCAGTATTGTCACACAAGTCCCTTCATTTCTTGCTTGCCTTCTTGTATAACAATTATTTAAAAAGCACAAACAAGAACTGCCACATTGATCAAAGCATGCAACCAGGGAAACCTCTAGTGACACAATGTTATTCAAGACATCTAGAAAAGCAAATCTTTAACAGAAACTTTCAGATGCATACAAACACAATAGCGTATTATTTTTGTTGTTGTTTACTGATGAGTGTTGACCATGTTCGTACACCAACGGCGTGTGGTCCTAACCTGGCTTGCAGGGTGCAGGTCCAGAGGGTCCGTTGTTTCCCCTCCTGTAGGGTCCATTGGGCTCGTGCCCTCCATCGCCCCAGCCTCCAGGAACACCAGGGGGTTTGCCCCAGGCAGAGGTGCCGTTGTCCACTGCAGGAGAGGGGCCAGCGGGCTCCCCCCACGCCGGCTCTGGCTTGGGCTGCTGGACACTGGGCAGCTCCCCCCAGCCTGGGAGAGGACATATTTATAATGTATGCTTTAAAGTTGTGTGTGCAACACAATTGCAAGTATATTCACTTACAAGACCAGCAAACAGTGATCTGACATATTGTTAGTAATTGCAGTCTGGCAGTCTAGTTTTACTGCCAGCCAACTGGTTCCATTACTGATGAAAATGGAACCATAAAACTACTGAGGAACAGTGTGTGCTAGCTTCCATTCATTCACTTGCTCTACACCCCGTTGTACTCTCAATCCTCAGGCTTTTCCTCGTAAAACAGTGAGCCAAGTTGTTACATGTTAATCAGAGGCAGTATCGTTATGTACCAAATGGCACCCTATTCTTTATATAGTGCACTACTTTTGACCAAGGCCCATAGGAAGGCAGAGAAGGGGGAGAGAGGAAGGCAGAGAAGGGGAGGGGGAGAGGAAGGCAGAGAAGGGGAGGGAGAGAGGAAGGCAGAGAAGGGGAGGGAGAGAGGAAGTCAGAGAAGGGGAGGGAGAGAGGAAGGCAGAGAAGGGGAGGGAGAGAGGAAGTCAGAGAAGGGGAGGGAGAGAGGAAGGCAGAGAAGGGGAGGGAGAGAGGAAGGCAGAGAAGGGGAGGGAGAGAGGAAGGCAGAGAAGGGGAGGGAGAGAGGAAGTCAGAGAAGGGGAGGGAGAGAGGAAGGCAGAGAAGGGGGGGAGAGAGGAAGGCAGAGAAGGGGGGGAGAGAGGAAGGCAGAGAAGGGGGGGAGAGAGGAAGGCAGAGAAGGGGGGGGGGGAGAGGAAGGCAAAGAAGGGGGGGGGGGGGGAGGAGGAGGACGGCAGCCATGACTGTTTAATTCCTGGCCCAGTTCCCAGACCCTCTTGTCCGAGCTGGCTGAGTCCACTGAGGAGGACTGTAAAGCAGGCAGTCCAGAGCAGTGTGTGCCAAGCCTGGCTGATCAGTCTCTGGTTACTGGGGTTGTACATAGAGTAACAGCAGGGGGCACTGGCCTTTTAGCAAGAACAGTGCCTTCCTGCCACAGTCAGCTTTCACTGAAGCTTTTGTCTTTGCAGTGGGGTGCTTTGAAAAGCCCCGGCATTGTGCATGTTCAATAATGCTGAGCGATTAGTGCTTTTTGAGGTTGTTTCGGTTTCGATTAAACACATTTTCAATTCCAATAATTTTACATGAAATGCACTACGCATTATGTGGGTTAAATGCTGTAACACACAATAAAACAATAAATAAAAGTCCCATGATGGTAGTGACTGTCCATTACTGCTTATCACCTATTAACCTTCATTCACATGACTTTACTCAAATATCTCACTTGTTGTGTGTTTTATTTGATGACTATTGTTTAATTCCAAGTCATTATCTCATCTCTATAGAGCTGATGCCTGTATTGTCTGACAAAAATCACTATTTTAGTAGTTCTTCAAAGTGAATAAGGCACGACTGCTGAATACCAACTATCAATCATTTAGATCATGTATTTTCAGTTAGAGAACTGCTATGCAACTTGCTCTCTATCACTCTTGATCACACATTCTTCTGTCTCTTATGTAGCAGGTGTAAAAGAAACAGACCGGACAAGTAGGCACCCAATGGATTATGATCACTGTAGGTAATTACCAAACTCCCTCCCACATCGCACAGCTCGGGCTTCGTCTGTTCCATATCTAAAGAAACTGTGCTGTGTGCGCATTGAGCTCACAGAAAACCCCCAAACAAAATGGAATTTAAATCATTGAACCATGTCGCTCAATTAGTTGCTTAAAAACGATTAATAAAACATTTCGGTTAATGGCACTGCACTAATATTCAATGACAAAATATATACTTGAACGTTGGATATATCCTTAGACATACGACATAAGTCTGTCACTTGCAGTCTTTCCAGTATAGGTTAATCACAGGGCTAATACCACAATACATTACAGAGGTGCATGATAACCAGTTTAACAGACATTTCAGACAGTGAATGGGGTCAGTTTCTTACCTGGGTTAGCCATAGGTGGTCTGCCCTGGGGTCCTCCGCCCTGGTGCGGGGCGGCGGTGTTGGCGGATCCATTGTTGTTGCCGTGGTGCTGGCTGTGTGGCGGGGGCTGTCCGTGGTGCAGGTGGTGGTGGTTCATGTGGTGGTGATTGTTGTTGCTAGGGGGGACGGAGGAGTGGTTGTTGTGGCTGTTGTTGATGGTCAAGCCTCCGCTACTCTTGCTGGTCGGCGGCTGGGTGGAGTTGTTCCCTTGGTTACCGTTACCTCCAGTGGGGTTGTTGCGGTCCCACATATTCACGGTCTTGTTGTAGGCGCTGGGGTCTCCCCAGGTGGACGTGCCGTCATCGATCTCCATCTTGCGGCGGATGGAGGGAGGAGAGGGTTCCTCCCAGCCAGTGGGCTCCATCGCTGGGTCGGGTTTGGCTCCGGAGCTCCCCGGGCCCCAGCCGGGGTTGGAACTCTGCCTTACAGATGCAGGGCCGCCCCAGGACCCCATGCTGCCTCCTCCTGGTCCACCTCCTCCACTATTGCAGATGGGGCTTTCCTGAGGCTTGGAGCCCCATCCTGGTGCTGGGCTGCTGGGGCTTTCCTGGGGCTTGGAGCCCCATCCTGGTGCTGGGCCGCTGGGGCTTTCCTGGGGCTTGGAGCCCCATCCTGGTGCTGGGCCGCTGGGGCTTTCCTGGGGCTTGGAGCCCCATCCTGGTGCTGGGCCGCTGGGGCTTTCCTGGGGCTTGGAGCCCCATCCTGGTGCTGGGCCGCTGGGGCATTCCTGGGGCTTGGAGCCCCATCCTGGTGCTGGGCCGTTGGGATGCTGGTTCTGGGGCTCCCCCCAGCCACCAACAGCAGGGGCAGGCTTCGACCCCCAGCCGCCCCCATTTCCTCCACCCCCTCTGGGGCTGTCCTTCCACCCTCCTCCTCCTCGTCCATTTCCTCCTTCCCACATGTGGCTGGAGGACCCATTCTTCTTCACCTCGGCCGGTTCCCTCCACTCTCCGCCGTTGGAGCCGTTGGATCCATTGCTGCCACTTCCGTGGCCGGAGCCCCAGCCGTGGGAGGAGGACTTGGGCCCCTCTCCCCAGCTCTGGGTTTGGTTCTGCTGGGTCTTGGCTGGCCCGTCGTCCCAGGTAGGGGAGGACTTCTCCTCAGGGACACCCCAGGATTGACCTTCACTCTTTGGGCCATTGTTTGTGGTATTGGGGCCTCGGGCCATGGGGTCCCCCCAGCCACTGACGGAACCGTTGGGGGCCTTGTTGACAGGCTGCTCCCCCCAGCTTGAGGGTGGAGGGCCTCCCCAGCCTGAAGGTCCCTCACTCTTGCCTCCGGGGCCCCCTGAGCCTGGCCTCTGAGATGGTCCCAGGCTGGGGTTGGCTCCCCCGTTCCGGGGGTCCGGTGGGGATCCAGAAGAGGGGCTGTTGGAGCCCCTCCATGTGTCCCCTCCACCGCCTCCCCTCATCTCGCTGGTCTTCCTATCGTTGGCGGCACGCTGCTCCTCCATCTCCCAGGAGGTGTGCTGGCGGACGGGCGTCTGGCCCCAGCCTGTGTTGCAGAGCACACGGGGGTCCAGGTCCTGCCGAGGCAGGGGAGGAGGACCTCCGTCCTCGCTGCCAGTCTGATCCCTGCGATGGATGTGCCCCTCGCTGCCACCGCTCCCGCTACCCTCACTAGCCGGGGCCGGGGTTGGCTGGCCCCAGGAGCTCACCTGCTGGTCCTGGGCTGGGCCATCTGAGGAATCCCAGCCTCCTTTGACCTCTCCTCCACCGCTGTGCTTCCCCCAGTCTCCTCCCCAGCCTCCTTCTCCACTGCCAGAGTGGCCCCAGCCGGACATGCCTCCGGAGGGTGCTGAGTCCCAGCCTGAGTTCTTGGAGGAGTTAGCGGATGTCTTGGTGTCTTCGTTGCCCCAGACGGAGCTCCCTGCGTCTCCGTTGAGCTGGGAGGACTCAGTAGGGGACTGGCCTCCCCAGCCGGGTAGCCCGTGGATGGGGCTGAGGGGCTGCTTAGTGTGGTGGCTGTTTTGTCCGTCAGTGTTAAGGTTGGGGTGTTCCATGCTGCTGAAAGACACATTCTTATTGGAGGACGGGGCATCAGGGCTCATCATGCCTCCCCAGGTGCTGCTGCTGTTGTTCTCGTCCCCTCCCAGGCTCCCATTGCCCAGGATACCGTTGGGTGGTAGTGAGGCAGGGTTCGGGCTACCTCCAGCCCCCTCTTGCCCCAGCACGGGCCAGGCCGAGGGGTTGGCGTTGGGGTTCAGGTTCAGGCTAAAGCTGGGCTGGGAGTTCCAGCTGGGTGCTCCTCCACTCCGACCCAGGTTGGGCCCAAGGCCGTCGGGTTTGGCTCCCTCAGTGGGGCCCATGGGGATGGGGCCTGGTCCGGAGCCCCAGCCCCTGCTGCCGATGGCTCCAACTCCCTGGCCACCGCTAGGCTGCATCATGCTAGCTACGTTAGCGACGTTAGCTTTGAGAGAGGAGGGGTAGTGGGCCTGCTGGCTAGTAGCCCCCGCGGCCATGCTCATGTTGCTGCTGGTCTCTGGGTTCGTACAGTCAACGGCTGTGGCACATTCTGGAGGATTCACTGGTCGGCTGACGCTGCTGCGACTGATGGAGGGCCAGGCCTCGGTGTCGCTCCCGTCGATGATCACTTGATCCCAGCTACTACTGGTGGTGCTGCTGCTGCGGTCGGTGGCTGGTGGTAAGGCTCCCCAGTGGGGATTCTCATGCTGGGCACCAGGACCACTCTGGAAGGGCAGGTCTGGAGGAGAAAAAGAGAGAAATATGTATTTATTTAACCAGGAGAAAACATTTGAGAGAGAGACAGAGAAACAGAGAGAACACCATGTAATAAACTCCCTCAGCTCCTGGAGGAAGTCATTGTACTACTGTATCTCCTTGGTTGGTTAAATTGTTACCATCCGACTTGGCAGCAGTGAGAGGAGAGCAATGGTCACGCTCTCCTGGTCTGTTCTCCAGATGCCTGCCATAATCAGAATGTACAGCAGACCATGCCCCGTATCCTATTAGCTATGGCATATCCATATATTCCTGCTTTGGTGCAGTCAGATGTGGAGTGACTGGGTGAGAGATAGGAGCCCTCCCTCTCCTACTTTCACTCCCACTAGCCCTCCTTCCTTACTCTAGGTGAGTGGGTGAAATGGAACCCTCCCTCCCTCCCTCCCACCTGCTCTCTCCCTCTCCCTCCTTCCCTCCCCTTGAACTGAGAGGCCCATTAGTCTCCCCTAGCTGTGGCCGTGAAGGGAAGCCCAAGTGGAAAGCTGCTCATTTATTGAAATGAAACCAAGATGGCTCCTCATCTATCACTCTCTATGCTCCAGCAGGTCCCCACAAAGCACTACCAGGTCTGGGCTGCTAGACACAGCTACACTCCGACACTGTGGAGACTGCAGAGTACGCACATTAAAACTCTGCCCTCTTCAATTCTATATTTCTTTCCTTCACACACACACTGAAAAAACTAAGAAAATAAATCATAAAACAGCATAATAACCAGAACACAAAAAAATGCTCCTATTAATATATGTCCTCACACCAGAAGAGGGAGAAAAACATGATATACACTACCGTTCAAAAGTTTGGGTCACTTAGAAATGTCCTTGTTTTTGTTTCTCGTCAGTCTATTCTTGTTCTGAGAAATGAAGGCTATTCCATGTGAGAAATTGCCAAGAAATCTTGTACAACGCTGTGTACTACTCCCTTCACAGAACAGCGCAAAATGCCTCTAACCAGAATAGAAAGAGGAGTCGGAGGCCCCGGTGCACAACTGAGTAAGAGGACAAGTACATTAGAGTGACTAGTTTGAGAAACAGACGCCTCACAAGTCCTCAACTGGCAGCTTCATTAAATAGTACCCGCAAAACACCTTTCTCAACGTCAACAGTGAAGAGGTGACTCCGCAATGCTGGCCTTCTAAAGCAGAGCTGCAAAGAAAACGCCTTATCTCAGACTGGCCAATAAAAATAAAAGATTAAGATGGGCAAAATAACAAACACTGGACAGAGGAACTCTGCTTAGAAGGCCAGCATCCCGGAGTCACCTCTTCACTGTTGACATTGTGACTGGTGAGTGGAATAGCCTTCATTTCTCAGAACAAGAGTAGACTGATGGGTTTCAGAAGAAAATTCTTTGTGGCCATTTTGAGCCTGTAATCGAACCCACAAATGCTGATGCTGCAGATACTCAACTCATCTAAAGGCCAGTTTTATTGCTTCTTTAAATCAGAACAACAGTTTTCAGGTGTGCAAACATTGCAAAAAGGGTTTTCTAATGATCAATTAGCCTTTTAAAATGATAAACTTGAATTCGCTAACACAACGTGCCATTGGAACACAGGAGTGATGGTTGTTGATAAACGTCAGATTTTTTAAAGATTTTTATGGAATATCTACGTTTCCAGCTACAATAGCCGTTTACAACATTAACAATGTCTACACTGTATTTCTGATCAATTTGATGTTATTTTAAATGGACAATTTTTTGTTGTTGCTTTTCTTTCAAAAACAAGGACATTTCTAAGTGAACCCAAACTTTTGAACGGTAGTGTAAGTCGAGCCCACACTGTGCAACATAGCCTCAGCCTACAGACACACAATACTCTCACTAATACCGATGAGAGAAACCAGTCTTGGTAACAACTAATAATAGGCTAATTTCGTGCCATGAGGCCGCAATGAATCAATGAGAGGCAGCTAACCAATGGCCTTATTAATGCTGCTGGAGAGGAGGAGGAGGTGGTATTGATCCACCAACCACCATGCAAAGCAAACCACTAAACTGGTCTTATCTACAGAGAGGACCTAAGAACACTGCTGTTCCCACTCACCTTCATTACTTGAGAGCAGGGTCGGGGCCAATTTTCATTTCAATCGAGTAAATTCAGACTGCCTAGAAATGAGACTGACCTCAAATCCTGCTTTTGTTACGAAACGGCACATTGTTGAAGGCTGTACTATAATCTATTTGTTTTTTGTAATTCACAAATCCAATAAGCTCATCAATTGTCATATCAAAAAGAAAGGTATCCCATTGCTAGCTATATTATCTATGACACAAAAGCATTCTCAATGTCAAAGTTGTCCTAGACATTTAGAAAACGTATAGCCTCCGGCTTTCCTTTGACGCGTCACAGAAGGTTTTATTAATATGCGTGTGTGTGAAACAGTTGGGTAGGCCGTATTTGGTCATCACCTCGTTTCAAATAGAGATTCTTACCTTCTATTAGCTCGCTATTGGAGTCCATTGGATTCTATCAGATCGTTCCGTGATTTGCATAATTGCCTAGAGTTTATCCATCACAGATTAAGCTATGGTCAACACAATCCTGTCAAATAGTGGGGGGACTAGCTTCCGTCTGAGACACACTGACTGACAGATATGTGGTTAGGCTTAAGATACTGCGCAACACGCCTCTGAGTCCCTCCAAATGCAATTTTCCCCTCAACATACTTATCTCCTCTTCTCAGACTGCCTTATCACAAAGAGTCGTCAGTGTGTGTGTGTGTGTGTGTGTGTGTGTGTGTGTGTGTGTGTGTGTGTGTGTAGAAAGGCAGACACACACTGTAGGCTATATAGCTCTACACATGCACACACACAACCTGCAATCAGTTCTACACTTCCTAGAAAGTGGAACCACAGAGGTACCACAAAATTCCCATCTCAAATCCTAACTTCCAACAATGTTGCAAAAGATTTCCCATTAAAAGTTTCTCCTACTACATTTTTGGTGAGAGAAAAAAAACACGTGAGCAGGCTGTTCGGTTCCACCTCTCCCCCTCTCAAAACTGCACAAATAGAAAACATCTGGGGCATCTAGGGTCAAGCTGAGCTGCCCGTCCAAGACGCATCATCCCACAATGCACAGTGACAGACCAGCGTGCATTAGGCTGAGTGATCCTTATGTAAGCACATCATGGATCCTTATGCAAGTACCCTATATGCTCTGTTCAAAAGTAGTGCACTATAAAAAGGGAATAGGGTGCCATTTGGGACAACTTTTCTATGGCGTTGTTCACTTAGGGACACATATCGCCATACCACATTGATCATAACTCTCCATTGTTACTCACCGGGACTATTTCATACATCTTAAACCCACAACAGAACCACAACCACCATCACTTCCTCATGGCCTTCGAGAAACAAATGCATCAAAGTCAGTACACATAACAGCTAATGTCAGTGGCCAGCGCCCACAACAACCAAAGAGGTTTTGCATGATTTGCATATTTTAGAAGTCGTTCCAACAGAGCCCTGTGTGGGTGTGGGAGAGAGTCCGTGTCTTCGGCAGGCTTTTGCTTTGGTAGGTTTGGCACCGTTTAGCTAACCGCTAACCTAACATAGAAAAGCTCATTGTGGGTGTTGCCATCAGCAAAACAATGTCAATCCATATACCTGCAAGGCTGTTAGGTTTTTGTTTATATGTGAGAGGAAGGAGAGAAAGAGGACAACAGCACCAGCGGTTCTGACGCCGCCCCCCCCCCCCCCCCCCCCCCTCTCTGGGTCTCTTCAAGCCCGCCGAGCAGCAAGGAACGCCATTTTATCAGGCAGACCTGAAACTCAGCCAAGAGCTCAGAGGCTGCTGCCTGCAGCAAGAACGTCTCGCTTTGCCCTCTGCTTTCTCCCTTTCATTTAGTCGCTCCCCCGCTCGCTCCCACGCACACATTTTCTCTGAAGGGGCATAAAAATAGGTTGCATGATAAATCAATCATATACTACACAGAAAAGCGTGCAGCTCAGCCCTATTTTTTTCCCCGTCACGGACAACTCTACGAGCGAAACAAAATAAAAACCCTGGAGTAGAGAGAGATAAAAGAGCTGACGGCAGCTGTAAAGAAGGGGGTCAGGGGTAGAGCGGAAAAATACCTGAAGAGAGGTGGTGCTGCTGCAACACCATGCTGTGAGGCGCTACGCAGAGCGGGGAGACGCAGCAGCCATCGCCATCCTCCGCCATTCAATATGTCTGCTACTGCTCGCTGCAAAGCGCCGCAACTGCTTACTTGACATGATGCCAAGAAATTGAGGCTGGCTGCGTAGTGTGTGCGTGTGAGTCACTGTGTGTTTGTGTGCGTGTGTGTCACGTCTCTTAGGTCTACTCAACCTTGCCCACTCTTTTCCTTACAACTCTGTACGACCTTATTTCTGGTAGGCATTCCAATAGATTAGTGAGAAGTCTTCCTGCGTCGGGGGAAAAAGGAGTGTGCGTGTGAGAAACGGGGGACAGTAACAAAACAACAAGGGGAAAAAAAGGGGGACAGTTCCATTCAGTCTCTGATGCTTCCATTCTGGTCCCAATTAGGAGGGCAGTGGGTACGATTGTGTACGCTGAATGAATAGCGGCGTCAGAAATCAAAACAAAGGGGCTTCTATTCTTTGGCTCTGCTGCGGCTTCCCTGGCACCAAAGATGCAGTGCGGTGAGAGCACGCACATACTACATCTGCATCAACAAACACACTTCACATACCAGCTCAGCTTCCTATCGTAGAGCACTAGTCTACTACTCGGAATAAGACAAGGCGGCACTGATGCTAGTAGCCCTGCCGGGGAAACAACTACCGGGAGATCAGGCTGCTGCTGATAATGAGGATGCTGCTAGCAGGCAGCTCACATGAGGAACACGGGCAGGTAGCCAGAGGTTAGACACCGCCTTTCTCTCCCTATGAAAGCCAGGGTGACAGGGAGAGGGGGAGGGGTTGACAGTGGCAAAGGAAGAGAGAGCGAGAGCGGAGAGAGAGTGTGTATGAAGAGAAAGAAAGACACGGTGCACCAAAAAGGATAAAGTGCCTGTGGCCAACATCATGAGCAATAGCGTAGCCTTGGAGCTAGCTGTGAAATGCAGCAGAGAGCCATACGAATGGGGCCGAACCGGACGCCATTATTCTCCCATTCATTCAACACCACCAATCCACCACATTATCTCCAGCCAAACCTCACGGTGACGCACCACAAGCAGTAAATGCACCATTTAATCCCCTTTGTCCTCAAAATAGACCCCCTTTCCCCCTTCAGGAACTTCTGAGTTCCGGTCTCCGGGATCAAAAGATTCTGGTTAGTTTTGCAGAAATGGAGAGACAGAGAGAGAAAAGGAATGAGAGTGGGCACAGGAGGGTTTAAAACCGGAGAGGAGAGGTAGTTTCCTCTTGGTTCCCTGGCAGAGTCTGGGCTAATGAGGCCACTAGGGGCTGGAGGGGAGAGCGAGCGAGAGAGAGAGAGGGGAGAGCGAGCGAGAGAGAGGGCTAGCATTCTCTCTAGCCTCGTCTGGCTCGAGAACAGCATGTGCTTCAGCCAACTCCATTGACTAGTGCAGTCATTGTCATGCATATACCTCTGAACACTGTTCACTTACGTGGCCCTGACAACAATGATCAAAGGAATCGCCTTACAGCTAAACCACTTCAGGCAGTGATCACTGATGGGAATACCTGGCTGAACAGTCATCAATGGGACTTGTTATGGATTGGTCTTTATCCGCAGACAAAACAATAGCGTCTGGAACTGGAATCAAAAGAACAAATATGCCACCTCATCCAGGCGTTTGAAGACAAAGCCAAGGGGCCAAATGAGAAGGGCGGCAGGGCCAATGCGTGTTAACATCTAGCTAACAGTATGCCTTCTGGGCACATGCTATGTCACCCGGGGGCTTAGGAGACAGAGAGCCATGAATGAACCAGCTGTTGTAGACCACTGAGTGTGTTTCCCACAGCACGGCTTGCATCTCAGACACCCACTGTAGCACCTGCTATGCTACTAGACGAAGGCCAGACAGGCTAGGCTGCAGCACTCACTGAGTTGTAATGCCATCAGCTGTTGAGATTGTGTCTCAAGACATTGTGGTGTGGAGGTTGGGTTGTGTCTCAAGACATTGTGGTGTGGAGGTTGGGTTGTGTCTCAAGACATTGTGGTGTGGAGGTTGGGTTGTGTCTCAAGACATTGTGGTGTGGAGGTTGGGTTGTCTCTAAAGAGGACCACAATGGAAATAGAAATAGGCCTACGACTTATGTGTTTGTGTCCATTTTGATTTTGAATGCTTTGCTGTTCTCGCACTCGAGTCATGTGCATTTAAAAATGGTCAGACAAAAAGTATTCATTATTGAATTGTTTGATTGGTTGATTGTGTGTATAGCCAGCTGAGCCTGTGGGCAGACAGATGAGAGAGGATGTAACTGGATCAAGGCAGTGACTGACTCCTGTAGTACAGCTACAGCAGGCCTCTGGGGCGGGAAGCGCCTGTGTCCCCTCTGAAACATGACGACTACACCAGCAGGGAGGTCAAAGGGAAGCTGACCCCAAAGACAGAGCTCATCTACATACAGTCTCTCACATTCAGCCTGGGGACAAATTAGATTGGCCCATGTTTGCATGAATTTTGTACGATGCTGGCAGGAAAAATGACGTTTTCCTCCTAAAATTGAGAGAACACAGCTAGACACCAAATCAAATGCATACTTCTCAACACTGCATCCATCCAAAACCTGTATTCCTCAGTGCCAAGACTAATGCTGTATCCCTTTCCATAATTGGCAGTGGAGTACAGCAGTAGAGAAATAAGCTATTCATGGTATGACAAGGCAGACAGCCAGAGGGAAGAACAGTTGATCAGAAACCCCAGGGACTTAAAGCCTTCCCCAGCTTGGGCCTCTCCTGCCTGGGGCCGTGTTGTGCAGAGGGCCCCTGGGAGAGTTGTCCAGCCAGTCAGTTAAAAAAAAAAACATTGGATATCAGACCATCAGTGTGTACTTGAGTGCGTATACACACACTGTGTGTGTGTGTGTGGCGACATGTGTCTGTAATGCCCTGTGCTGCCCAGGGTTTGCAGATAAATTCTGTTTACAGTGACGCTGCAGGCAGCCCCCTCAGAGTAAACATGTCAGTCAGTAATGGAAGACAGCACCACCGAGGAGGAGAGAGATTGGAGTAAAAAAAAGATGTGAACAGACACCGCAGAAAACTCTCCCTTCGTCTCGTCCTCAAAGTGTCGTACAAAAATGTGCGGTGTGCTCATCTGTTCATGTTCTGCGTTTAAAGACAACATATACTAGAGGTGTTGGTTGAAATACCTTCCATTGGGATGTGAAGACCGGTGGTCAGAGAAAAGCTGCAGGGTCGAGGCATAAAAAGGAAGACGGTAGGCTAACAGTGGTTCACCAGACAGCTTGCAGAGACCGCACGCCTCCCACTTCCTCACTGGAGGAAAAACAATGCTGAGAGACATTTACTCAAGGCTCATATTGTTTGTCCACTCACCTCTCTCTTTCGCTCTAAATTAAAGCCCACTGGCAGAGTGGGTCTCTTGGCCTGACATGTTTCTCTACACGGTCCACAGATCCGGTCACTGGTGAGTTCATTAAAAAAGGTGACCGCCGGCGGTACAGGTCCTGAGTGCTCTCCAGTCTCCACAACACCTACACTCAGCAGCTAAACACCATCACGGCCATATTTCAACAGCGTCAAGTTAAAGCCTATCTGCAGTGCACAGAGCCCCTGTAGAAACACAGGTGAACCAATGGGTCAGAGTGGAGGAGAATCTCAGAGTAACACACCATCATCAATTCCCTAATGTCAGTGGACTAGTACAGAGCGAGAACAGGGGTAATATCACCTGCCCTGAGTAACACCAAGGTTTCGGACTGACCCACAGATGGACCCATCATACGAATTTGTGATTCGCCCCATTCCTCAACCTGTTGCAGGGCACTAACACTGAGACCATTTTACTCGCATATGTGCCTTAAATATTTTGCTGTCGACCTGGAATTTGAATTCTAGCACACCTAGGGATTTTGGGGATTATAGTTTTAATATCTCAAATACTATTCACTGCGCTCCTAAATGTATTTGTGTGCTCCTACAATTTTTCAAGTTAAGCACACACGTGTGCCTTGTAAAGGTCAGCGTAGAGCCCTGTGTTGAACAGCCTCATCCAGCTACCATGATGACCTGCGACACTTCATTTCATGGGACCAATTTAGTAACATCAGCTTCTCTATCAAGTTACACAGAGAAACGGGCCACATTCCTATTGAGGAAACAGATCTAGCCAAGGGTAAGACGCAATAAGCAGGGAACTGACCTGTGTGGCGCTTGCCTGCGGAGGAGGAAGAAGCGGGGGCACTGGAGATGAGTGGGTCAGAGGCAGGGGTCACGGTGAGGCTACTCAGGGCTCCGGCTGGCAGTGGCTGGCCCCTCTTCAGTAGCTGCTTGTGCTCCTGCTGGCGGAAACGCGGGGGAACCTCACGGGGCGGGTAGCGGGGGCCTGAGGACGACGGCGGAGGTGGGGTCAGCTGCTGTGGTGTTTGCTGGGTGCTAGGGAGGGCGCGCTTCCCATTGGTTCTGACTGAAGAGAAGGAGGAGGGGGGATGTGAGGCCTGGGGCAGGGTCACACTGGTGGTGGGGTGGTGGAGGGGACCGGGGCTGGGCTTAGCTGGCTCTGGCACTGGAGGAGGACACAAACACAACACAGGAAGCAAGGTATTAGCTAATGCTGCACAGCACACATCACTAATCCACTGTACTTTGCAAGACAACATTGTTGGTTGTAGCACCCAGAGCACATGAGCTGTGCACCCCTGAATGTGTTATCATTTCCCTGATCGAGTATGACACGAACACACTGATCATTTGAACTGATGTTCATAGGTTGAAACATCAAATTACCTCTAACCCTAGAGCAACCAGGCAAGGTTTTATTCTCAAAAACGTTATACCCCAAATATCTGACACCCGTATAATATGGATTGAAAACATAGCCCTTATTTTCTAAGGAGAAATCAAGCGAAACGTGGTTAGTAATAACATTCCTTATGAGCCGACCTGTGCATGAACACCACCGACAGACAACCCAGACAACATGAAAGGGCAGGTTCTTACACACACTCGCATTCACCTCTGCATTCTTCTGTCTATTAGTTCCCCAGAGAGAACAGCCCTCTAATCAAGCCTTGACCAGACTGAGTGGTATTAGCAGTCGGTACTAGCAGGACCTACTGTGTCAGCCTACTGTGTCAGCCTACTGAGTCAGCCTACTGAGTCAGCCTACTGAGTCAGCCTACTGAGTCAGCCTACTGAGTCAGCCTACTGAGTCAGCCTACTGAGTCAGCCTACTGTGTCAGCCTACTGTGTCAGCCTACTGTGTCAGCCTACTGTGTCAGCCTACTGTGTCAGCCTACTGTGTCAGCCTACTGTGTCTAAAGGAGCTTAGCTGAGCCCTCTGGGTGAGCAGGAGGCTGAGGCTGGACAGACTAAGAGCTGCCCACGAGGGCTGGAGGGGAAACTGCACAGAGGCTTACGGAAGTGTGTGTGTGTGTGTCTGCACCAAGGCTTATGTAGCACAAGTGTGTGGGTGCGCATTACGCAACTGCATTGGAAAGAGGTTAACACCCTGCATATCTGACATGGTATGTGTGCTCACTGTCCATGCTGACTAGAAAAGCATGGCAGCCATATTGTCTCTCAATACTTTATGACCTTCATGAGCTGCTACATCAGTTTGGTGAATACGGTTTGTTGTGGTTTTATACTCCCTAGGTGGCTACAGAGGAGAATTCATAGGCTGGTTTTAAAAACAACAGGCTGGCAGGTATGCCTCGGGGGGGGGGGGGGGGGGGGGGGGGGGGAGCGAGAGAGAGCGAGAGAGAGAGCGAGAGAGAAGGGATTGGCACAGGAGAGATGCAGATTAGCAACCAGGCAACAGATCTCTCACTCTTCTGGGAACACAGGAGCCACTGTGAGGACTCTGTCACGACACACATGGGCACATACAAATGCACACAATGACATTTGAGGTCATATCAGTCTGACCAATTAGGACAACTGCAGCTTTTGTCATTTTTTCATGGTTGTCCAAGTTGTGGCTCCAGAGAAAATAGAGCGAGAAACTAACAGGGTGTGACTGTGTAGAATCCCACACATGAACAGTAGAGGCCTGATGTGGCTGACTAGCTGCCCTGTGCTGCAACAGCGGGGGTTAAAGCAAACACTGCAGGCAGGCCCACGTATTCCCTCTGCCTGCCAAAGGCCTGTCCCACTGCCAACACCGTTTCTATAAACAGAGCACCCTCTGCACATGAGCTGTGCACCCCTGTGCCTCTGACATACATACTCAATATACATTCAAATATGCGCATACACAACTAGGTTCTCTCGCTCATAAACTGCATACTGCCTGCTGATCTACCTCCATCTCTGGTCAGAGCTGGCCCCTCCAGCAGCAGGAGCTAGCTAGCTGGTTGGGCGCTGCAGCAGGCAGCTGGTGACGCACATATCTGATTAAATTCAGCCTCAGCCCGCCTGACGCAGTCACAGCCAATCAGCAGGCAGGGTGCTGTGTCCTCACCACGCACCCCCCTCGGCTCTCTCCCTCTCCTTCGTCCTGCTCCTCTCTCTCTCCTTCCTCGCGCTTGCCTTTTACAATGTCCACCCTCTCCTGTTTCGTTTCACCCTCCGCTCAGCCATTTCATTCTCTCCCTTCAACCTGTCCCTCGCCCTCCCTCCCTTTTATTCTCTAGTGCTCCCTCCCCCTCGTTCATCCAATTCGGTCTCTCTCATTGTTCACTGCTGCTCTGAATCCATTAGAGGAAGCAGATGGACTGCTGGGCTGTTACTGGGCCGGCAGCCTCTCTCACACACACCCTATGAATCACAGCTTCTATGACGTGGTGGGAGGGTGTGCGGGTGTACATTGTGAGTGTGGATATCCCACATTATGCGAGTATATCTGAGGGGGGGTTGGTTGGGTGTGTGCGTTTCCACTCTATTCTCCAGTAGCCTCTGTTTATAACACTGGTGCTTTTACAACACAATTAAATAGCTATTAAAGCACTATGTTGTGCGTGTAAATGATCACAGTTTATCTGGTCTATGATGGGAAATTGCGGTTGTTATTCCAGCCAGCTGGGTATTGTGTATCCGTCTTTGGAATAATCTGCATTTAATAACTCAGTGAAAAAGAGTTTACTCAGGAGAGAGTAGCTGTGTGTGTGTGCACACGAGCGTGTGTGTGAGCATGAATGGCGGCTACGATACGACGTCTCTCGGCTCTAAATAAAAAGAGATCTAGCAAAACATTACTCCTTTTATTTTTTGGGGAAAGAGTTGTTTTTTTAAAATCCATAACGGACACTAAAGCGCTTCGCGGGAGATTTGAGGCGAAACAAAACCCCTTCACCAGGATGAGAGAAAGCGATATCAAAATGCTGTCTAGTCAAGTTCTCTAGCGCCATCATTTGTGTGAGAGATTTTTTCTTATATATATATATATATATATATATATATGAGATTCATCTGTATGTCTGATGGGAGAGATAGCAGGTGATACGTGTGACATTGTCCTACACCCAAAGACTTAGAGGGGAGTTTGAGAGATCGTAGGAACACCCAGAGCAAGAGGCAAAGTAAAGGGAGAGAATGAAAGATGGAATGAATGGAGAATGGTATACAGAATTAGAGAGAGCGCACAAATTAAGAGTGTGAGAACGAGAGAGAATGAAAGAAGGAGCGCAAACAAACTGCAATACTAGACCTTTTCGGGTCGCTAAAGCCTTAAAAACACTATTTGATGTTCAAAGGAGAGTCAATTAAATAAACCATTATAACGAGACACACTGTAAATTCCATTAAACCCTCAAGGGAGGAGAAGCACTCCTAACCAAACTTGTAATTTTGGCCTCCTGTCCCCCACTCAATGGTTAACTAAGCCGAAAGAGATGAAAAAGCTTGAGTGAAAAGGATGATGGTCAAGAGGGCAGGCTCTGGAGCATAAGGAGCCATTGGCTCGGTTATGGAGTGTGTGCCTGGCTTTGAAGGGTTCTGGGAATCGTCCATGTCAGAGGTTAGCTACGTGCTGCTATTGTGTGATGAGGACCCATTTTAATATGAGACCATGTTTATAGTGGGGGAGGGCTGTGTGTAGAACACATAAGCGGACTACAGAAGAGGTTTATCTGCATCCTGTATGGAGTTATATACATGACTCTCATTGGAAATCAAATGTTAATGTGACTTCATGAAAAGCCATATTTTTCATATCCAAGCATTGGAAAGTAGTGATGTAGGGACTTAACTAAACCATCTGACCGATGAGGTGTATGTGTGTTTAGTGGCCTGTTTAAGTGGATACAGGGTAGTTGAGAGGACTGACAGTACTAAAGGTTAAGAGGGGCTATAGACTTTAGTGGTACAGCAGGATCAGTAGCTTTGAGTGTTGATGGTTGCTTGTTAAGATACACCCAGACAGTCTCTTGTGAGAGTGTGTGCCATGGGGGGGGGGGTTGTCTGAGGTTCCATCTGTCAGTAGTAAATCGTGTAGCAGGTCAGAGACCCCCCCACACACACAGAGACACTAAAAGGCACAGCTTTCCACCCCTGACCCTTCCCTGGGTACTAGGCCACCGCCCATCACCATGGAGATGCCTAATGCACCTCTGCGGGCCTCCTGTGACCCACCACCCCACCCTGAGCCCCGACACACACACACTAATGAGCAGAGGGCTCATCTCAGCAGTGTTGACTCATTCTCGCCACACTTTCTACGTGCTTTAGGAGTCTGGTTGATCCATAGATACGATTCATAGAGACAGCTTGTTAGAATTCACTGCAGTTAACTATGGGTAGGTAACACTAAGCCAAAGTCCCACACTTAGATACGATTCAGTCAGTCCTCCCTTATCCATACAGTGTATCCAAAGGAGATTGTTGCCCAAAGACTGATCTAAGGTCAGGTGTGTTCTCTACACGCTATGGTGAGAAGGTAAGCTGATCCTAGATCTGTGCACAAGGACAGCTTCTATCCACATGCCTTAGGAGTCATGTGTATACCACTGAGCCAAAGCTTCCCAAGTAGATATGATTCGTCAGCATATCCTCGTCAACACACAAAAATGGCAGTGGTGTTGGTGGTTTGGACATGAAAAGGCAGAATGTGACCTGAAGCAGAAGACAGGAGGGCTGCCTCTTCCAGGCAGTCCTGCTCAGCCACACAACCCTCTCCCCCATACAAAGCTTTATCTTTAAATGCCATTAATATCAGCACATACGCTTTTCTATTAATCTGCCTCTAAATGTGACATGAGCCCTCTCAGCTGTGATGTAACGGAGGGTATATTGAATTGCCTCTTCTGTCTGCAGCGTGTGAGTGATAATCCAACATGAATACATGCAGAAAATATCCCCCACTTCTCTGTCCCCTCCCTTCCACTTCATCCCCCTCTCTCTACTCCTAAATCAACCCCCTCTACTTGACATGCAAGCAAAGAGACAAAACAATTATCCTTCGCATCCATAAACCAGGATCCATTCACTCACTATTCATTTACAGAGTATTTATTAATGTTGCAGTTAGACACAGAAAGGCGACGGCGCCCCTGTCCCCCCCCCCCCCCCACGGGAAAGTCAATTATCCCCCAATTAGATTGCGATTTAAGAAATCCTATCCGACTAAAAAGTGTTGACAATTAATTGAATGTGAAATTGCAAATTAATCCAATATGCATATTACGATGTGATGTCGTCCGGTTTCCCGGGTGGAAATAATGCAGTTCTCCTGTCACCGCGGTGACACCTTGTAAATATGTCAGTCGCCGTGGCAAATTGTTGGGTTGCCATGGTAGCAGGGCGGTCTCCTGGGAAGAGGAGAAAACAGCAAGGGTAAAGGCGGCATGCTTCCCAGCCGAAAACAGTTCGGTAGAGTAAGTGCATATAATGATGGCATTGTGACGTTTTTTGTTCATTTGGTACAGTTTTATGGGGCTGTTCGGGCACAGAATTCTGTCTCTCTAGTCAGTAGCCGAAGTCAGCAGCCAAAGTCTACGCCCTTTCGGCGGTGATTGGTCAACAGTGATTCTTCAATAAAGACTTGTCATTCAACAAGAGAACTCCTTTTCATGCATTTCTCATTGACAAATACTACACCAAACATCTTACTTAGATGTAAAATTGCACAACTAAGAGCTCTTAGATTAATTCTGACTATTTTAAGATGGTGTAAACTGGCTACGCCGTCTCAAATGGACAAACCGCACTATTGTTGCTTTTCCCCCCCTCTTTTTCATCAAAGGACTTAAGGGAGTATGCAAGTACACTCGTTCGGGTCGCCTAGCCGACATCGGCTAGCAGCCAGCCGAACTGAAGCATACCAGCGCTTTAAGGGGAAACGTAGGTAAAAGATTGACACGCATTACAGTTTGTTCTTGAATACATTATAAAGGCAGGCGCTGTTTTTCTGATTACACCAGGGCTGGGTAAAGAATGCGTCAGGCATACCCGGGTATTACTGATGGCTTTCGCTCACAAACTCGGAAGCCGCCACCTGTTTCCATTAATTGCGTCACTCTGAGCAGTAGGGGTATGGTGCATTATGTGTGTGCGCGCAGCACGATGGGGTTTGATTGTGGGGAATAATCAGCGTTCCCCTGCCCTCCATGCTAATAGAGGGCTGAGGCGCACTCCCTCTACCCCAACAGGGACTGCCTGGGTGGGGGGAGGCTGGTGGCTGGTCCCCCGTCTCACTGGAGCTCCATGGCTAATGGGGGGCACAGGAGTTAATTCCACAGCGCCAGCGCCTCATCTAATTTTCATACATATGATCGCACCAGGCAAGACCGATTACCGCAAACAAATTGAAACGTGAACGGAAGGGAGGAGGAAGAAGTGGGAGAGGTGATTGGAGAAGGGACGAGGCTGTGTGTGAGGTTGTGGGTGTACAAACGTGTGTTAGAGAGTGATGAGAGATCATTTGATATGGACAGAGACATCACAGCTACATACTGATTTGCCCCCACACACACACACACACACACACACCTTATTTAGTGACATGGATGCTAACTGAAGTAAAACAGTCCTATGCTACTTAGAGGGCTCTGTAGCAAATTGAGCGGAGAACATTTTCTCTCTTGCTTACTTTAAAAGTAGGCTATACAGTGTCCATTTAGTTGTTTCAGCTCTACAAGTTCCTTTTTGGTCCTATTCTCTGTAGGCTGACGCTTGAATGCACTCATCCCACCTCCTTTCCCTCTCAGTTTGTACACTCCTCTGTCATCTAACTTCAAACTAAACCTTCTCAGTCTGCTGTTAGACGCCCTAAGTCACCCCTCAGCTTAAAATGGTTCCTTCTCGCTTGGTGACTCACCAACAGACAGAGCACAGAGTCTCTCTCCCCCCAGAGATAATTAGACAGACCTTGATGAGGTCAGAGGTCAAGAAAGTGCCATTAACCTCTACACAACGCAAACGGACGTCAGGCCAAACCCCAATGTCTATTGGTGAGGGCGGTTAGCTGTTGGGGTGTGTTGGGGCCAATCCCTGGTAGCACAAACAGGACACACACACACACCTTTTAGAGGGCGAGGTGCTGACCAGCGCAAACTGAACAGATGCTCTAATGGGCTTTAGAGTGGACCAAAGCCCTGGCCCCATCTGTCTAATGCCTGCCTACAGGGGGTTAACACCTACACGCATTAACAACGACCCCCTGGCTTATTCACACGCAATGACACATTCTTCACACACGCTAGACTCATTTGTTGGCTAAATACAATAGGAAACATTTGACGTGGGGGACCGAGCGGCGCAGCGGTCTAAGGCACTGCATCGCAGTGCTAGAGGCGGCACTACAGACACTACAGCTGTATCACAACCGGCCGTGATCGGGAGTACCATAGGGCGGCGCATAATTGTCCCGGCGTCGTCCGGGTTAGGAGAGGTTTTGACCGGGTTAAGCCGTCATTGTAAATAAGAATTTGCTCTTAACCGACTTGCCTAGTTAAATAAAGGCTGAATGGAAACACACGCAGAAATAGCATACATACTACCGATGTGAGCACACATGCTGCTGGGAGAGAGCGGAACAAGTCACCGTAGAAGGCAAGATGCCCCTTAAATAATGTCGCCCCTGGAACTGACTGAACGCCTTACCCTCCCGTTAGGAGCTCCCATCTGGACGCCCTCTCCACAAATCATTGGCCAGCACTGCTGAGCTCAGAGGAGAAGTCATTGTGTATCTATATGTTAAGACGACGCTGGGCCTGCTCCTACACAGCCCTTATCTGTGTGTTAGACGACGCTGGGCCTGCTCCTACACAGCCCTTATCTGTATGTTAGACGACGCTGGGCCTGCTCCTACACAGCCCTTATCTGTGTGTTAGACGACGCTGGGCCTGCTCCTACACAGCCCTTATCTGTGTGTTAGACGACGCTGGGCCTGCTCCTACACAGCCCTTATCTGTATGTTAAGACGACACTGGGCCTGCTCCTACACAGCCCTTATCTGTGTGTTAGACGACGCTGGGCCTGCTCCTACACAGCCCTTATCTGTATGTTAAGACGACACTGGGCCTGCTCCTACACAGCCCTTATCTGTGTGTTAGACGACGCTGGGCCTGCTCCTACACAGCCCTTATCTGTGTGTTAGACGACGCTGGGCCTGCTCCTACACAGCCCTTATCTGTATGTTAAGACGACGCTGGGCCTGCTCCTACACAGCCCTTATCTGTGTGTTAGACGACGCTGGGCCTGCTCCTACACAGCCCTTATCTGTGTGTTAGACGACGCTGGGCCTGCTCCTACACAGCCCTTATCTGTGTGTTAGACGACGCTGGGCCTGCTCCTACACAGCCCTTATCTGTGTGTTAGACGACGCTGGGCCTGCTCCTACACAGCCCTTATCTGTATGTTAAGACGACACTGGGCCTGCTCCTACACAGCCCTTATCTGTGTGTTAGACGACGCTGGGCCTGCTCCTACACAGCCCTTATCTGTATGTTAAGACGACACTGGGCCTGCTCCTACACAGCCCTTATCTGTGTGTTAGACGACGCTGGGCCTGCTCCTACACAGCCCTTATCTGTGTGTTAGACGACGCTGGGCCTGCTCCTACACAGCCCTTATCTGTGTGTTAGACGACGCTGGGCCTGCTCCTACACAGCCCTTATCTGTATGTATACGCCTTTGTGGCCCATATGAACTCCCTTAAAAATCAGAGCCGATTAGGGCCGTGTGTGTCAATCATTTTCATGTACTTTTAAAAAGCTGTGCGGCTATGAGCGGCAGTTAGTCATTCCACTCACCTTTGGTTTTCGTGTCAGCAGCCTAGAAGACACACAGGGAGAGAGAAGTCAACAGCTGTAAACGTAAAGTTGTTTTTGTTCAATGATTAATGTGGAGCTAGCAAAATGGTGTGTCATAAAAGTTTGTCATTAACTAAAACATTAGTGCATTACAGGAAGGAATGTACGTACTTTTACACAGCAGGGAAGGAAACTGTTAAACTCATAATCAAAGTAAACACGAGAAATGATATTCCCAGTAGAACTTCATCACATTGCAGGCTGCCAAATTGGATGCAGCCCACAATCGCATATTCATACAACGAATGGGCAAATATCTTAAATGAAAAGCCAATTGAAATTAGCTGAAAATGTAGGGATGTGGGACATTGAGACATAACTGGCAGTAGGCTGTGTGGGCCTGATTAGACACGCAAGGTAAAACGCCTCAGTCTTCAAGACCCAAACAGCCCCACCTGGGAAGACGCCTGCTATAAAGTGCCTTGGCACGGCTGCTGGCTAGTGGAAGTGATAATTACAGGCTGTCTGTCTAATCTGTCTGAGTGTATGTGTGTGTGTGTTAGCAGCCCGATCAATATGGGATTTGTGGGTCCGATACTGATACTAGGGAGGCAAACGTCACTGATATACGTGCCAATATGTATTTTTCTTTTAGGAGGCAGAATGAAAAATATATTTTTCACAAATTGCACTCCAAAGGATTAACAGAGTCTAAATGATGACTTAACTAAATATTAAAATGAACATTATTTAAGAACATTTTATTTGTGGCCTACATGACAACCACCAAAAAGCCACTATACCCTCTATGAATACAAAAGTAAATAAAACAATTATTCAGTTGACCTTAGGTACATCTTTAAGTTGTGTCCATCTATGGCAGTGGATAAGAATGCAGAAGTGAAGCACGACAAGCACACTAATAAACAAGAATGTCTGAAAGAGTTCCTAATGTCGCCACTAGATGTCAGCATCTGTATTGAGTAGATTCACTACAGTGCTTTAAACAGTCAAGTAAAGAACCACTATGGCAACCTCGCAACAAGCGCTTGTTATGACAAGCCCGCGCTAGATGTTCATTGCGAAAATGTTTTCTTACTGAAACCATAATGTAAATTATACCGTTATTCAATACAAAATGTATGTATTTGGCTACATATTTCAACTGCAGACGGCATGCGCTGATGACTGAAAACATTCATGCAGGAAAATGTTTGGCGCACTGGTTTTAGTCACACGTTCAGGGATGTATCACGGATGAGTCAGTGTTCACTTTGGCGCCAGTCCAGTCGCACATAGGTAGCACAGATTGCTAGCTAGCTAGGCTAACTACCTTGCTGGCTAGCTAAGTGAGCATACAATGGAGGACAGGGCTCCTTGCTTGGTAACGGGTACTTTTGATTATTTCCTCATACGCCTTCGCTGGCTGTGAAAAACCACCATGCTCACGTCCTGAAGGATGTTCAAGGAACAGCTCTCAGAGCGCCCCCTTCAGGCAAACATTTAAAACGAATTTGTTCATTCTAAAGCTCAAAACAAATATTTCTGTGAAAGGGCTAATATCGGCCGATAATATTCGTCAACTGATTTAACTGTCGGGCTCGAGTATGCGTTTACGCATAGCATTGTGTTTTTATATGCCTGTGTGTACAATTGTATGACTGTGCGAATGGCGTGCGTCTATGTGCGACAGCAACATCTCCTTGGTTACCAGAGCCAGGCTAGTGTTTCCAACAGAGCAGTGTGTGTAGCTAGTGTGCCAGCTCTAATCTGTCTTTAAATAGGGTCCATACACCTGGCAGGGAGAAGGTGTAGCCTGATGGAGAGGTTTTTCAGAAGGAGGTACTCCGTTTGAGGAGAGAGACGTAACAGCTCACCTGTTTCTGAGCAGCTTCCTTCTTGGTCTTTTCTTGCTTTTTATTTTTATTTTCTTCCATCAAATGGTTCTCTTCTCGTGTTGTTCGCTTCTCTCAGCTGCAAACAGAAAGGGAGAGGTTTTCAGCACAGGGCAGAGAGGAGCAGCAGGCTTTAAGTTCAGTAACCTAGGGCTACAATTTCCCTTTCATCTGTTTAGAGGTCAATGTCAGAGCAGCAGGCTTTAAGTTCAGTAACCTAGGGCTACAATTTCCCTTTCTTCCGCTTAGAGGTCAATGTCAGAGCAGCAGGCTTTAAGTTCAGTAAACTAGGGCTACAATTTCCCTTTCTTCCGCTTAGAGGTCAATGTCAGAGCAGCAGGCTTTAAGTTCAGTAAACTAGGGCTACAATTTCCCTTTCATCCGCTTAGAGGTCAATGTCAGAGCTAGCAGACCTTTTCCAGAGAAGACTTTTAGAAGCCAAGCACATTCAGCATTTCAGAAGTAACACATTGAGTTGCTTCTTAAATGCAATTTCCTTCATGGCCAGAGAGAGATTGGGGGTGGGGGAAGCAACAGATGGACACCCGGAAACTGACAGAGGGAGAAATGGGGGGGGAAGAGATAGGAAATAAGGAAAGACTGAGAAAGAAAGAACAAACTCAAGGCCTTTCCCAAAGTCTGTCTCCAGTGGCCAGCCAAGCAGCCTGAGGAGAGATCAGATAGCTGGAGAGCCTGCGAGAGAAATTGGTTTATTTAAGCCTTTATTTGTTTTGGCTGAAGTTCGGTGACGGTTCCTGGAAACTATTAAAGGCATGAGGAGAGGGACTGGGGGAGCCTGTGTGTGCATACGTATGTGTGTGTGTGTCTAAAGCCTACTAGTGCCGGTTAGCCATTCCAATCTGGTCAGTGTTGCCAGCTAAGTGCCACTCGGTGGACATTCTGGTTATTATCTGGTCAATGGGAAAACTCAAAAGTGTGGTCAATACTAGACAGCTTCCTGACTGGCTGTTCCTCTCACCGCAAATCCAGCCGTTTATCGTGGAACTCTGGGATCTCAACGTACTCTTCAACTCCCTCCACACAAACAAATCGGCCATTGTGCTCTGTCCTCAGCAATAGGAAGGCCATAAACACACATTTTTCTCAGTGCCTGAGTGACTGACACACACACCGGAGCTTACCGGAGTTTCTCCAGCCTCAGACAGTGTCCATAGGGGCCTGCACATGAATACATTGATTAATTATCATAATAGTGACAGGGAGAGTAATGACATGCCCGCCTCCCAGTGTGTTGCCTGTTGGTAGGGAAATGGAACCGTCAGAGTGACAGGCAGAGGCAGGCTGAGAGTGAGTAAATGGTGGGGAGGAGTGTCCATAGGGACAGCCATGTTGAGAGAGAGCGAGAGGGGAGAAGGGAGAGAGCGAGTGGAGAGAGAGAGAGGGACCTGTTGCCTCAAGTTAAGGGAAACCAGTGAAGAACAAACACCATTGTAAATACAACCTATATGTATGTTTATTTATTTTCCCTTTTGTACTTTAATTATGTGCACATCATTACAACACTGTATATATAAGACATTCTTTTGGAACTTTGGGTGTAATGTATACTGTTCATTTTTTATTGTTTATGTCACTTTTGTTTATCTATTTCACTTTCTTTGGCAATGTTAACATGTGTTTCCCATGTCAATAAAGCCCCTTAAATTGAACGGAGAGAGTGCGAAAGAGGGAGAGAGAAAGAAATTGGCAGGCAGGCATTAACTGTCAATCTACAGTACAGCTAGTGTACTGCTTAACAGCAACGAATACTGACAGAGGCCTTGTCTAGCTGTAATGACTGAGGGAGGACAGTACAACGCACTATCAGACTCTGTGTGTGTGTGTGTGTGTGTGTGTGTGGTGCATTAGTATCTAATCAGACAGAAAGGCTGGTTGATCTCTGCCTGGTAATAAGTAGGAGCTCAATAGTGTCTTCTCTCTCAGACCTGCCTATTAACCAGACCAGCACTCCTGCACAGCACTAACAATCCAACAACCTCATAGGCTACCACTCCCACTTCACCCGCCCCCTACTACCCCCTCGACCAATCACAATGCCCGGTCAGTCTAACTGGCATCTCTCCCCACCACCATCCTCCCTGCTGATATTCCTTGGCACCTGTCCAAAAAGCAAGGGGGGCTCACTGGCACTGTTCTGAATGTTGAAATCACCCTCAGAATAGAAAGGGGTGGAAGGAGGGGGAAGGGGACATTGGATCAGGATATAAAAATATCCGGTGGAACCCTTTAAGTGCTGGAATTTTCCAAAAGAGACCCTCCGACTCAGTCCATCTACTGCTTAGTGACTACTAGCCTACCGCCGTCCTAGCTGTTGTTAACATGGGATCTCCCATACAGCCCATCTGGTGGGCCAGCTTATGACGGAGGAGACGGAAGCGGGGGAAGGGTTATGACAATAATAGTACACCACTCGTATTTACTTACGGACCTCACTTCCTAGAAAATACACGGTTAAGGAAACGGATGAAGGACGACAAAGGGTCTATTTTGGTAGCAGGCTAGTAGAGTTTGATCTAACACACCACGCTGTACAGTACAACCAGCTGTGTTCCTGTATCCAAGATCCTAACAAGCCACTGTTCACTGCCGTGCTGCCCCACTCATCCATAGGAGCAGCATTGAAATCGAAACCTGTGTATTGATGTGTAGCCTATATTTTGGGTAATTACAGGGCTCATCCGTAAAAGAGACCTTGGTCTCAGCATGACTTCCTGTCAAAATACAAGGTTAAATGAAACATTTAACCTGTGTGTATGCAATTCCCAAAATATTATGTTACAGATATCCATTTCTGCACCGCAGCAGACTAACTGAAAGGCATTTTTTTTATTTATTCTTGTTTTAAAAAAAATGTTTTTATTGAATATCCGAAACATACAATATACGTGCAGTGAAGTCACTCCACAACTACACCATACCAGTCATCCAACAGACTGCCATTCAGAGCGACAAACAGAAGCATCCAGGGTCAATGCCCTGCTCAAGGGAACGTTGAAAGCGCTCCAACAAGGCCAAAAATGTGAACCCGAACCCCCAAAGATGCCCCCACAGTTACCCAATAGCTGTCCCTCAACCATTCGAGACCCCTCCCACAGCCCCCCATTCTCCACCCCCAAGAACCAACAACCAAGAGAATGAACTAAAGAGAAAATAGAAAGAAAACAGTAACCCCCCCCCCCCCCAAAAAAAATAGCTTTAAAACAAAGGACATCAAGAACAACTAAAATCATAACAGCAATGCCAACTGTATATGTGTGTGTGTATGTCTGGCACTATTACATGTATGTGTGTGTTCTTGTATGTGTTTATTTGAATGAGAGTGTGTGTATATGCATGTATACAAACACCTGCACGGCATCAGCCTCAAGTAAACCAGCATTAGTTGTAAAAACACTAACCCTCAGTGTCATTCAAACATACGTTTTATTAGTACTTTTATCTTTGGCCATTTTCTCCCCCACACAGCAACTCCACTCGTCGCCAACTCCACATCCCAACCCTCAGCCCATCCCATCTATCTCCACGTCGGGTTTCTACGCAACACATATCTTTCAACTATGCTGTGATGTTTAACGTACAATTTCAATCTATCTAATAGAATCCACAGATTGTGAGTTGAAGATAAATACTTTTACTAAGAGTATTAGAAATTGACTGACCCAGTCACTCAAGAACTCCTAAGTACTATTTCTAGGGTCAATTTTAGATCAATGCTATGCATTTTCAGCCATTCCTGAACCTGAGACCAGAAACATGCTACCTGGGGGGAAAAACAAAATCAAATGGTCTATTGATTCTGTATCCTCACAGCAAAATCTGCAGCGCTTCAATGATTTTAAGCCCCAAATATTCTTGGTGGCAAGAATTCTATATAATAATTTTAGCTGAAAAGCATGAAGTCTTGAATCTTGCGTTGTTTTATACACTGCTCAAAAAAATAAAGGGAACGCTAAAATAACATCCTAGATCTGAATGAATGAAATATTCTTATTAAATATTTTTTTCTTTACATAGCTGAATGTGCTGACAGCAAAATCACACACAAATTATCAATGGAAATCAAATTCATCAACCCATGGAGGTCTGGATTTGGAGTCACACTCAAAATTAAAAGTGGAAAACCACACTACAGGCTGATTCAACTTTGATGTAATGTCCTTAAAACATGTCAAAATTAGGCTTAGTAGTGTGTGTGGCCTCCACGTGCCTGTATGACCTCCCTACAACGCCTGGGCATGCTCCTGGACAGTCTGTGGTGCAACGTGGCATTGGTGGATGGGGCGAGACATGATGTCCCAGATGTGCTCAATTGGATTCAGGTCTGGGGAACGGGCAGGCCAGTCCATAGCATCAATGCCTTCCTCTTGCAGGAACTGCTGACACACTCCAGCCACATGAGGTCTAGCATTGTCTTGCATTAGGAGGAACCCAGGGCCAACCGCACCAGCATATAGTCTTACAAGGGGTCTGAGGATCTCATCTCGGTACCTAATGGCAGTCAGGCTACCTCTGGCGAGCACATGGAGGGCTGTGCGGCCCCCCAAAGAAATGCCACCCCACACCATGACTGACCCACCGCCAAACCGGTCGTGATGGAGGATGTTGCAGGCAGCAGAACGTTCTCCACGGCGTCTCCAGACTGTCACATGTGCTCAGTGTGAACCTGCTTTCATTTGTGAAGAGCACAGGGCGCCAGTGGCGAATTTGCCAATCTTGGTGTTCCAAACTTCCTGCACGGTGTTGGGCTGTAAGCACAACCCCCACCTGTGGACGTCAGGCCCTCATACCACCCTCATGGAGTCTGTTTCTGACCGTTTGAGCAGACACATGCACATTTGTGGCCTGCTGGAGGTCATTTTGCAGGGCTCTGGCAGTTCTCCTCCTGCTCCTCCTTGCACAAAGGCAGAGGTAGCGGTCCTGCTGCTGGGTTGTTGCCCTCCTACGACCTCCTCCACGTCTTCTGATGTACTGGCCTGTCTCCTGGTAGCGCCTCCATGCTATGGACACTACGCTGACAGACACAGCAAACCTTCTTGCCACGGCTCTTATTGATGTGCCATCCTGGATGAGCTGCACTAGCCGAGCCACTTGTGTGGGTTGAAGACTCCGTCTCATGCTACCACTAGAGTGAAAGCACTGCCAGAATTCAAAAGTGACCAAAACATCACCTTTATTGGGGGTGTCTTGCTAATTGCCTATAATTTCCACCTGTTTTCTATTCCACTTGCACAACAACATGTGACATTTATTGTCAATCAGTGTTGCTTCCTAAGTGGACAGTTTGATTTCACAGAAGTGTGATTGACTTGGGAGTTACATTGTGTTGTTTAAGTGTTCCCTTTATTTTTTTGAGCAGTGTATATTTTGTTATATGAACACAGAGTATGTCTACTTTATCAGCCCATTTTATAGGTAAACTGCAGAGTAATGTAATGTAAAAGCTGTATTTTTTAAAGATCCAATACATCATTTTGTACACTTATCATAATTAGGTTTTAATACAGAGAGCACAGAAAAGTTATCTAGATCTTCAATGAGACATTGCAGGGATCTAGCTTGTGGACTTAATTTAAAACTTGAGTCATCAGCATACATGGACACCTTTGTTTTTAAGCCTTGGATTTCTAATCCTCTAATGTTGTTATTGGATCTGATTTTAATAGCTAGTATTTCGATGGCCATAACAAATAGATATGGTGACAGCGAGCACCCTTGTTTAACTCCTCCTGACAATTCAAAACTCTGAGAAGTAGCCGTTATTTACTATTTTACACCTGGGGCTGCTATACATTATTTTCCCCCATTTTATAAGAGCATTACCAACATTGAAAAAAATCCAGGCATTTATAAATAAAATCCAGTCTTAATTTATCAAATGCCTTTTCAAAATCGGCTATAAATATCTGCTACACATTTCGCTAGTATTTCTGCATCACAACATTGAAGTGTAAGGGGACTTTAGTTAATTAGATAGACTGGGTCTTTATATTTGCCATCTGGGTCTTGTTTTAATAGAGAAATCAGAAATTCCTGCTGAGTACCTGACAGACTACCATTTCTATAGGAATAGTTCAAACAATCTAACAATGGAGCTTTAGTATATCAAAAAAATACTATGCCATCAAATACGGTATGCCATCAAGCCCTGGGGATTATCCAGACTGAAAGGATTTAATAGCCTCAAAAAGTTATTCCTCTGTAAATTGGCCTTCCCACTGATCTTTCTGTGCATTTGTTACATTTTCCAATTATATATTATTTGGAAAGAATTACTTACCGTAATCTTCATTCAGTGGGAGATGAGACGGAAAAGAGAACATCTGCCTAAAATAATTAGCTACCTCTTAAATTATAATTTGGAGAATCATAGATGACACCGTCTTCAATAATGAGTTTCTACAAATTATTTTTGTTAGCGTTCCTGTATTGGAGATTCAGGAAGAATTTTGTGCATTTTTCACCATATTCCATCCAGTTTGCTTTATTTTTGTAATGGATTACATTAGATCGTTCTTGAATAAATTCAAGTTATTTTTGTTTTTCCTCTAACTTATTTTGTTATCTCTGTAGTAGTTTTTATTGCTATCTACCTGTACTATTAGTTCATGGATTTCCCTTGTTAGTAGTCTCTTTAGCCAGAAACTGCTTTTTTATTATTGATGAATATTGAATTGAATGACCCCTGAATGTACATTTAAAGATATCCCAAACAATAAGGAGATTTGCTGAACGTATATTATACTAGAAAAATTCAGTTATAAATTCTATTGTCTTAGTTAAAAATTGTCCTCCAGTAAACTGATTAAATTTACAATAACCCCATCCATGTGGAAAATCTACAAGAGTTATGTGAATGCCAATTAGATGATGATCCGATCGCATTCTGTCTCCTATTAAAACTTTTTTAACCTTTGATGCAAGAGAGAGCCTTTACGGTCCATTGAGGTACTTAACACTGTTCTAGTCTACCATAATGATTTGATCATTTGTTGCCTGTAAGTTCAATAAATTTGAATATTTTCGAAAAATTATGGATCATCCTGATTTGGACCATATAGATTATTGAGACAAATCTCTTTTTTGTCCACTTTCATATTTAAAAGGATCCACCTTCCTTTTTCTTGTATTTATTTTTATTTCACCTTTATTTAACCAGGTAGGCTAGTTGAGAACAAGTTCTCATTTGCAACTGCAACCTGGCCAAGATAAAGCAAAGCAGTTTGATTATTCCTTGTCTAACTCTGTGTCAGTCAATAATACAGTAGAAAATCTATAAACAGCATGTGCAAATGAGGTAGGTAAGAGAGGTAAAGCAATAAATGGGCCATGGTGGTCGAGGTAATTACAATATAGCAATTAAAACACTGGAATGGTAGGGTGTGCAGAAGATGAATGTGCAAGTAGAGATACTGGGGTGCAAAGGAGCAAGATAAATAAATAAATACAGTATGGGGATGAGGTAGATTGGATGGGCTATTTACAGATGAGCTATGTACAGGTGCAGTAATCTGTGAGCTGCTTTGACAGCTGGTGCTTAAAGCTAGTGAGGGAGGGAAGAGTCTCCAGTTTCAGAGATGTTTTGCAGTTCGCTCTGGTCATTGGCAGCAGAGAACTGTAAGGAGAGGCGGCCAAAGGAAGAATTGGCTTGGGGGTGACCAGTGAGATATACCTGCTGGAGCGAGTGCTACGGGTGGGTGCTGCTATGGTGACCAGTGAGCTGAGATAAGGCAGGGCTTTACCTAGCAGAGACTTGTAGATGACCTGGAGCTAGTGGGTTTGGCGACAAGTATGAAGCGGGGGCCAGCCAACGAGACCATACAGGTCAAAGTGTTGGGTAGTATATGGGGCTTTGGTGACAAAACGGATGGCACTGTGATAGACTGCATCTAATTTGCTGAGTGTTGGAGGCTATTTTGTAAATGACATCGCCGAAGTCGAGGACCGGTAGGATGGTCAGTTTTACGAGGGTATGTTTGGCAGCATGAGTAAAGGATGCTTTGTTGCGAAATAGGAAGCCAATTCTAAATTTAATTTTGGATTGGAGATGCTTAATGTGAGTCTGGCAGGAGAGTTTAAAGTCTAACCAGACACCTAGGTATTTGTATTTGTCCACATATTCTAAGTCAGAAGCGTCCAGAGTAGTGATGCTGGACGTGCGGGCAGGTGCGAACAGCGAACAACATGCATTTAGTTTTATTGCATTTCAGAGCAGCTGTAGGCCACGGAAGGAGAGCGAATCATTCCTGACTATTTGCACATTCAGATCTACATTTTTGTTAGTTAATATCACCACACCTTTTGAGTTCCTTTGTCCATGACAAAATTATTTCACCACCCCATTCCTTTTTCCACACAACTTCATCTAAGGATGTAAAGTGAGTTTCCTGTTAACAGTATATGTTATATTCCTTTTCTTTTAGCCATGTAAAGACTGATCTTCTTTTTTTATAATCTGCTAACCCCTTACAATTATAACTGGCTTTACTTATTTCACCCCTTACCATAACTATTATGTTTGTTACAATATATATTACAAGATATTATGTGTGTAGTAAATCTGAGTAGGTTGATGTGTATGATATTGGATGTGATTTAGTGAGAGTGTGTACAATGTCTGTATAAGAGTAATAATGTGTGATGTCCAAGTAAAAAAATAACTCCACCAATTGCATGGTTGAGTGTCTGTGTGTGTAACATGTAGTGCGTATAGCCTTAACAGTCATAATTGTAATCCATATTGTATTACGTCATAATTACATCATAATTACCTTTAACATCATTGAAAAACACATCACAGCATTTCCATAGCAATTGACGTTTCACATGATCATGAAAAAGACCTTGCATTACTCTAGACGGCTTCACTACAGTACAAATTATTCCGTACAATATGTTATTCCCCAATGCCCCTATTTTGATATCTTCCCCTTGCCTGTTGTAAACTTATATAAACTTGTAGACAAATGTATAAAAAAGACAAACAATAAACACATTAAATTATTAAACAGTTTGACACTAGAGAGGGAGAGAAAAGAGGGAGAGAAGAGAGCGAGATCGTGTGTGTGTGTGTGTGTGTGTGTGTATGTATAAGTCCGTATGTGTAAGCGAGCATGTAATTGAGAGCAGTCTCGGAATAGCTGTCCATCTATAAAGAGTTTGTCCACAATGAGAAAGGCACGCTTACCCTTCTCCCTTTGTTGCCTTCGTACCGGATAGTCTTACGACGTTCGTTTATCTCCCTTGGAAAATCATTTATTGTTATTGTGCTGAATGTGCCCTGCTGCCCTTTATAGAAATAGATTCAATTATAACAGGCATCCCCATTCAAGTCAATGTTATAATCATCTGGTCGGAACCAGAGATTTAACATGACAGCACAGTGCCAGTGCTCTGTCCCAACAGAGTCTTAGTGTTGTAACTGTCTCACACTAAACCCAAAGTAGTTGCCATTCAAGCTAAATCCTAGAAAGCACAGTACAATTTGAAGACTTAACTAGCAGCTGGGCCTAATCCGAAAATAGCCAAAAAAGCAGCATAATTGTGCCGACTAAGACAGAGACCGTACTGCATCCAGCTACCACACTGAAGCAACCGCTCTGTCTGCTCCAGGAGTTCCTCCTCACAGGAGGAACAGGTGTTCCTCCACACAGGAGTTCCCACCAGAGAGCACAGACTCGCAAGGGGTGGTGGTGAGCATTGTGCTCTGCTTCTCACTTCTAATTACCCTCAAGGAAACCAGGTGAGAGGAAGAAGAAAAGGAGAAAAGCAAAAGGGGATGAGAGAATGAAAAGAGAGAAAGAGAGAAATGTACAGTAAAGGTCACCAAATAGCATAGTTGTCCCATGACAGAACGAGAGAGAAAGAGACAGGAAGCAAGCAAGATAGTGATACAGACAGAGAGAGGGCACCAGTTTAGGGGAAATGACAAGAGCAGTGTGACTGTGCCCTTGTGTCCCTGCCCGTCTCCACTGAGCTGCTGACACCGTCACCCCCAGAGTCAGGCTGACACTCTGGGTTGGCTGTGGATCAAGTTACACCTGCCTGGCAGAGGCACTCCACACAGAGAGACTAGCTGACATACTCAAGTGAAGGAAGCAGTGCTCTCTGAACCTGGTTGGCACTCCAGTCTAGTAGGCCTATACAGTGTCATATGCTTGTGTTAGATACTGTGGAAGACCTATAGCCTAGATACATGTAAACTCAGCAAAAAAAGAAACGCCCTTTTCAGGACCCGGTCTTTCAAAGATAATTCGCAAAAAAAAAAAAAAATTCATATATCTTCATTGTAAAGGGTTTAAACACTGTTTCCCATGCTTGTTCAATGAACCATAAATAATTAATGAACATGCACCTGTGGAACGGTCGTTAAGACACTAACAGCTTACAGATGGTAGGCAACTAAGGTCACAGTTATGAAATCTTAGGACACTAAAGAGGCCTTTCTACTGACTCTGAAAAACACAAAAGAAAGATGCCCAGGGTCCCTGCTAATCTGTGTGAACATGCCTTAGGCATGCTGCACTGAGGCATGAGGACTGCAGGTGTGGCCAGGGCAATGAATTGCAATGTCGTTACTGTGAGACGCCTAAGACAGCGCTACAGGCAGACAGGATGGACAGCTGATTGTCCTCGCAGTGGCAGACCACGTGTAACAACGTCTCAGTTGTTGAATCTGATGTTCATACAAATATTTACACATGTTATGCTTGCTGAAAATAAACGCAGTTAACAGTGAGAGGATGTTTGTTCTTTTGCTGAGTTTATATCGCCTTTCCCCATGTTTACACACCCGTTGTGTGTGTGTGTGTGTGTGTGTGTGTGTGTGTGTGTGTGTGTGTATATGTATGTATGTATGTATGTATGTATGTATGTATGTATGTATGTATGTATGTATGTATGTATGTATGTATGTATGTATGTATGTATGTATGTATGTATGTATGTATGTATGTATGTATGTATGTATGTATGTATGTATATATATATATATATATATATATATATATATATAGATTGATTTGCTTAGCCACTTTATAGCACACTTCTAACAATTGTTTATGAATAAAAATAGTCGAGTTGAGCATTCAAAGGCATTACATTGCAAAGGTTTCCTTCCATCTGTGAGCTGTGTATAAACTCTGCATGACCAGAATCAAAGCAGACAGAAAGCATAACAGGGAGGAAAGACTTATGGTCTGTGAGGATCCTGCTACACAAAAATAGCAGCGCTTGTTAAGAGGGACTAACTGGTGTGTGTGTGTGAGAGACGTACAGCGGCACAGGGAGTCTGAGATGTGTTCACAGAGAGATGCTGAAGCTGCTGCTCACACCGGGGAGGAAGAGAGGAAAATCGGAGGATGAAAAGAGAGGCAGAGCAACACCAATTAAGAACGACAGCCGTCGGGAGAGGGAGATAGGGCAAGAAGAGATGAGAGAGGGGGGAGAGCATCTGTGAAGGGAGAGAGAAGAGAGAAAGCTCACTGGGGAGCAGAGGAAAAAACACAAAACGCAGCAGGATAGAGGAAGGCGAGAGAGAGATAGATATGGAGAAAAGAGAAGCTTAATAATATCCATGCACCTTGGGTGAGCAAGCGAGGAAAGCCAGAGGAGAAGAGGGGGCTATAGCAGGGGGAGAGAGGAAGAGAGAGAGACAGTCAGGCTCAGGCTGTAGGGCAGTGTGCAGAGCAGAACTAGACGTCCCTGACACAGAGACAAGGTTGCCATGATGGCCGCAAGGCAAACAGTGCTGCTGTGTGTTCTGGAGCCCTTCCGGCTAACACTGCCATTGTACGAACGAACGATGGAGCAAAGCCATGGAGGATGAGGAAGGGAAGAGAGGGGGTGAAGCCACCAGTCTCCATCCCCCTTCCTTTTGCTTTCCTGCAGCCAGGCATTAGGAAAGCCGCAGCTCTCCAGAGCCCTTTCACACGGCCATTATCTAGGACAGCTACCAACAACCTGGCTGGAGAGTAGTAATCCCACAGCCACCATTAAAGACTGAGGAGACTAGTGTAATCTTAGGCTGTGTCCAAAATGGTACCCTTTTCCTTATAAAGTGCACTGCTTTTGGCCAACTCTGGCAACAGCCTTAGTCTAGTTCAGTTTTAAAGGATCAGTCAGTAGTTAATACATACATTTTTGGATTATAAATGAATGATTTGTAAACAAAGTAAATGTAAACACTATTTAGCCTCAAAACATGCACAGAAATATACATTTTTAAGTCATGGATGGTCAGTACTTGCATCCATAGCCCGGTCTATGAATTTGAGGGAGGTTACATTTCTCCAGCCTCATTCCTCAGCTTTTTACCGAAACAGGGGTGGGGAGTTGGCTTTGTTATTGTTTCAATTGCTCATTGCCGCTTTAATGCTGATGGACGGGAAAACAAGCCTGTAAATTCCCCAACTGAAGTAATAAAAACAGTGTGTCAATCTCAGTTTTGGAGCACTCTGCTCATTCCAGTCACCAGTGCCCTGCTGCTTTAAAGCCAGGTGGAGATGAGCATGTGGAAATATGCCGCCTGCCCTTATGAGTGGGAACAACAGCTATCTCAACTATGCTGCTGGGCTGACTCAATGAATGGAAAAGAGGGGGCCGGTTTTCATACTCTTGGTTGCTGGCGGCGAGAGCCCAACGAAAGCTAAGAATAAAACTCCTTTGAAGTTCTCTTTTAGAAATGATTAGAAGTCAATGTTGTCCATAGCTGTTTCCTTACCAAATCAACAGGGAACTTTTGTTCTGGCAGTTCATTAGGTAAAGAAATCAAACTTCAAGTTGATAAAAAGCTTCTGTTGTGCCAAAGGCTATAGACTATTGAGCATATTGCAGTGTATAGAGACAGCACGGAGAGTCTGTCAGTTTCTATACTTTGATTTATTTAACAAGACAAGTCAGTTAAGAATAAATTCTTATTTACAGTGACAGCCTACCCCAGCCAAACCCTCCCCTAACCCGAACGACGCTGGGCCAATCATGGGATCGAACCAGGGTATGTAGTGACGCCTCGAGCACTGCCTTAGACCTCTGCGCCACTCGGGAGCCTGAAGGACAAGGCTGTCAATGGCTGCGTTTAGACAGGCAGCCCAATTCTGATATTTTTTCCCCACTAATTAGTCTTTTCACATCAGATCTTTTTCAGAGCTGATCCGATTGGTCAAAAGGAGAGAAAAAAAAAGATCCGAATTGGGCTGCCTGTAAAAGCAGCCTAAGCTGCCAGAGAAATGTGGATTGTGGACTGTGACCCTGACAATAAGGAAAAGTACCCTAGTACTTTTTTCTTAGGCTGAGAAGAGTTACATGACCATAACGGTAATTGAGAAAAGCTCTTAGTAGAGCACTGTACTCTGATAACCTGTACTTTAGCTGGGTTGACAAGCCACATAGGCCACTGGAGAGGTGAGAGAAAAGTGGGTTTATTTGTGAGAGTCATTCTACTTTTTCTTTTTTATTTCACCTTTATTTAACCAGGTAGGCCAGCTGAGAACAAGTTCTCATTTACAACTGCGACCTGGCCAAGATAAAGCAAAGCAGTGCGGCAAAAGCAACAGAGTTACACATGGAATAAACAAACGTACAGTCAATAACACAATGGAAAATCTGTATACAGTGTGAGCAAATGAAGTAAGGAGGTTAGGCAATAAATAAATAGGCCAATAGTGGTAAAGTAATTTCAATTTAGCAATTTACACTGGAGTGATTGATATGTGCAGATGAGGATGTGCAAGTAGAAATACTGGTGTGCAAAAGAGCAGAAAAACAAAACAAATATGGGGATGAGGTTGGATGGGCTATTTACAGATGGGCTCTGTAAGCTGCTCTGACAGCTGACGTTTGGAAGGAACTGGAAGGCAGCAAAAGGGGGTGTTGGCTTTAGGGATGACCAGTGAAATATACTTGCTAGAGCGCGTGTTACGAGTGGGTGTTGCTATGGTGACCATTGAGCTAAGATATGGCGGAGCTTTACCTAGCAAAGACTTATAGATGACCTGGAACCAGTGTGTTTGGCGACAAATATGTAGCGAGGACCAGCCAATGAGAGCATACAGGTCGCAGTGGTGGGTAGTATATGGGGCTTTGGTGACAAAACGGATGGCACTGTGATAGATTGGATGCAGTCTGAGTAGAGTTTGAGGCTATTTTGTAAATGACATCGCAGAAGTCAAGGATTGGTAGGATAGTCAGTTTCACGAGGGTATGTTTGGCAGCATGAGTGAAGGAGGCTTTGTTGTGAAATAGGAAGCCGATTCTAGATTTAACTTTGGATTGGAGATGCTTAACTTGTTTGGGATAGGGGGCAGCATTTTTACTTTTGGATGAATAGCGTGCCCAGAGTGAACTGCCTTCTACTCGGTCCCAGATGCTAATATATGCATATCATTATTAGTCTTTGAGTATAACAGAACTCATATGGCAGGCAAAAACCTGAGAAAAAATCCAAACAGGAAGTGGGAAATCTGAGGTTTGTAGTTTTTGAACTCACCCCTATCGAATACACAGTGGGATATGGGTTATTTTTCACTTCCTAAGGCTTCCACTAGATGTCAACCGTCTTTAGAACGTTGTTTCAGGCTTCTACTGTGATGTGGGACCGGATGGGAGCTCTTTAGGTCAGTGGTCTGCCTACAGCCTCGTTCTCAGTCACGCGCTTTTACTTGAGTTTGCTCTCGTTCCAGTGCATTTCCACAGACAATGGAATTCTCCGGTTGGAATATTATTTAACTTTTATGATAAAAACATCCTAAAGATTGATTCTATACTAAGTTTGACAAGTTTCTTCGACCTGTAATATAACTTTTTGAACGTTTCGTCCGAATGGACCAGATCGCACTTCTGGATTGTTTATCAAACACCCTAACAAAAGAAGCTATTGGACATAAATGGACATTACCGAACAAAACAACCATTTATTGTGGAACTGCGATTCCTGGAGTGCATTCTGATGAAGATCAAAAGGTAAGTGAATATTTATGCTACTATTTATGAATTATGTTGATTACCCAACATGGCGGATATTTCTCCGGCTGGTTTGGGCTCTGAGCGCCGTTCTCAGATTATGCTTTTTCCAGAAAGGTTTTTTGAAATCTGACACAGCGGTTGCATTAAGGAGAAGTGTATCTAAAGTTTCATGTATAATAGCTGTATTTTCATCAACATTTATTATGAGTATTTCTGTGAATTCATGTGGCTTTCTGCAATATCACTGCATGTAACTACCGAATCTAACACGCCAATGTAAAATAAGATTTTTGAACATAAATATGAACTTACCAAACAAAACATACATGTATTGTGTAACATGAAGTCCTATGAGTGTCATCTGATGAAGATCATCAAAGGTTATTGATGAATTCTCTCTCTATTTGTGCTTTTTGTGACTCCTCTCTTTGGCTGGAAAAATGGCTGGGTTTTTCTGTGAGTTGGTGGTGACCTAACACACGTTTGTGGAGCTTTCGCTGTAAGCCTTTTTGAAATCAGACACTGTGGCTGGATCTACGATAATTTTGTCTTTAAAATGGTGCCTTTAAAATGTTTGAGAAATTAGATTTATGAGATTTCTGTTGATTTGTATTTGGCGCCCTGCAATTTCATTGGCTGAGGTGTACCTGTGACCAGCTCGGAAACCAGATTGCATAGCAGAGAAGGTACGGTGGTATTTGTTTGTTCTGTTTGTTCACTTGGCTTTCAAAGACTTCAGAAAGGCAGGGCAGGATAGATGTAGAGGTCTGTAACAGTTTGGGTCTAGAGTGTCTCCCCCTTTGAAGAGTTAAAAAAAATTACAAAAATTAACCTTTATTTAACTAGGCAAGTCAGTTAAGAACAAATTCTTATTTTCAATGACGGCCTAGTGCCTGTTCAGGGGCAGAATGACAGATTTGTACCTTGTCAGCTCGGGGGTTTGAACTTGCAACCTTCCAGTTACTAGTCCAACGCTCTAACCACTAGGCTACCCTGCCGCCCCAAGAGTGGGATGACCACGTCCACTTTCCAATCTTCAGGAATCTCGGGCGATAAGAAAGAGGTTGAACAGACTAGTAAATAGGGGTTGCAACAATGGCAGTGGATCATTTTCGGAAGAGAGGGTCCAGACTATCTAGTCCATCTGATTTGTAGGGATCCAGATTTTGCAGCTCTTTCAGAACATCAGCTATCTGGATTTGGGTGAAGGAGATGTTTTCAATGACGAGACTCTTAGTTAGATAGCAAATGTTCATTTTTTCCCAAAAGATTATTTGTGTAGACGAAATAGCTCCGTTTTGTTCATCACGTTTGGCTAAGAAAAACATTTTTTTCCCAAATTAGCTCCATAATATCGACAGAAACATGGCAAGCGTTGTTTAGAATCAATCCTCAAGGTGTTTTTCACATATCTATTCGATAATCCATCAGTGGTGGTAGTTGCCTTCTCATATGAAGAAAACTGAAAAATACTGCAGCTGGAGATTACGCAATAATTGCGAGGGAGGACACCAAGCGACCACCTGGTAGATGTAGTCTCTTATGGTCAATCTTCCAATGATATGCCTACAAATACGTCACAATGCTGCAGACACCTTGGGGAAAACGTGGAAAACGTAAGCTGACTCCTAGCTCCTTCACAGCCATATAAGGAGTCATTGCCATGAGGCGGTTTCAAAAAATGCGGCACTTCCTGATTGGATTTTTATCTGGGTTTTTTCTGTAACATCAGTTCTGTGGCACTCACACACAATATCTTTGCAGTTTTGGAAACGTCAGAGTGTTTTCTTTCCAAAGCTGTCAATTGTATGCAAAATATCTTGTTTAAAACGTTTTTTTACGGGAAAAAACGGGAACGTTTTTCATCCAAAAATTAAAATAGCGCCCCCTATATCCAAGAAGTTAAGAACACATTCTTATTTTCAATGACGGCCTAGGAACGGTGGGATAACTGCCTTGTTCTGGGGCAGAACGACAGATTTTCACCTTGTCAGCTCGGGGGATCCAATCTTGCAACCTTACAGTTAACTAGTCCAAAGCAATAACGACCTGCCTCTCTCTCGTTGCACTCCACAAGGAGACAAGGAGCCTGTTACGCGAATGCAGTAAGCCAAGGTAAGTTGCTAGCTAGCATTAAACTTATCTTATAAAAAACAATCATAATCACTAGTTAACTACACATGGTTGATGATATTACTAGATATTATCTAGTGTGTCTTGCGTTGCATATAATCTGACTGAGCGGTGGTAGGCAGAAGCAGGCGCGTAAACATTCATTCAAACAGCATTGTTGTGCGTCAAGCATTGCGTTGTTTATGACTTCAAGCCTATCAACTCCCGAGATGAGGCTGGTGTAACCGAAGTGAAATGGCTAGCTAGTTAGCGCGCGCTAATAGCGTTTCAAACATCACTCACTCTGGGCCTTCTAGTAGTTGTTCCCCTTGCTCTGCATGGCTAACGCTGATTCGATGGTGGCTGTTGTCGTTGTGTTGCTGGTTCGAGCCCAGGGAGGAGCGAGGAGAGGGACGGAAGCTATACTGTTACACTGGCAATACTAAAGTGCCTATAAAAACATCCAATAGTCAAAGGTTAATGAAATACAAATGGTATAGAGGGAAAGAGTCATATAATTCCTATAATAACTACAACCTAAAACTTCTTACCTGGGAATATTGAAGACTCATGTTAAAAGTTACCACCAGCTTTCATATGTTCTCATGTTCTGAGCAAGGAACTGAAACGTTAGCTTTCTTACATAGCACATATTGCACTTTTACTTTCTTCCCCAAAACTTTGTTTTTGCATTATTTAAACCAAATTAAGTTAAAATAAAAGTGTTCATTCAGTATTGTTGGAATTGTCATTATTACTTTTATTTAAAATCGTCCGATTAAGCCAATAAATAATCAGTATCGGCGTTGAAAAATCATAATCGATCGACCTCTAATGGACTCCAACCTGAAATGCAAGCCGATGTTACTTCAATTCAAGATAGAGTGTAACATTGGCTGGTTGACAATAGTGCTGGAGCAACCTTTACAAACTCAGCTTTTGCTAATGTTATGAGGTTGTTTTTATTACTTCATCAAGATAACGACACAGAGCAAGAAGTTTATCAGGACCAGGACGAATGGGAGTCCAGGAAGAGCTGCAAGGCGCCAAGCGAAGACTCCAGTATCTACTATTTAGGCATTGGACTGCCTTGTTCCAGTACTACTATAGTCTTAACAAAACTATCAAAGCGTCGAGGACTCAACAAAATGAAACCGACAGAAGAAAAAGGCAAACAGTTGGTCTCCTGAATGGAGCCAGTTGACTGCATTCCCTCAAGGTTGCTCTGACATTGACTGACTGCCTTTCACTGCTGCCAACAACAGCAGAGAGAGACAGGATCTGTCAAAAGAAAAAAAGCAGAACGCACAACAGTTTGAGAAAGAGGAAAAATAATATAGCTCAGATCTGATATGTTTGAAAGATGCTGCGAGGAGAGAGACAGGGGGGGGGCAACTTACTAATGCCTTCATGAAATGGCTGACAAGCTGGATGAGAAATTGAGCTAATGTGCAATAGGACAAGCAGGCCATCTTATCACGGTACTGAAGTTACCCCATAAGTAGTTTATTACAAAAATGTTTGGCATTTAGTGCCATGTTCAACTCATGGAAATCTGAAGTCTTGTAAGATTCGGAGAAAAACAGCTAACGTGCATGTAGGCTAAATGCAAACATGGACTCCAACCTGAAATGTTGAAATATTTTTCCATTCAAAAGTGAAGTGCACAAACAAGTTCTCAATTGCCATGTGTGCTAAAGCACTGTCAACACTACACAGTCAAACTATGCCAACTATGAATGCCATTCATTTCACTGGGCTGATTTGTATTTATTTTTTACATTTAGCCTTTATTCAGACGTGAGCGGAGATGTTGGCAGGTATGTTCAAAATAAACAAAGCCTAAACCTGACCTGGAAAAGCCTTAGCACACATGTGACTTATCCCACAGCATGTAGCCTAATATAACTTAGTTATCCACATAACTGCAAAACAAGCTTGGCTATCCCAGAGAATTTTTAAGAGTAAGTTGTCATTACATTGTTTAATATTCTGACACAAACAGTACGGTAAGTCCAGCTTCTCACTGTCCTCGACATGTGTTGATGCCTCTCCTCACGTCTCTCCAATTAGCCAACATAACGGGGAGGCGGGAGAGGGAGGCCCCCACCTCGACACCGACTGGACATTCCCCTAGATTGCTGCCAGACAGTTCCTGCCTGGACTCCCCCTCCTGACCCCCACCCCTGTCAGGCCCTCCCCTCTAACACGGACCGGACGTGCGCAGGCAGGCTGCACCATCGTTAGTTACAACCTACTACATTATGGGTCCTGGCCGATCGACTTCACCCACACCGTCCACATAAGCAACGGTTATGGCACTGGGGCCCTTGGGGGAGGATATTTCCATTTCCCACTTTCAACCTCTCCTGGCCTCACACACACGAGAGGCCGACTCCCCTTGAAGTAATGACATATTGATTTAGTTTACTTTCAAGGAAGACTGCCTTAGTAGGAACTGACAAGTGCTGGCAGAAAAATAACTAAAAACTAGCCGCCACCGTCCACCCCATTGAAAGATCTTCAATTCATTCCAATTTTGATTACATTACATCCGTCAGACAACAGCTGTTTGGCCCAAGCTTTACCCCAGGATTTATAAAGAACACCATACTGCTATAGGATAATGGGTTTGGCAGAAGGCCTCATTGAATTAAGTTGATTTCACTGTTGATGCCCCTCTACCGCCAGGCCCTGACCAGCCTTAGCCATGACGGCCCATTGGCACACAGAGAGAGCATGTCATCCATCAGGACTGAGTTGTTTTTTTGGTTTTAAAAGCTTGTAATCGCCAGGCTTAGTATTGCGGCGGTGCGCGGCAGCCTGGGCGAGACTGAGATCAGTGTGGGATGTGGATGGATAGACTGAGGCAAATAACACCCTGTGGGTTTGCCTACTCTGCTCATGATGTTTTGTCTGCAAGGCTGTTGAGGACATCGATGGAGATAATCCAAAACGGCTTGTGTTCTTACATCCGCCTCAGGCAGCCTTCACTCTAATTTCAAACAAATGATCCTTCTGAACAGGAGATAAGGAAGGGTTTTGGTGTAGTGTTGCTAGGCAGCCATCCCTCGGCTCCTTTACAAGACTCTAATCAAAACAAACGTGTCGTAATCAGTCCGGGAATGAAACAGCTCCCTCTCCAGTTCCATGCATATTTCATTCCCTAAGCACAGCTCTACATTGTTTTACAACATCTATCAAAACTGTCAAGTCAAATATTTTAATAAAGAATGCTTTTTTTCATTAAAAAATAAATACAAATTGTAACGGAAGGCAAAACAATACCTGTAGGTTACAGGAATGTCATAAGTAGCCAACATCCTCATCATGTTAATACAACATGCCAAGTCAGTCCCTACACTGCCCCTTCCATCCCCATTGCCCCATCACCTGCTGTTGTCTGGAGAGGGTAATGTGTCCACATGTCTCCAATCCCAAACAGTTTATGCATATATTATGACTTTTTTTATTTTTGGTCTTCGGCGAGGGTTTTTCCCAGCTGTTCGCAGAGCCGAAGTCTACGCCCCATCGCCGGCCATTGGTCAACAGTAGGGATACTTCAAATAAGTGTCTGTTGTCCATAAACAATGTTCAAAAAACACTTGAGAAATACTGCACCAAACATCTTAGATGTCAAATTAAAGTGACTAAGTGTTGAGTTATCCTAGATTAATTTGAGTATTTTAAGGAATTGTATACTGGTTAAGGCATCTCCAAATGGACAAAGAGTACTATTGTAGCCTTTTCTCATTTTTCAAGAGAAGGTCTTTTAAGGGAGTATGCGAGCAAACTCGTTCAGCCAGCTGAACCAAAGCATGCAGAAACCTTAAGCCACCAAACAGTATGGCAACCGACATAACTCCCCTTCACCAGCGACTGGCTTTCTCCCCACCCCCTTTTCACTTCCACTGAGTACATACAGACCCCTAAAACGTATTTACAATTTTCCCATCCCCTCCCCCTTGTATGCCCCCACCAGGGGGGGTTGAACAGGGTTGGCGAAGGAGGGGGGTGCCCGTCCCCCTGACCCTGGGGGAGAGGAAGGTTGCTGGGGTGGAGGGTTCAGGGGCTGTCAGCTGGGCTGAGGCGTTGCAGGGTGGAGGGAGAGGGGAGGGACCTTTACGAACTGATTAAGAACTGCAGCGCATTAACCAACTGGCAGCCAGAGCCTTCAGCTTGACATTAATGGTCACACTCCTCCCGGTAAGTACGTTAAGCATACTATATACCCACCATGTTCCCCCACTCCCGGTCTTTCTCACTGCTCGCTATGCATTTCATTATTGCCCCACTGGTGTCTGACGATTGAGATAAGATGGGGGGGTGGGGACTACAGGATCTACTCCACCACTTTGGTATGGGAGGATGCATACGGATAGCATGGGGAAAGCGACAGTTCAATCACAACTCATACCTTCCTCTACTGTATGAAAAGGGGGTAGTGATGTCTAACAAATAAACAAACACTGCCCAGTGCAGTCCACATTATTGTAGCAATTTGATGGAATGTAATCAGAGGAATAACAATGAATGGTCTCAAATGTTATGGTGTGTGTGGTCTGCCTTTAGCCTACATTTCAAGATCAATATGACACAATCAACTGACTTATGACATGGAAAGTATTCCCACTTCAAGAAAAGCTGCTCTGTTCCTACAACACACATGTATTCGCTAGAATCATGAGAGCCAGTCAATTCCAGTGTCATTTCAACCCGCGCTAAACCGACCACTAATTAGATTATGATATAATCTGCCTCTGGTGTTCCTGGTTTGCGATTCTGAACACAAAACCCTCGTGCATTTACATCCAAACCCATGGCTAAATCATGGTTTGTATTTTAGAGGAGGCAACCCCTGTCAATAACAGCTAACGTTACTAACGATTTCTCATCAAATTCTTTATAACCGTGAAACTATGATGATCAGCAATGCGCGTTACCCTTGTAGTTATATTTATAACTTCAGCTTGTTGGCATCAAGTCTTATCAGCCTAGCTACTATCATTGACATTGGCTCGTTGACTGTAAAGCAAAAATAAATACTGACTCGGCTCAGTGTAATGTCATGGTGGTAGGAATTTAACTTGCCATCTAACATAGCTGACGTTACCCTTTCCCATAATGTATTGCTATAAATCATCAGCTAATACAAGCTAGTAAATAAAAGCAACGTAACTATGAAAACTGGAACAGTAGAAAAACACTAACGGTAGTGTTAGTGCTCGAGTCACATAATAATAGAACGCAATGTATGTGGCGGCTTGTCAAACAAGCTGTGGTTTTGGATATCAATAAAGTATTCCTTACCTTGCGTAATAACACGTTGAGCTTTGGCAGCTTTCAATACAGAGTTGGTGCATGAAAGAGAACGATGCAGAAAAGCATTCTGCTGTGCCTTTTCCGAAAAATACCCGTAAATTACAAATCAGGAATTCAGTCTTCGCAGTTATCCAGCTAGCTAGCATTAGCCAAGTGCAGCTCTCTTGCTGCAGGGGCTTACTGACTGACTGGATAACTGTTTGAGCAGCTTAATAACAAAAATACCGAGATCGATACTTGAAATACACACAGTAAGAAATTTGTATTTTAGCGCAACGATGCACTAAAAGTAAAATTTTCGAAACAAAAAAAACATGCTAAACGTAAGTATCACGATATAGAAACAAAAGCAACAAAACGAAAAAGCAAGAGAAACAATTCCGACTCAAAAAGTAGCGGAGTTAACGTTGGCTAGTTGGCATTAGTCATCGACTGTTGTAAGGAGTAATTTGCAAATGAAAGAAAATAGGCAGATTTCAGTAAATTGTCGACGAAAATGGCTAGCTAGCTAGGAAACTTGGGTTAAAGTGCAAAATGAAATTATTTGTGTTTAGGCCGCTAGCTGAGGAGCTAGCAGGTTAGCAACAACATCTGACCGACGACCTTGCTACTACGAATGCAAATTGAAAAACGAATCCAAGAAAATACATTCTCGAAAAATCCAAATGTAGGAGTGGACAGTCATAATGCGTTCAGTGAGCTCTCATTGACAGCGTTCTTGCAGCCATTTTGTTCAAACTAAAACCGCTCGCTCTCTCCTCTGAGCAGAAATAATGTAGGAAGTGGCCCCCATGCCCAAGCAGCCAATCCACGTGATCTCCCACTAACAACACAGCATGATCCAGCCCCGTCGTACCCTTGACAATAGCAGTCTGATTTTCTCATTAGAATAAATGATGGACAGGCAGATAGAGGCTGATAAAATAGTGCATGTCTTATTTGCAGCCTACCTTGGGCACTCTTCAGTTGCATATGTGTGGTAATCACTACCATATAGGTTATTTCTGTAGGCCATGTACATCATCAATACGTTTATATTTATGGCAATGCAAAATAACACATTGAGTTCTGTGAATAAAAGGCTAAATAGTTTCAGTAATGTATCAACATAGTATGTGATTAGTTTGCAAATTAGAAGTTTATGCTAGAAGAATACATATTTTTACAAGGGCCCTTGATTCTATCACATAACCTTCCTCAAAATCTTGAAGTCCACCAAGAAGGAGCATATTTAAATTCCAGACTAATTAACAATTGATTGATGAAGGACGACTATTCCCCTTGTTCTGCTTCTCAGATTCAAGAAAGGATTCTGGCCCCAACTCATTCTCAATGCCTCTTTTCTTATGGAAATGACCATGCATTGTGCAGCATGCACACAGTGAGAATAGGTCAAAGTTGTGGTCCACAAGGGGGGGACTGACCAGTGAGAACAGCCTAGCCTAGACTGCACAGCCCCATAGATCACAGCAGAGACTGTCAATGAGAAAGCCAGAGGCCAGACAAAGTTTCTTCCTATTCAAGGCAAGCTGCCCAAAGCTATTGCGGAATTCAACTCTAGCTGAATGGGGAAAACAGCTGTTTAAACTTGGGGGTTAAAGGAGGTGAGCAAAGAAGGCTGCATTCCTTGGAGTTTGCATGTGATAACAAACTTGTAATACTACCACACACACAGTGAGCTCCAAAAGTACAACTATGAGGTTAAAATACAGACTGTCAGCTTTAATTTGAGTGTATGTTCATCCATATTGGGTGAACAGTTTAGAAATTACAACCCTTTTTGTACATAGTCCCCCCATTTTTGGGGACCAAATGTATTCTGGCAAATTCACTTATATGTGTATTAAAGTAGTAAAAAGTTAAGTATTTGGTCCGATATTCATAGCACGCAATGACTACATACATCAAGCTTGTGACTACACATTTGTTGGATGCATTTGCTGTTTGTTTTCGTTATGTTTAAGATTATTTTGTGCCCAATAGAAATGTATTGTAAATCATGTATTGTGTCATTTTAGAATCACTTTTATTGTAAATAAGAATATAATATTTTCTAAACACTTCTATATTAATGTGGATTCTACCATGATAATGGGGATGCCACCATGAATCCTGAATTAATTGTGAATAATGATGAGTGAGAAAGTTAGGGGCACAAATATCCTACCCCCAAGACATGCTAACCTCTCACCATTACAATAACAGGGGAGATTAGCATTTGGGGGCGTAGATAATTAGCATTATGATATTTGTGTTGGCGTAGACGCAAAAAAAAAAGAAAACAGTGTCACTGTCCCAATAGCAATGCCATCCAGGCAGGCTAATGCAGAACTAACATCCACGTTTGCACAACTCTCATCACCAATTCTGTGACCTCACAAGTCATTAGTGCACTTTAAAAAGAGAGATGGAGATCTATGCCCCCACATAGGACACCATCACATCTCCCACTGTAACAGTGAGTGGCAAATAGATGGACGTGAATAAAGGGAAGAACAAAAGAGTAAACAATTGACATCTATTCTGAGTTTACATCCTAAATGGCACCTTTTTCCATACATAGTGCACTACTTTTGACCAGAGCCAGTCAAAAGTAGTGCACTACATAGGGAATAGGGTGCCATTCGGGACAATACTTAATCAGTGACGCTATTTTTTTTAGGTGTCTCGTATTATTCTTTGACTTGGGCCAATTTCCCTAATTGCTTTCACATTTAAGCTAGCCGTCTGATGGAGTGGCGGCAATGAGAAAGGTCTGGTTGATATTCTGATAAGAGGAAATGCAGACGTGAGGCGAGGCGGACGGACTGCGGCGCTGGCAATCACTCACTTTCTCCTCTCTTCTGCTCTCCTGGGATACTCCTCTCCTCCGTCTTTCCCTTTCTTTCTTTTCTTCGTTTAAGCGCCCTGTGCTCATGTCTTTTGTTTTAATTCCAGTTCAATCATGAGTGCGTTCCACAGAAGGTTTTAATTTCATGCCTGCCGTAAGATCTTGCTAGCAGAGAGACACTCCCACACACAAGTTACTGTATATCTGCGCACACACACTATTGTGGCTACATGTATATCTGATGCATGTGCTTTGGCAACAGTTTAACATTTTATACTTTAAGCATGCTTGCCATGAGGGGAAGTATCACTCCCTTCAGAAACATTTATAGACAGTCAAAACTGAGACAGACACAAAATCAGGAACCAATTGTACAAAGCGAATATCAAGAGGTTCGGCATTTCTTTAAGAAACAGACGGACATATTCCATGTGTTATGATGATGAAGAATACTAGCCTGGTCCCAGATCTGTTTGTGCTGTCTTGCCAACTCCTATGGTCATTGGCGAGCTTAACATTGAAGTTGTCAAGCCCGCAGAAACAGATCTTGAACCAGGTCAGAAGAATAGTACATCTACATGACAATCCAGCTTTTCCAACAGTCTACAATTTATCAGTTCTCATAACACTAAAGACCCTCTCCCAATTTCAGTTTATTGCCTTATCTTGTGGAATTAGGAATTAACAAAATAAATATGACCGGGTGAGAAGCCAAACAATTCACTGAACGATGAGCCAAAAAGTGGATCTTTGCTTAGACTCCCTCCCTTGTCATTACGTCTGAAAATGGCACCCTATTCCATATATAGTGCACTACTTAGTATTGTAACTAATGCACTATATGCAGTAGACAGGGAACCCATCACTGGTTCCCTGTCTGGTGCAGAATGATAGATGATAGGCCAGGTTTTTGGTATTGATCATGAGTCCTGAATCCTCCAGTCTGGAGATTATGCCTAGGAGTAATCAAAATGCAGACAGTGGCTGCCGCTCCGTTCAAAGTGACATTTCCAAAGGTATGACTTGACGTATGCTAAATGCTCCACTGATGATAATTCTGACATGGGAGTACCAAGAGACAACAACCAAAGTAGAGCCTGAGTGTCCCCAACTCTGCTGTTTTCACCCTACTGAATAGACAGGTGACTATCAACGCTCCACGCACCAATAATACAAACCAAAACATAATTACACGCCGCTACAGATTCATTTAGCAATCTATAATTTGTGAAACTAGTACATTTTATTTTACTGTATTAGTGGTAGGGCTGTCATATTACCAATACTGCCATCTTCTCTGAGGGCCATACCATTGTAATGCGAGAAGAGGGGCTTTAGAAAGCATATTGCCATACCCATCAGGTGGACAGAGCCTTTTTTTTTATTATAGCCTTGTAAACATTACAGTGAATTACCCAGAGAACAAGGCCAATAAAATCTGTGAAAGAGAGCGAGAGGAATAGAATCGGAATTAGAGAGAGAGGCAGAGCCTGTTCACCAGTGCAGTGTGTAGTGGACCTTGGCCACAGAGTGACTGATTCACTTTCTATACAGGGGACAACAAACAAGCAGAGCTTCTACAGAATAGCCGGTTACAGCAGCAGGCCTGGGGTACTGTATCGACTGAGGGAGGGTTGTGTGTGTGTGTGTGTGTATGAGTGTGTGTTGTAGTGCTGGTGGTTTGTTATATGGGCCGAGAGGAGAGTGGAGCAGTGCGGTGCAGTAGGACAGCGTTTCTGAGCTGTGGTAATTTCCCCCGAGAGTACTGGCCAGGGAGAGGGAGGAGAAGGAGGGAGGAGTGGAAGAGGAAGAGGAAAGGAGGGAGGAAGAGAGAGTGTGTTCAGAAATAATGAGGCCTGATACAAACAGCATAGACGGGAGTAATGGAAAGAGTGGCGAAAGAGAGGAAAGGAAGATTCATCCAACGCACAGCATCATTAAAAACTCTTTTTAAGCTTTATTTTTGGGACCACTCCTGTCAACACATTTAATAAGCCCATTTCTATTATCCTTTCCAACGTGTCATTTTTATCAATAAGCATTTTAAGAGCCCCATTGCTTTTGTTGCTAATTCCATCTATTAATTACACTTCAGGTTTACTGATGACCTTGCTTATTTTGTTGTTCGTGGTGCCCCTGAATATTAGCATACATTAAGCCCAGCTTATCTTTCATCCCCAAAGAATAGCCGTTTGCATATTGTTTTGTGTGTGTGTGTGTGTGTACATGTGAATGTGTGTATACCGTTCTGTTTGTGTGTGTGTGTGTGTGTGTGTGTGTGTGTGTGTGTGTGTACAGTGCTTGACTTGGGCAGGAGCTCACCGGAACAGAGTACCGGCAACTTATTTTCTACTTCTAGAGCTCCTGTTCCTCTCATAGAATATTAGCTCAAAAGTATTGTGGAGCACCTACACCTAAATATAAACAGTACCGGCACCCAAAATTAGTACCGGAACCTATTTCAGTCATAGTTAAGCACTGTGTGTGTGTGTGTGTGTGTTTGTGTGCATACATTAACGTATACATGGGTATTTTCCCCCGCCCTCTCCACAAATTAATTAAAGGGAATAAGACCTGCGTGGATTTTATGGTGTTTTGGGAACCGCCTGGCTAATCAGATTTATTGCACACTTAAGCTTAATTAATTGCCTTTATGGATTCAAATGAATAATGAAGTGCTAACAAGCGTTGTTTCTGTTTCATCAACCTGCAGAGAGGCAAGCCGCTGGAACGATGATAATGACCTGGGGATGGGACAGGAGAGCTGTCAATCAACTAAGGTTCAACTCAACAATATCTACTCTTACTGTGTAGAATGCCGTGTTCCTCTAACTACCAATGAAATTAGCCAAATGTAGCCTATTAGATGTATTTCAAATGGGGTTGGAATAATTAGTTTAGTATGCAAATATGGCTTCTGGTTCAGAAATCTATGATTATAGGAATAGACAACTGATTCAACCACTAACAGATTTACAACAGAGGGGAAAATTAAGTGTGTGTGTCTGCACGCACGCTCTACGTCTTTGTCCTCATTGGACTCCCCCATACGGTCCAAGCTTTCTATTAGAAAAGGTGGCACTTGTTCAATGAAAGCCAATGTGTATTACTGTGTATTACTACCTGGGCCTCCACAAACAGACAACATATCCTAACCTTCATATGATCTACCACCAGATCAATAGCATCATCATTGCAGAGGACTGTCCACAGATTAAACCCAGCCAGGGCTCTGGCACGCACGCACGCACACACACCTTCCCCCAGCAGGGCCCCATCGTCTTCGATCAGCCTGTATTGACTGACACAGAGCCACAGAACTGCCGTGTGTATAGTACACACACACACACACACACACACACACACACACACACACACACACACACACACACACACACACACACACACAGCTGTTGACTTTAATTTTCACTGGCTGCCTGGCTGGTGTGGAGATTACTGGGGGGGAGAGAGAGTGTGGGTGTTTTGGAATAGGAGCGATGGCTTGACCTTTGACTTGAGAGCACATACTGTACACAATGTTGGTGGGACATGCTGTGGTTTCACATTAGCTGGCAGAGTCACAATGTTATGGCTATGGATGGAAATCATATTACACACACACACACACACACACACACAACGACAAACCACATCTCCATAAACATGCACCCACACACAAACAAAACAACAATGCGAGGAACAAGCAAATCAATAACAACACGGCTTTTATCGCCGAAAGGCAGCCGAATCATTCCATCTCCCATGTAAATGTAGGTGGCATATCCAAAGGCTAGGGCTGATATTTAGGAGTCCATTAACAGAGGTCTGAGATGGGTTAATTCACTGTTTGCAGCACCGGGAACCCCAGGGCCTCAGGGCACAGAGAGAGAAGGGAGGGATGCAGAGAAGATGGAGGGGGTAGGGTGTTGGTTGGGCGTTGGGCATTGGAGAGGGGTTTGTGTTGAGCAATATCATCCCTTTCCCCTCTTTCTCTCTTTGCCTCTGCCCACCGCCGCGTCATTTTGATTAATGCTGCTTTCCTTTGAGGTCACAGGAATAGTGGGAACTCACCCCCCCCCCCCCCCACTGGAGGGGGGTAACGGCGGCATAATTCCCTCCCTGGTGAAAGCTGTGCTCTCTCCACGGCGGCTGTGGCTCTAATCTGAAATGTGATCAAAACTGTCCGTAATGCAATGTGTTTCAAGAGGCTAGAGAGAGATGGAGGGAGTGGAGGAGGGAGGAGTCCTGGAAGGGGTTGTTGGGGCACACACTGATGCTCAGATATATAAATATACAGTACCAGTCAAAAGTTGGGACACACAATACTCATTCAAGGGTTTTTCTTTATTTGTACTATTTTCGATATTGTAGAATAATAGTGAAGACAGAAAAACTATGAAATAACACATGGAATCATGTAGTAATCAAAAAAGTGTTAAACAAATCAAAATATATTTTATATTTGAGATTCTTCAAAGTAGCCACCCTTTGCCTTGATGACAGCTGTGCACACTCTTTACATTTCAATTAACAGGTGTGCCTTGGTAAAAGTTACATTTGTGGAATGTCTTTCCTTCTTAATTCGTTTGAGCCAACCAGCTGTGTTATGACAAGGTAGGGGTGGTATACAGAAGATAGCCCTATTTGGTAAAAGACCAAGTCCATATTATAGCAGGAACAGCTCAAATATGCAAAGAGAAACGACAGTCCATCGTTACTTTAAGACATGAAGGTCAGTCAATGCAGAACATTTCAAGAACTTTTAAAGTTTCTTCAAGTGCAGTCGCAAAAACCATCAAGCGCTATGATGAAACTGGCTCTCATGAGGACAGCCACAGGAAAGGAAGACCCAGAGTTGCATAACCCCAGTATATCGTGGACAGAGAGCAGGTTGTTGGGTTGGTCGCAGGATTGTCAGGGAGCGGTGTCTCTCTGTGTCAATATGTGCCACTTCCGTAGAAGGTTCGGACCGGGCCACCCACGTCCCTATCCCGGAGGAGTACCGGGACCTACAAGTGGACTTTTCGAAGACTCGTGCCACGTGCCTGCCCCTTCATCGCCCAATCAATCTACTGTCTGGTTCTACCCTCCCACGGGGGCACATTTACCCTCTCTCGCATGCAGAGACCGAAGCCATGGAGGCCTACGTCCAGGAGGCGCTGGCCGAGGGATTCATCCGTCCGTCCATCTCTCCGGCCACCTCCAGCTTATTTTTCGTGAAGAAGGAGGGGGGTCTGCACCCCTGTATCGATTACCGGACATTACCGAATAAGGCTAGTATTAAATTCAGTTATCCCGCCTCTCATAACCACTGTGATCGAACAGATGCACGGTGCTAAGTACTTTACTAAATTGGATTTACGCAGTGCCTACAACCTGGTGCACATCAGAGAGGGGGATGAATGGGAGACCGCCTTCAGCACCAGCACCGGGTACTACAAATACAGGGTAATGCCCTACGGCCTGACAAATGCACCCTCTGTTTTTCAATCATTAATTAATGAGGTGTTTAGAGACATGTTGGGTCGCTGTGTAGTAGTGTACATAGACAACATCTTGGTGTACTCCACTACACGCGAGCAACATGTCTCTCATGTCAAGTCCGTTTTGGGGAGGCTGATAGGGAATCACCTGAACGCCAAGGCGGAGAAGTGTCTTTTCTTTCCGCAGGCGGTCTCCTTCCTGGGCTATTGGATATCCACCACGGTAAGTGGAGATGGAAGAGCAGAGGGTCAGTGCAGTACGGTCGCGGCCTGTTCCATCCCACATCAAGGTGGTGCAGCGCTTCCTTGGTTTTGTGAACTATTTCAGGCTCTTCATTAGGGGTTTCAGCACAGTGGTGGACCCTCTCACCTCCCTCCTGAAGGGAGGTCCTCGACAGCTGCGCTGGACTGGGGAGGCCAACGAAGCCTTCCGTTTTACTAACGCACCTGTTCTGGCTCACCCTGACCTGTCTCTGTCCATCGTGGAGGTGGACGCCTCCGAGGTTCTCCCAACACAATGGATTGCCGCCTAAGCTCTATCCATGCGCCTTCTACTCAAGGAAGCTGTCTCCTGCGGAGTGGAATTATGACATAGGGGATCATGAGTTGTTGGCTGTCAAGAAGGCGCTGAAAGCATGGCGGCACTGGCTGGAGGGTGCTAAACACCCATTCATTGTCTGGACGGATCACAGGAACTTGGAGTACATTCAAGCAGAGAAGAGGCTGAAACCGCATCAGGCCAGGTGGGCCCTATTCTTCAGGCCAGGTTTGACTTTACCCTCTCCTACTGGCCGGGATCAAAGACTGTTAAGGCCGATGCTTTGTCCCGGGTGCATGACACAGAGGATCGGAAGGAGAAAGTGACGCCCATTATTCTCCTGAACCACATTATGGATCCTGTCGTGTGGAATGTGGATGCGCCATCAGTCGAGCCCTGCGACAGGAGCCCTAACCTGCCAACTCTCCCGAGGGGCGTACCTACGTGCCCTCTGATGTGTAGGACCGTCTCCTCGCCTGGGCACACACAGCACCTGTGTCGGGGCACCCGGGTATAGCCTGTACTATCGACTGTCTCTCTGCCAAGTACTGGTGGTCCACCTTGGCCCAGGACATCCGGGCTTACTTCTCTTCCTGATCTGAGCACAGAGCAAGACAACTAGACACCTCCCCTATGGCAAACTCCACCCGCTGCTGGTTCCAAAACAACCCTGGTCCCATCTCCCAGTGGACTTTGTCACAGACCTTCCCCCCTCAGAGGGGTAAACCGCCATCCTGGTCATTGTGGGCCAGTTTTCCAAAGCCTGACGTTTGATTCCTCTGACTGGTCTCCCTACGGCCCTGCAGATGGCGGAGGCTCTCTTCTCTTCTCTCACGGGATCCCAGAGGACATCGTGTCTGTGGTCCTCAGTTCACCTGCCATGTCTAGATGACCTGGGGGGTCACAGTCAGCCTCACCTCCAGGGTACTGTCCCCAATCAAATGGGCAAGTGGAAAGGGTAAATCAGGAACTGGATAGGTACCGTCGTAGTTACAATCAGGACCAGCCGGGGGAGTGGGCTGCGTTTCTGCCTCCTTCACTAACCTCACACCCTTTCATTGTGTTCGAGGCTATCAGCCGGCCCTGGCACCGGAGTCAGATCGAGGCTCCTGTGGTGGCTGATTGGTTCCGACCTGTCTCCAGCGCATCGAAGTGTGGCCATAGTCTTTCACTCTGGTGACTGGGTCTGACTTTCTACGATGGACCTGCCCCTCCGCCTGCCCTGCCGGAAGCTAAGCCCGCAGTTTGTGGGGCCGTTCAGTCCTAAGTCCTAAGGAGAGTCAATGAGGTGACGTACAGATTACAGCTCCCCGTCAATTACCGTATCTCACCCTCATTTCATGTATCTCTCCTCAGGCCGGTGGCAGCTAGTCCCTTGGCTAGTGCTGGCCCCGGCGTACTCTGTCCGCAGCCTGTTGTACTCACAGCGCCATGGGGGCTTCTCCAGTACCTGTTCGACTGGGAGGGGTATGGTCCCGAAGAGCGGTGCTGGATTCCGACGTGGGACGTTCTGGATCGTTCAGCCTTCGCTTTGGCTCCCCCTCCTGTCCAGCTCAAGTGTAAGCATCACCGGCCTTCTAGCTGCTGCCGAACTTACTGCCGAACCTAACGCCCTTCACTCATCAACCCCGGACTTGTCGCGTCATCATTACATACACTTAGTTCCAATCCCCACTCTATCACTGTATATATACTCCCTCTGCCATTTGTCTTTGTTGGTCATTGTAAACTTGTCATTGTGTTACTTGTTTTCCTGAGAGGAATCTCTCCTACTATTTCCTGAGCACTTTATATTTTGCACTTTGGGTTCACCCTGTGCCTTTTTGTTTATGAAGATATATTTTGAGCACAACAACGTTTGGGTTTCGTTCCTCTTTATTTTTATAAACCTTTATTTAACTAGGCAGGTCAGTTAAGAACAAAGTTTTATGTTCAATGAAGGCCTAGGAACAGGGCAGAACGACAGGAAAGAACGACAGATTTTTACCTTGTCAGCTCGGGATTTGATCTTGCAACCTTTCAGTTACTAGTCCAACGCTCTAACCACTAGGCTACCTTAACGTCATGTTCTATGGAGTTTAAATAAATTCAGTAGTTCTAAACCTGCGACTGCCTCCAGTCTACTCCTCTCTGCACCAGTGACAAATAGACTCCCAAAGACACATACTGACACACACAAATACAAACACACATACTGTACATCATAAATGGACACTGACACATCAGCATTCTATGTTTGTTTCAAAGCCACAACACGAGTCCTCCTCCTCCTTTCTCATACCCATTCCCAGATGACTACCAGAGTGATGTCACAATCTTATGAATAGAGATGTGTTGGCTTGGCTCTGTCACCATGCTTCCGTTGGCCATAGCAGCTCTTCGCCACCGATGCCCCAGTCGGTTTCAGTCTGCCCCGGCTTGGCACAGACCTCATAGGATACATTCCAAATGGCAACCTACTCCCTATATAGTCCAGAACCCTATGGGCCCTGGTCAAAGGTAGTGCACTATAAAGGGAATAGGGTGCAATTTGGGACGCAGCCATAGACCAGACTGGAGCACGGGAGAGTGTGCCAGCCTGATTAACTCCATCATTATCACAGCACATGTTAGTACAGCAGACGCCCTCTGCTCTCTCCGTCTGCTCTGAATTCAATACTGTTCCATCAGAGAAGCATGGAGCTCTATGGCCTACGGACTATTTGAAAGCCCATTAGAGACATAGCTTCAGAAAGAGGGCATATAGGTTATGTGAGTCAGTAGTGTGTGTGTGTGTGTGCGACTCTTGCATGCGTTTGATGTGTACGTGTGTTTTTTGTGTGTGTGAGGGGGTCAGTGGCCAGTGCAGTGAACCGCAGGCCTGACCAACCAAGATGGCCGCCTCCGACTTTGGTCAAAGGAGAAGCCTGTAATCTCAGCCTGGAAGCCAGTCCTGCTGTGCACCATCAATTTGTCTCTCACTTCTTTCTCCCCCTCCCCCTCTCGCCTTTCTTCTCTCCCTGCTCCCTTTTTCCAGTCGGCAAGCACACACACACACACACACACACACACACACACACACACACACACACACACACACTCCGGATCGTCATGAATCTTTCATGGCATCACTCTGTATAATCCCTGAGGCGTGCTCCCCCGAGACCCACACACACCCCGCCTCCATCACCTTATGCCAGGCGAGAGAGAGGGAGGGAGGGATGTCGAGAGAGAAAGAGATGGGGAAAAGGCGAGAGGGAGAGAAGGGGGAGAAGGGCGGGAAAGCGAGAGTGACGGAAAGGGGAAGGGAAGATAGATGGAGAGGGGGAGATGGAGAGGGAGGGAAGTGAGAGCGAGAGAGAGAGAGGGGTAGTCAAAGACAAATTGTAGGTGTGCAGAAGTACGGGCTTCACAGGGGTCTGAATCCACCACACCTTGGACCAAAGAGAGCGACTGGCTGATGAAAGGAGGAGGAGATAACAAAAGAAAGGTTGGTTCTTTTCTTTCGTGCTCCAGGCATCAGTGCAAAGTCAATTGGCTGAGGCATGGTCTGAGCAAAGCACTGCTGAAGGTATCGATCCCTATGATAATAAAAGGAGCTGTGTGTGTGTGTGGTGTGATTAAAAACGTACACATGTACTTAATATGTATTGTGTAATGAATGTGTAACTTATACTACGTAATACAAGCTTAATAAATTCAGCTTAATAAATGCTGAATATTTTAACCTCGTCACATAATTAACGTCATATAATACATGCAGAGTATGCTTAAATGCTTAGTAGTAGATGTATTCCGGTGCACTGGGTTTTTGAGAGAGAAAGTATCTTGGGGACATATGTCAAAGTGGGAGCAGCAATGCACCCTGGGAGAGATGAGGTCTAGTGTGTGTGTGATGTATTCATGGTAGGGGGAGGGATGGATTAGACGCGTTAATTATGAGGAAAAACACACGGGAGGCGTCAAGGCATGGAGAATATCTCCTCACAGCCCAGATGAGCTTATTACGCCTCCTGATTTACACTGACGCTGATTAAGAAGGCTGTCCAGAAGTGAAAGTATGTGTGATAAAATGATAGAAAGAGGTCATTCCTCGACTGAGGTTGCAAAGTCCCCATACATGCAGACATAAAGAAAGAGAGAGAAAGAAATAAAGAGAGAGATAGAAAGAAATTAAGAAAGAGAGAGAGAAAGAAAGAGAGAAAGAAAGAAAGAAAGAAAGAAAGAAAGAAAGAAAGAAAGAGAGAGAGAGAGAGAGAGAGAGAGAGAGAGAGAGAGAATGTCATTACGCTGCTGAGGTTACAAGGTCACAATATACAGTATGTGCCATATATACTCAAGACATAAGGCACCCCTCTCACCTTAAAGGAGAAGGGTACACTTCAAGGTCTTTGGTAAACAGGTTAGATAAAGGGTAATGTGTGTGTGTAGTAAATACCAGTGCATTTGGAGGGTCAAAAGTAGTGCACTATATAGGGAAAAGGGTGCCATTTGAGGTGCATACTAAGAGGTCAGTAATGTGTCCCTGCTGGACCTCTGCCCTTCTTTCCATTACGGCTCCCACAAATCCTGCTGTATTAAACATAGCAGAGGCTCTTTGCACATCACACACACACACGGCTCTGCCATGCGCTCTGTGTTTGAGCACCACCTACGAAATGCAATTAGGGTGAGTTATGGCCAGGCTGTAGTTGTGGGGGAAGGGGGAGGGAGCGGAGGCTAGGGGGTGAGAGGAGGGTGCATCCCCTCAGCAGCACAGCAACAACCTCACCCTCTGCAGCCCAGCCCAGTCAGCCAGCCGGTAAGCCAGCCAGCCATCTATGGTCCTTCCAGTCAGTCAGTCAGTCAATCAGCAGCTCCTTGGCAAGCGGAGAGAGGGGGCAAATGGAGGGGGCAATGCCAATTTCACGCCTCCGCTCCTGCCTCTTCCAGGTGCACGTTGCCTGCCTCGCTCGCTTCAAAACCTCCCTATCCTATCACCCTTCCTCCACTGACTACACCCTCTCTCTCCCTCCCTCCCTCCATCCCCTCCTCCCCCGGTCAGAGAGTGAGAGCGCGGTGGCATGGGCATCCATCTCCAGATAATAACCCAGCTGCATAATAACCCGCCGCCCGCCACATCTGAGTTGCCGAGGAGGAATAAAAAAAGAAACATTTAGCATCAGCTAGCAGCAGCATGACAAACCACGTCCCCTTTTAGCAGCTCTGCAGCGATGCCTCGCTACGAGATGACAAATGCCTCGCTGTAGTCGCTAGTACATACCCAGTACAAGGACAAAAGGAGGGCATAAAAACGCCTTTATTTGCATGCGTAAAGGTAACATTTGTTTACCATTTGCGCAACACGGCACCAGATTGAAGCGCCTGCTAATTAGCCGTAATTGCTCAACAATAGAATCAGCAATTAATGTGAGATGCAGATGTACATTGACATATTCCCACCTGTGCAAATGTCAAAAATGCATTATTAAATGCCTGCTGTGGCTACCGCTATCTAAACAGTCATTAACATCAGTTGCTAACGTGTGTATCTTGTAGCTGTCCGCACGCGTAACACACACGGTGAAACACACTACAGGACTGCAATACGTTCTCTTCTTCCCAGTAACATGGCAAACAACACCCCTGATGAGTTTTACCGCTGCTAATTGGTGGCAGCAGTTGGATTTTTAAAGGCAGGAGCCGGTGAGGGTTTCTCTTTTTAGTGGAACACGGTTTACAACCTCCACTGCAGAGCCATAGAGCAGAGATGCTTTTTTAGAGCAGAGATACTTTTGGTCAAAAGTAGTGCCCTAAATAGGGAATAGGTTACCATTTGGGAGTCAACCAGAGCCAGGGCTGCATGGCTGTCTTTGTTTGTACAGTAGCTCCTCCACGCAGTAACAGATCATCTCCACTGCTGCTCAGAACAACAGACTGCTGGCTAGCAGAGAGCCATGGTAGTCTAGCAAGAAGCCCCCTGAGGGAGAAGGATGGGGGGGTGGATGAAGGGTGATGAAGAGAGGGGTGGGGTAGAATGAGCAGTGTGGATGTCTGGGTGGCTGGGGTGGGTTGGATGGAAGGCTGATGAGGAGAGATGTGGGGTTAGAGTAGCATGGGGTGGGTCAGCTGCATGGTGGATGCATGGGGGTAAGGGTGATGGTTATGGTGGAGGTAGAACTGAGGAACAGGACGTATTCTGTTCAGCCAGACATGAGATGAACGCAGTCTTGTATAGACACCTCATTTGAGATAGAAGAACACAGGAGGTTGGTGTCACCTTAATTGGGGAAGATGGGCTTTTGGTAATGGCTGGAGCAGAATAAATGGAATGGTATCAAATACATCAAACATTGTTTGATGCAATTCCAACCACTCCATTCCAGCCATTATGATGAGCCGTCCTCCCGTCAGCAGTCTCATGTGGAGAGGGGGTACTGTATAGGGAGGGAGTTTGGGGGGAGGGGGGAAGGGGTTTGACAATTTAGAAATTGAGAGCGTCCCTCCCAATGCCATCAATGGGATTAAGCAGATACTTAATTAAGCAGATACCAAGATACTTTTATTGAACCAGGGGGACCAACTGAATCAGGGGACAAATTTCTTCCAGATTTTCTCACCATTATATCCATATGGTGCCTTGCCATTTTCCCCATGATTTAAGGGAAAGAGACAGTGTCACCTGTGCTTCCTCTCCGGCCTCTAGGGCACCAGGCTGCTCGTTATGGCGCACCCTTGTCATCATCGTTACATGCACCTGCGTGTCATCAGACTCACCTGGACTCACCTACCTTCCCTATATAAACTCAGCAAAAAAAAAAACGTCCTCTCACTGTCAACTGTGTCTATTTTCAGCAAACTTAACATGTGTAAATACTTGTATGAACATAACACGATTCAACAACTGAGACATAAACTGAACAAGTTCCACAGACATGTGACTGACAGAAATGGAATAATGTGTCCCTGAACTAACAGTAAGTATCTGGTGTGGCCACCAGCTGCATTAAGTACTGCAGTGGATCTCCTCCTCATGGACTGCACCAGATTAGCCAGTTCTTGCTGTGAGATGTTACCCCACTCTTCCACCAAGGCACCTGCAAGTTCCTGGACATTTCTGGGGGGAATGGCGCTAGCCCTCCCCCTCCGATCCAACAGGTCCCAGGCGTGGTCAATGGGATTGAGATCCGGGCTCTTCCCTGGCCATGGCAGAACACTGACATTCCTGTCTTGCAGGAAATCATGGACAGAATGAGCAGTATGGTTGGTGGCATTATCATGCTGGAGGGTCATGTCAGGATGAGCCTGCAGGAAGGGTACCACATGAGGGAGGAGGATGTCTACCTGTAACGCCCAGCGTTGAGATTGCCTGCAATGACAACAAGCTCAGTCAGATGATGCTGTGACACCGCCCCAGACCATGATGGACCCTCCAACTCCAAATCAATCCCGCTCCAGAGTACAGGCCTCGGTGTAACGCTCATTCCTTCAACGTTAAATGCAAATCTGACCATCACCCCTGGTGAGACAAAACCGCGACTCATCAGTGAAGAGCACTTTTTGCCAGTATTGTCTGGTCCAGCGACGGTGGGTTTGTGCCCATAGGCGACATTGTTGCAGGTGATGTCTGGTGAGGACCTGCCTTACAACAGGCCTACAAGCCCTCAGTCCAGCCTCTCTCAGTGGACAGTCTGAGCACTGATGGAGGGATTGTGCATTCCTGGTGTAACTCGGGCAGTTGTTGTTGCCATCCTGTACCTGTCCTACAGGTGTGATGTGCGGATGTACTGATCCTGTGCAGGTGTTATTATACGTGGTCTGCCACTGCGAGAACGATCAGCTGTCCATCCTGTCTCTCTGTAGCGCTGTCTCACAGTACGGACATTGCAGGCCACATCTGCAGTCCTCATGCCTCCTTGCAGCATGCCTAAGGCACGATCACGCAGATGAGCATGGACCCTGGGCATCTTTCTTTTGGTGTTTTTCAGAGTCAGTAGAAAGGCCTCTTTAGTGTCCTAAGTTTTCATAATTGTGACCTTAATTGCCTACCATCTGTAAGCTGTTAGTGTCTGAAAGACCGTTCCACAGGTGCATGTTCATTAATTATTTATGGTTAATAGAACAAGCATGTGAAACAGTGTTTAAACCCTTTACAATGAAGATCTGTGAAGTTATTTGGATTTTTACGGATTATCTTTGAAAGACCGGGTCCTGAAAAAGGGCCATTTCCTTTTTTGCTGAGTTTATGTAACGCCCTTTGGTTCCTTCCCCAGGCGTTATTGTTTCAGTTTTATGTCTGTGTGCTGTTAGTGTTTCTTGTTTTGTATTATGTTCCGTTTTGTTTATGAAAACACTCACTGCCTGAACTTGCCTCACGACTCTCAGCGCTCATCGTTACAGACAGCCAGTTTGTGATCTACAAATGAATATAATCGCCAACATGGATTGCCATGACCACCTCAGAACTCACGATACCTGAAAATTCCATGATTCCCTGCAATATCCCTGGAGAACGCCAGAAATGGATTTCACACAAATGAACTGTGAGATTCCTTTTTTTTTCCCTAAGGCATCTTTCAGAGCGTTGAGAAAATCCTGCCTTTTCTGGTCAATCTTACCTTATTCCCTGGCACGTTGTCCCAATTACACATTAGTCTTGGATTTTCCAGAAAAACGGGAATAGCCTACATTAACGGTCTAAGAGAGGTCCTTTTACAAATGACACATTATCCATGCGCGGGAAGTGGAGGCCTATTAAAGTTGAATCAGACATCCACGCTGTGCGTATCTGGAGAACAATCCCCCGGTTACGTTAATAACGGGCAATTAATCACCGGTCACTTAGCAGACGGATAACGACATGCTGTTAAAGACGTCCTAATCTGTCCGTCCGCCCGAGGGAAGGATGAAAGCAGAGAGTAGGATGAGGAAATTTGCACAGTGTAATCTGTCCGTCAATGCAGACTGAGGAGAGAAGGGTGGGGGAAATTGGCACAAAGTGTAATCTGTCCATCAGTCGACAGAGGAAAGAGGTAGATACAGATGGAGGGAAATTGGCAAAGTGTCAAATCTAAGAGGGAGCTGGGTGTTTTTTCTTGACAGCTTGCCAAGGTGAGGGGGTTATAGCCTGGTCCCAGATCTGTTTGTGCCTTCTTGCCAACTTGGCTAGATAGCAATAACAGATCAGGGACCAGACCATGAGGGGGTAGCTGGCTGCTGAGATCCCTTGCCATGCCCAGTTTCTGGGCACTGTTCTGGGCAAGGGATGAAAGCTGGAATGGAGATTAGATATGGGCAACAGCACTGGATAATGGCATAATGATCCAATATGTTCACTACATGTCTCTATTGCTAAGAGTTCTGAGGATGGACCTGCAACAGAAAACCATTCCATTGTTCTGTCAGAAAACCGAGAGAGAAGAGACGAAAGAGTAGGCAAGGAGAAACCAGTGGCGTAAAACATTTTGCAACAGAGCTGCATCCCCTCTCATATTCACTCCCTCCCTTCTCCTCTCCTTCTCTTTTCTCCTCTTCATCACCCCCCCCCTCTTTAAACCCTTTATATCCCCCCCCCCCCCCCCCCCGGTGGTCTACGCCAGTGACACTTCCCTATAGAATTCTCACTGTACAACAACAAACTACCCTGTCCCTGAACCTGTGAAGTCTACCCCCTCTCCAAACAAAACAATGACTGCACTTTCACCTACTACAATAACTGATAGATGGAAGGGGTCAACCGAGGTTAAAACCGAGCATTGAATATTAGAGTGGGTGAATTGAGCACAACAAAGGACATAATTGAGACGCTCCAACAAAGCAATTACATCCTTTAATAAAGCCATAATTGTGTTTCATTACGACACACGTGGCAGCGACATCTATTTGCGGCCTCCTTTTATTCTCTCCACTTCAAGTGTTGTGTGGGCCGCTAACCTCCGAGTGCCTCAAACAATGCCTACTATTCTTTTGCTGGTGATCAGAGCACACACGTGCACGAACAAAGTGCACACACACACACACACACACACACACACACACACACACACACACACACACACACACACACACACACACACACACACACACACACACACACACACACACACACACACACACACACACACACACACACACACACACACACACACACACACACCAGCGAGACACTCTGCTCACAGCGACACCGTGGAGATCTCTCCATTGAGAACCTGTAATTATAGACTCTCAAGATAAATCAATTAACGAGAACATATAGCCTTTAATTTAATCCACAGCTAATTAAAGAGGGATACAAGGGTGAGGAGAGGGAGAGGGAATGAGTTATGGGTGGTGTGTGTATCTAATGTTGTGAGTGAACGAGGCTGGGGGATTGTTCGGGTATAGAGAGAGTATAATTGCATCACAAATGGTACCCTATTCCCTTTGTGGTGCACTACTTTTGAGCAGGGCCCATAGTGTCTTTGGTCAAAAGACTTGCACTATATAGGGAACAGGGTGCCATTTGGAACATACCATATGAATAGCCTGATTGAAGCCAAATCCGTTGGTAGTTAAATCTCCAATGTTAGTTCAACCAACGAAAACATCACCTGGAGGTAGAGAGACTGACAGGTGACACTTTAATTGAACTGAATGAGAAGTTGATTAGAGAAATGGTAGGTCTGATGGGAGTGTGGGGTAAGAGGGGTAGAAATGAACGCTGGAGGCAGACACAAAAGAACCTTGCTGAACGAATTGTCGAGAGCTCGAAACACGCAATCCTCCATCCTGCAGACCGAATCTCTAAGCGCAAATAAACATTCATTCTCACCTTCACTTTACTATAAAGGCAGTCTAATCGCAAGATGTTGTGTGTCTCTTGCAGTGGTAGTCAATGGGAAGCATTTAAACAGGATGTGACAAGTGTGTGTGTGTGGATATTGGAGAAACTCACTTCGCACATATCCCCCCATCGGGGATGGGAATCTGCATCAGCTGGTTGTATGTATGCGGCCCTGCTCTGATGGCAATCTCCGAGTTTCAATTTAGCCGAGCGGCATGGAGATGTCGGTGTGTTCCGGTCCCGCTGACTATCTCCTTTTTCAATCCCCCTCACCTCCACATCTTGCCGTGTCCGCCTCTCACACCAGCAAATTGAACAGAGTGGAACCGGAAGGAGGTGACAGACATCAAATTGTCCCGGTTAGGATAGGTTTGAACAGTTGAGTCCCTCGGATGGAGGGATATCAGGGGTGGGGGGAAGTGGATCTAGTCTTGTGATAAGGCTAGACCCAGAGTTTTCAGTGTGATACCTAGGTGCAAGGCAAGGGTTACAGTATAAGCCCTACTTTTACAATATTTTGATCCGATCATTTATGATAGCAACTGTATTTTTACTACATTTTGAAAGGTAATGTTAGCTAGTATTACTATGATGGTCCACTATGCTGAGAAAAGTGATATTGGATGATATTCCAAGAAGTTAACATATCGATAATCACATGTAGTAAAATGTGTATAACTATCTTGAAACTATATCAAACTCAGAGGGACTTACAGGAATCTCTTTGATCGATAAGAGAGAGAGGGGGAAAGGAGAGAAAGGGACAGGAAAAAGGAAAGAGAAGCCTTGACTGTGTCAGTGGCGTGCTGAGCGTGATGTCACCACTAACACTACCACTACTGTTTATGACACAGGGAGTGTCTCTGGTCCGCCCCACACTGGGCACCAGTGGTGTAAAGTACTGAAGTAAAAATACTTAAGTAGTTTTTGGGGGTATTTGTACTTTACTATTAATATATATATATATATATATATATATATATATATATATATATATATATATATACACATTTTAACTATATTTATTAAGTTTTACACATACACACAGACAGACAAGACAAAGCAATATAAATAATATACTCAACTAGAAAAAATACAAATAATACATTAAAAAAAAGCTTTAAAGATCCCATACTTTAGACAAGTTAAACACACCAGGCAGAAGGTACTATTAATATTTTTGACAACTTTTACTTTACTACATTTTTAAAGAAGATAAAATACTTTTTACTCCATAAATTCTCCCTGACACCCAAACGTACTCCTTAGCAGGACAGGAAAATAGTCTAATTCACACATCAAGAGACCATCCTAAACACATGCTTATTTTGAAAAATGATGTCTGAGTGTTGGAGAGTGCCCTGGCTATCCGTAAATTGAAAAAACAAGAAAATGGTGCCGTCTGGTTTGCTTAATATAAGGAATTTGAAATTATTTATACTCTTACTTTTGATACTTAAGTATATTTTAGCAATTACATTTCCTTTTGATAATTAAGTATATTTAAAACCAAATACTTAGACTTTTACTCAAGCAGGATTTTACTGGATGACTTTCACTTTTACTTGAGTCATTTTCTTTTAAGGGTATCTTTACTTTTACTCAAGTATGACAATTGAGTACTTTTTCTACCACTGCTGGGTACATACATCTTCATCTGGAGCTAATTCCTTTAGTCAGGAGGATTTGGAAGACCTGAGAGTCTGTGTCTGTCTGACAAAATCCACAAAATATATCGTACCACTTAGAATGGGACAATGTATAGGGCATACATTTGGTGTAGTCGGCAGGATTAATTACTCAGATCTATCAGTAAATCATCCTAAGCGGTGTTCTAAGTGTTACGCTAGTATGGACATTGATACGAAGCCTGTAACTGGAGGGAAGCACAGCATGGTTGAGGCTGGCTAGCTGGCTGTGGAATGACTGACTGGCTGGCTGAGCTGCCTTTCCTTGGTATTAGTGTAATTACAGCCACAGATGAGCTCTGTGATGCTATTGATTTTCTCTGTTCCAAACACTGGGGATGGAGAGAGCGAGAAGGAGGGAGTGAGAAAGTGAGGGGGTATGGAGATTACAGTTATGGACAACCTTGAATCAAGATAAGGACAAAAGAGAACCAGTGTAGGAGAAAAAATATAGGCATCTGAGCTGTATCTAAATGTATATGCATCATAAAGCTACCTTCAAGCTAATGAAGACAGACTTAGCCAAGACATTCCAACCTATAGGCTACTGAGTGCATATAGATGGATTATATGCGTACATTCTGCACCTACACACTGCACACACACTCTCCCCCCTCTGGACTCATAGAGAACTCATTAATTCCATAAATTTGCTTAAATGCCCTTATTTGATAATACCTTTCATGATTATTTGGACCTTAAGTATTCCCTAAGTGGGCCGCCGCCTGCGTGCCTCTGGTTCTGACAGTTTAGGGAAGGGGCTGTGTCCCAAATGGAACCCAATTCCCTATAGGGCTCTGGTCAAAACTAGTGCACTGCATAGGGAGGCAGGGCAGCTAGACCTCTCTTGCCAAGCACCGAGGGTCTTCACTAGCACAGTTACCTAGGCAACGGGCATCTCACGGCTGGCAGCCGATATGGAGGCTGCCAAATGGAAAATGTCAATTACAGGAGAATATGTAGATCTAGAGGAGAGAGGTGGTGGTGGAGGGAGGGAGGCTGGTGCAGTGGAGGGGGAAGAGGTAGACAACAGGCAGAGAAAGGCAGGGAGGATGGAGAGAGGGATGGGAGGGAGGAAGGGGTGTTAATGCAGAGATGAGAGGCTGGCTGGATTCGGAGAGAGAGCACAGTGCTGACAGGGAACGTCTGTCTACATCCATTATAACACCTTTCCCTTTGGAGAAGAGAGCCTGCTGTCTGTGTGGAAGTCTCATCTAACTCTCTCTCCCTTTCTTTCTCTCTCCCACATCTGGCTCTCTCACTGCTTTCCCCACCACCGCCTGCCACCTCGACTGGCAATTTGATTACACTTGTGAGATAAGGTCGGAGGGGTGAGCGGGGGATAGCGGGAGCGAGAGCGAGAGAGAACAGGATAGAGGGACGAATAGAGAAAGAGAGAGAGAGCCATTCTGTGGGTAATCAAAACATTGATCTCCTACCATATGGCAAGTGCTGATTGTGGAAGAGAGTTAGGTCCATCATGGGGTAACTATAAAATGGAGAGACCATGGGGAGGGGAGTGTGTGTGTGTTCTACTGATCTTTACAGCAGGAGTGATGAGATAATGCTGAATTAATGCCCCCCAAACCTCACTCACCCCTACCACCATCTGAGGTTCCTTGACCCAAGCACTCACTGGAATACACAATGGTTCATTCGAGGTTTGGAGGAGACCATTGCTGGAGAAAACAGGGCTGAGGCTATTTCCATAACATTGGGACATGTACATGTATTACCCCAGTCCTTTGTGTCTGGGTGGTCACATGTGGGATCTCTACTGGGATCTCTGCACAGCACACATGACAGGTAACAGAAAAGGATCACAACGAAAAAGACAAATAGACGTTAGAAAGGCAGATATATATTTAAGCAAGAAGGCCCGAGGGGGTGTGGTATATGGCCAATATACCACGGCTAAGAGCAGTTCTTAGGCACGATGCAACACAATTTAATATTGTCTCACAGCCGACATGCTCTCTCTCTCTGCTGACCTAGTTTGCAGTGATATCTTCAAGGACCAAGATGAGTAAGAAGGAAAATAAATTAAAAAGGCAATTTTAGTGTTCCTATAGGATCTGAGTTTGTCTGGGGTGCTGGTAGCCTGGAGGGAGGAAGTCCCTTCATTAATTTTCCCATGGCTTTTTGTAATGGGATTCACCTGGGTTTGTGACAGATGGCTATTTCATCGCACACAAGGGAGAATAATGTTGATGAAGGGAGAGCGAGCTCATGATGTTGTTGTGGGGGATGGGGAGGTGTGTGTGTGTGTGTGTGTGTGTGTGTGTGTGTGTGTGTGTGTGTGTGTGTGTGTGTGTGTGTGTGTGTGTGTGTGTGTGTGTGTGAGACAAACAGAGAGTGGGATCCCTATATATGATTATTCCTGCACAATTTTGCCACCGGACCGATCACTGACTGAAGTTTAGAATATAGGTCCTGCTGGTGCTTGTCTATGTACTTGTCTATGAAGGTACTCAAGTGTATTAGAATGAGGAAAAGGAAAGTTAGTAGTGCAGCTGGAATGAGACATGCTGCCATCTACAGCGAACTCTCTAAGCCTGCACTGACTAAGGACTTGTGCTCCCACAGTGCTAACAAGAGCCTGTAGCATATGCAAAAAGACTCGTCTTCTACAACCTCAACATCAGGAATAAAGCGTGGCAGATCCTCAACATACCGTGGACATGAGTGAAAAAGGAGAAGTAATAACCCAATGGAGTCATTTGAGATGGCCTGCTGCTCTGGGTCACCTGTCACAGCAGACCTCGGACAACGTCATGACATGACATTAACCCCCCCCCCCCCTGACCATGTTGACTAATGATGGGGACGGGGGGTGAGGTGGGAGGCATGGTGGGGGAGGGAGAGGCATGGTTGGAGGCCAGATGGACTCGCATCCAGAAGACCCAGCCAGAAGACCCAGCCTGGACCCCCTCCAACTGACCTGGAGCTAGTGTCTGAGATGCGTGCGTGCGTGAGTGTGTGCATAGCCAGACAGAGGCACGGTAGACTCTAGTCTGAAGGAGAATGTGTGTGTAATGTGTGGGAGTGCCTTTATGTCTGTATGCAAGTGTGTCTTTGAGAAAGAGTGTGTGCGCGAGCGTCATGTGTGTGTGTGTGTGTGTGTGTGTGTGTGTGTGTGTGTGTGTGTGTGTGTGTGTGTGTGTGTGTGTGTGTGTGTGTGTGCGTGTGTGTGTGTGTGTGTGCGTGTGTGTGTGTGTGTGTGTGTGTGTGTAAGAGACACATACATGAATCATAAATAAATCACCCAGCCAGAATGTGAGATGTTACCTTGAGCCGAAACGAATGGTTAAGGACAAAGCAACCAAGGCGACCAGAAAATGTCAACGAAAAAGAAGGGAAGGAGGAAATGGAGAGGAAAAGGTTGACTAAAGTGTATAAAAAAATATTATATTTTGGAGGGAGAGAAGAGGAAGTGAAAGCAGAGTTGGGGAAACCTTGTTCTGTCTGTTGACAAGGCTGGGCTCTGGGACACCACTCTGAATAGGAATGTCTGTTCTGTCTGTTGACAAGGCTGGGCTCTGGAACACCACTCTGAATAGGAATGTCTGTTCTGTCTGTTGACAAGCCTGGGCTCTGGAACACCACTCTGAATAGGAATGTCTGTTCTGTCTGTTGACAAGCCTGGGCTCTGGAACACCACTCTGAATAGGAATGTCTGTTCTGTCTGTTGACAAGGCTGGGCTCTGGGACACCACTCTGAATAGGAATGTCTGTTCTGTCTGTTGACAAGGCTGGGCTCTGGGACACCACTCTGAATAGGAATGTCTGTTCTGTCTGTTGACAAGACTGGGCTCTGGGACACCACTCTGAATAGGAACGTCTGCTGTGAGAGAATGATAATGAAATGGGCCTGCACATTGGATAGGTAAGAGAACAGCGAGTGAGTGAGAGAGAGAGCGAAGAGTGACAGTGAGCAAGAGAGTGACAGAGAATGAAAGCCAGAGAGACACTGAGCCAAACAATCCCATGACAGATGACAGAAGTCAACCTCAACAAAACATCCGCTTTACATAAACGACAATCAAACCAACACATGGCGCGATAATGACATTAAATCACATTAAATCATAAACGCTTTCAAACACATGCATATATATCATCTCAAAATTAATCACATGCACAGTACACACGATTTGATTAGGCTACGACGCTAACGTGATATAATCCTGATTATCATTGTCATAATTACAAGTGTCACACACACACACACACACACACACAATTCCATGCTTGAGTTCTCTTCCCTTTCAGTGTATCAAGGTGAGAAACCCCTCTCGTCACATACAGGGGGTCTTAGCTAGATTTACTTAATTCATCCACTCATAATCTCTATTAATCTGCCTTTCACAAATAGGGCTAATTTACTCTATCTCACCGCACAGTTTATTAGCGAGTTTGCGCTAAGGCCCAGCAGTGCATTACTATCGCCACTAATCCAATTAGCGCAATGTATTGGTGGAGGCCTACAGGGAGGCAGGGGGAGCGGGTAGGCAAGGCATGCAGTCGAGGCAGATCCCAGCTGGGGGGGGAGCGCATTAGGGAGGCCCCCTCCGTGCTACCGGTGCCTTTTGATCGCCATCGTTGTGGTAATGGCCTGATAACCCATGTGTGATTGTTTTGAGACTAGGGAAAGGTAGTGTGTTGTGTGTGTTTACACAGCTACGGCTAGGTGATCACAGAGACCTCATGGGGCAGCCCCATTTCACAGCTAGCACAGACAGAACTGTAATGTCCTCCTCTCTATCCCCCCTAACTCAACTGGTCACCCTGACCAGCGGCTCTGATGTCTGACATCCATAGCCAAAGCCATAATTCAGCTGTACATGTAACACAATACTGTATAATATGATTATACTGTATGTGTACAGTGTCTTCGGAAAGTATTCAGACCCCTCTGTATTTGGTTATTCTAAAATGGTTGTTTTTGGATTTTTTGTTTTTTCCCCCTCAATCTACACTCAATAACCCATAATGACAAAGGAAAAACATTTTAGACATGTTTGCTAATTTATAAAACATCAAAAATAGAAATATCACATTTACATAAGCATTCAGACCCAATTACAGCGTTGAGTGTTCTTGGGTAAGACACTACAAGCTTGGCACACTTGTATTTGGGGATTTTTAAAATGTAACCTTCATTTAACTAGGCAAGTCAGTTAATAAGAAATTCTTATTTATAATGACGGCCTAACAACAGTGTGTTAACTGCCTTGTTCAGGAGCAGAACGACAGATTTTTAACTTGTCAGCTCGGTGATTTGATCTAGCAACCTTTCAGTTACCTGCCACCGCTTCAAGTTTCTCCCATTCTTCTCTGCAGATCCTCTCAAGCTCTGCTGAGAGCGTTGCTGCACAGCTATTTTCATGTATTTGATCAGGTTCAAGTTCAAATCAAATCAAATTTTATTTGTCACGTACACATGGTTAGCAGATGTTAATGCGAGTGTAGCGAAATGCTTGTGCTTCTAGTTCCGACAATGCAGTAATAACCAACAAGTAATCTAACTAACAATTCCAAAACTACTGTCTTATACACAGTGTAAGGGGATAAAGAATATGTACATAAGGATATATGAATGAGTGATGGTACAGAGCAGCATAGGCAGGATACAGTAGATGGTATCGAGTACAGTATATACATGAGGTGAGTATGTAAACAAAGTGGCATAGTTAAAGTGGCTAGTGATACATGTATTACATAAGGATGCAGTCGATGATATAGAGTACAGTATATACGTATGCATATGAGATGAATAATGTAGGGTAAGTAACATTATATAAGGTAGCATTGTTTAAAGTGGCTAATGATATATTTACATAATTTCCCATCAATTCCCATTATTAAAGTGGCTGGAGTTGAGTCAGTGTCAGTGTCAGTGTGTTGGCAGCAGCCACTCAATGTTAGTGGTGGCTGTTTAACAGTCTGATGGCCTTGAGATAGAAGCTGTTTTTCAGTCTCTCGGTCCCAGCTTTGATGCACCTGTACTGACCTCGCCTTCTGGATGATAGCTGGGTGAACAGGCAGTGGCTCGGGTGGTTGATGTCCTTGATGATCTTTATGGCCTTCCTGTAACATCGGGTGGTGTAGGTGTCCTGGAGGGCAGGTAGTTTGCCCCCGGTGATGCGTTGTGCAGACCTCACTACCCTCTGGAGAGCCTTACGGTTGTGGGCGGAGCAGTTGCCGTACCAGGCGGTGATACAGCCCGCCAGGATGCTCTCGATTGTGTATCTGTAGAAGTTTGTGAGTGCTTTTGGTGACAAACCGAATTTCTTCAGCCTCCTGAGGTTGAAGAGGCGCTGCTGCGCCTTCTTCACGATGCTGTCTGTGGGAGTGGACCAATTCAGTTTGTCTGTGATGTGTATGCCGAGGAACTTAAAACTTGCTACCCTCTCCACTACTGTTCCATCGATGTGGATAGGGGGGTGTTCCCTCTGCTGTTTCCTGAAGTCCACAATCATCTCCTTAGTTTTGTTGACGTTGAGTGTGAGGTTATTTTTGTGACACCACACTCCGAGGGCCCTCACCTCCTCCCTGTAGGCCGTCTCGTCATTGTTGGTAATCAAGCCTACCACTGTTGTGTCGTCCGCAAACTTGATGATTGAGTTGGAGGCGTGCGTGGCCACGCAGTCGTGGGTGAACACGTTTACTGGGCCTGCAGCCTTGCGAGGGTTAACACGTTTAAATGTCTTACTCACCTCGGCTGCAGTGAAGGAGAGTCCGCATGTTTTCTTTGCAGGCCGTGTCAGTGGCACTGTATTGTCCTCAAAGCGGGCAAAAAAGTTATTTAGTCTGCCTGGGAGCAGGACATCCTGGTCCGTGACTGGGCTGGATTTCTTCTTGTAGTCCGTGATTGACTGTAGACCCTGCCACATGCCTCTTGTGTCTGAGCCGTTGAATTGAGATTATACTTTGTCTCTGTACTGACGCTTAGCTTGTTTGACAGCCTTGCGGAGGGAATAGCTGCACTGTTTGTATTCGGTCATGTTACCAGTCACCTTGCCCTGATTAAAAGCAGTGGTTCGCGTTTTCAGTTTCACGCGAATGCTGCCATCAATCCACGGTTTCTGGTTAGGGAATGTTTTAATCGTTGCTATGGGAACGACATCTTCAACGCACGTTCTAATGAACTCGCACACCGAATCATCGTATTCGTCAATATTGTTATCTGATGCAATACAAAACATGTCCCAGTCCACGTGATGGAAGCAGTCTTGGAGTGTGGAGTCAGCTTGGTCGGACCAGCGTTGGACAGACCTCAGCGTGGGAGCCTCTTTTTTTAGTTTCTGTCTGTAGGCAGGGATCAACAAAATGGAGTCGTGGTCAGCTTTTCCGAAAGGAGGGCGGGGCAGGGCCTTATATGCGTCGCAGAAGTTAGAGTAACAATGATCCAAGGTTTTTCCACCCCTGGTTGCGCAATCGATATGCTGATAAAATTTAGGGAGTCTTGTTTTCAGATTAGCCTTGTTAAAATCCCCAGCAACAATGAATGCAGCGAGACTGGACATTGGCGAGAAGGATGCTAGGGAGTGGTGCACGATGTGCCCGTCTCCGGAGTCTGACCAGAAGACCGCCTCGTTTCCCTCTTTTTCGGAGTCGTTTTTTTGGGTCGCTGCATGGGATCCATTCCGTTGTCCTGGGTGAAAGGCAGAACACAGGATCCGCGTCGCGAAAAACATATTCTTGGTCGTACTGATGGTGAGTTGACGCTGATCTTATATTCAGTAGTTCTTCTCGACTGTATGTAATGAAACCTAAGATGACCTGGGGTACTAATGTAAGAAATAACACGGAAAAAAACAAAACACTGCATAGTTTCCTAGGAACGCGAAGCGAGGCGGCCATCTCTGTCGGCACCGGAAGTAAAGTTCGGGCTCTACCTGCGCCACTCAAGGCTCAACCTGGGCCACCCACTCCTGCCTTGTCTTGGCTGTGGGTTTGGGTCGTTGTCCTGTTGAAAGGTGAACCTTCGCCCCAGTCTGAGGGCCTGCGCGCTCTGGAGCAGGTTTTCATCAAGGTACTTTGCTCCGTTCCCTTTTGCCTCGATCCTGACTAGTAGAACAGTAGAGAGATGGTGCCAGGTTTCCTCCAGACTAGAAGCTTGGCATTCAGGCCAAAGAGTTCAATCTTGGATTCATCAGACCAGAGAATCTTGTTTCTCACGGTCTGAGAGTCCTTTAGGTGCCTTTTGGCAATCTCCAAGTGGGCTGTCATGTATTTGACTGACAAGTGGCTTCAGTCTGATCACTACCATAAAGGCCTGATTAGTGGAGTGCTGCAGAGATGGTTGTCCTTCTGGAAGGTTCTCCACAGAGGAACTCTGGAGCTTTGTCAGAGTGACCATTGGGTTCTTGGTCACCTGCCTGCCTGACCAAGGCCCTTCTCCCCCGATTGCTCAGTTTGGCCGGGTGGCCAGCTCTAGGAAGTCTTAGTGGTTCCAAACTTCTTCCATTTAAGAACGATGGAAGTTACTGTTTTCTTGGGGACCTTCAATGTTGGGTACATTTTTTGGGTACCCTTCCCTAGATCTGTATCTCGACACAATCCTGTCTCGGAGCTCTACGGACAATTCCTTCGACCTCGTGGCTTGGGTTTTGCTTTGACATGCACTGTCAACTGTGGGACCTTATGTAGACAGATACAGTGGGGCAAAAAAGTATTTAGTCAGCCACCAATTGTGCAAGTTCTCCCACTTAAAAAGATGAGAGAGGCCTGTAATGTTCATCATAGGTACACTTCAACTATGACAGACAAAATTAGAAAAAAAATCCAGAAAATCACATTGTAGGATTTTTAATGAATTCATTTGCAAATTATGGTGGAAAATAAGTATTTGGTCAATAACAAAAGTTTATCTCAAAACGTTGTTATATACCCGTTGTTGGCAATGACGTTTTCTGTAAGTCTTCAAAAGGTTTTCACACACTGTTGCTGGTATTTTGGCCCATTCCTCCATGCAGATCTCCTCTAGAGCAGTGATGTTTTGGGGCTGTTGCTGGGCAACACGGACTTTCAACTCCCTCCAAAGATTTTCTATGGGGTTGAGATCTGGAGACTGGCTAGGCCACTCCAGGACCTTGAAATGCTTCTTACAAAGCCACTCCTTCGTTACCCGGGCGGTGTGTTTGGGATCATTGTCATGCTGAAAGACCCAGCCACGTTTCATCTTCAATGCCCTTGCTGATGGAAGGAGGTTTCCACTCAAAATCTCACGATACATGGCCCCATTCATTCTTTCCTTTACACGGATCAGTCGTCCTGGTCCCTTTGAAGAAAAACAGCCCCAAAGCATGATGTTTCCACCCCCATGCTTCACAGTATGTATGGTGTTCTTTGGATGCAACTCAGCATTCTTTGTCCTCCAAACACAACAAGTTGAGTTTTTACCAAAAAGTTATATTTTGGTTTCATCTGACCATATGACATTCTTCCAATCTTCTTCTGGATCATCCAACTGCTCTCTAGCAAACTTCAGACGGGCCTGGCGGCGTAGTGTGTTACTGATGGTAGGCTTTGTTACTTTGGTCCCAGCTCTCTGCAGGTCATTCACTAGGTCCCCCCGTGTGGTTCTGGGATTTTTGTTCATCCTTCTTGTGATCATTTTGACCCCACGGGGTGAGATCTTGCGTGGAGCCCCAGATCAAGGGAGATTATCAGTGGTCTTGTATGTCTTCCATTTCCTAATACCTGCTCCCACAGTTGATTTCTTAAAACCAAGCTGCTTACCTATTGCAGATTCAGTCTTCCCAGCCTTCCCAGCTGTCCTTTGACAGCTCTTTTGTCTTGGCCATAGTGGCGTTTGGAGTGTGACTGTTTGAGGTTGTGGACAGGTGTCTTTTATACTGATAACAAGTTCAAACAGGTGCCATTAATACAGGTAACGAGTGGAGGACAGAGGAGCCTCTTAAAGAAGAAGTTACAGGTCTGTGAGAGCCAGAAATCTTGCTTGTTTGTAGGTGACCAAATACTTATTTTCCACCATAATTTGCAAATAAATTAATTAAAAATCATACAATGTGATTTTCTGGATTTTTTTCCCTCATTTTGTCTGTCATAGTTGAAGTGTACATATGATGAAAATTACAGGCCTCTCTCATCTTTTTAAGTGGGAGAACTTGCACAATTGGTGGCTGACTAAATACTTTTTTGCCCCACTGTATGTGCCTCTCCAAATCATGCCCAATTAATTGAATTTCCCACAGGTGGACTCCAATCTCTAGTTGTAGAAACATCTCAAGGATGATCAATGGAAACAGGATGCACCTTAGCTCAATTTCGAGTCTCAAAGCAAAGGGTCTGAATACTTAAGTAAATAAAGTGTTTCAGTTATTTTTAATACATTTGCAAACATTTCTAAAAACCTGTTTTCACTTTGTCATTATGGGGTATTGTGTGTAGATTGCTGAGGCTTTTATATTTTATTTTATTCATTTTAGAATAAGGCTGCAACGTACCAAAATGTGGAAAAAGTCAAGGGGTCTGAATACTTTCCGAAGGCACTGTATGTTGCTCTGACTATATCTAGTTGCTATTCAAACACAGTGTTAACCTGCTGAACGGCACGCTGAAATCTGTCAATCTTCAGACTTAAATTCCACATTTGAAAAAATGTATATTACTTACCCACTCCCTTGACACACTACTTCGCCTGCTCACAGAAAACAAGTGTTTAGTTAAATGCATGTTTCCCTCAATGATGAGCTCAGACAGACACACACACACAGAGACAGACAGAGAGAGAGAGAGAGAGAGAGAGAGAGAGAGGAGCTCAGAGAGAGATTAGCTCATACAGAAAGAGAGTGGAACTGTTTGCTGCACTCTAGACGCCAATTAGGACACAGTCAACTAATTAAACAAGCCTCGAATCATCCTCTAGGGGGAACCAGGTTTTCTGACATTAAGTACAACACCTCAAGCATTACTCAGCCTGGTAATTATGACGTGACAACAGCAAATATTAGCTGCAATATTTTACAGAGAAAAAGGTCTGTTTTGACAGTAAGTAGCCTTTGGTGTATAGTTTTGAAATTGATGGAAATCTTCCATTACCTAACAGCAGTTGTTACGCGAAAATGCAAGACTAAATTCTCAGGCTAATTTCGGTGCAGTGTTCAGAATTGCAGACAAGTAAATGGGTTCACATTATTTCACACAACAATTTTCTCCACTGCGGCGTAAAAACCCAGACTGAAGAGTGGTCTTAAGAGGGTTCTTATTAAAATACTTTGTTCTTCACAAAATAAACACTCATACACAAACACGTATGCACGTCACACACGCACACACACTAGCATTAGCACTTGGGTGCCAACCAGTCATCTCCTGTTTTCCACATTTCTTCCTTCTGAGCCTCTCTCTCCTGGACCAGCCGGACTCACTAATAATCAGCACTATTGTCCTGGTTCCATTGTGAACAGGAGCGCAGAAGGACACGTGTGTGTGTGTGTGTGTGTGTGTGTGTGTGTATGTGTGTGTGTGTGTGTGTGTGTGTGTGTGTGTGTGTGTGTGTGTGTGTGTGTGTGTGTGTGTGTGTGTGTGTGTGTGTGTGGTAGAGTGGAGAGCTCTAGTCTAGGGCAAGTATGACTTGTATATTGAGGATGTACGAGGTTTAACGCCAAACAAATAAGACCTGCCCAGGCATCATTGTAAAGAAACACCCAGCAGTGACGTTCTCTCAGTGTCCTTACCCACAAGAAATATTCATTTATCTCAAATCCGAGGGTGCAAGCTCCACTTGAGTTCAAATACTATTTGAAATCATTTAAAATGCTTTATTTTGTGCTTGATTGAGATTGCATGGCTTAAATTAACCAATACAATAGTCCCAAACCCCACCCATCTAACACTCCAAGCAGGCTTGGGAAAATGCTCAAAGTATTTGAAAGATGTCAAATGCTGCTTGAACCCAGGACTGGCACGCTAGCTGGATAGTAGATAGGTTTACAATAGGATTTCGTCAAAAAGGCTAAACTAAAAAGGCTTCATGTACACTCTTCCAGTGTGAATAGAGCAATTTTCCAAGGTGCATTAGCGACCCAACATCCATCTTCACGTTATTACCATGCACTTACGAATACAACAACCCCACTTTGGCTTCTACGACAAACCTTTTTTTATTTTTCCTATTTGCTTTTTTCTCCTTCCTATTTCCCTGAAAAGACTGGAGGGCAAATGTTAAAAATGGAGTGATTGTCAAAGCTATTCATGGCCTTCCAACGAATTCCATTGAAGGCAGCTTGCAAGTCTTTCTTCCATTAACAATCATGTCTGCTTTGTGTCAGGACTAAGTCTTGAGGCTTGTAGAAACTGGGCCTCAATCAGGAAGCCACCGAGGGGAATCCTACATGACAAGCCTAAAATGAAGAGAAATCAGGCCCTGTGATTGGACTGGGGCCTTTACCGTTATGATGGATGTTTGGGAGCTCTATTTCATGGAGCTTTTCGACTGGGTTGGATCTATCCATTTGGATGGTCATTATCGACAGAGAACCTAAACTCCCCATTGGGAATAGTACAGAGGGTTGCTAGAAAAGTGTTTACTCAAAAACATGGGAGAACAGACAAATAACACAGGCCAACACACAGAGAGATATACCCCACCCACACCTTGATTATTAGGTAGAGTAAAAAGGGTTAACGAAGGGCTAACTTAAAAACATAGGAGAGCCCACAGGCCAACACACACAGAGACATTGAAAAACACGCGCGCCTGCTCTGATCATGAAGCCCAGTGTTTTTCTATGTAGTTGGTCTCAAAGAGGTGTCCCATGCTGGGCTCCCTGGTGGACAACCAGTCAGGGTTTTTCTCCTTGATCATCATCACAACTGAATCCTCGGACAGAAAAAAACAGACTGCTCCGTATTTGACTACACACAACGGCGCAGGTGATCACGTGGAGCGTATCACGACGGCTTTACAGTCAGAGGAAAGGCAAAAGGCCCTGGATAGAAAAGCCACGTAATGAACTGAAATGTTCACAACCGTTTGGGTGAACATTTGTGGTATTTCTCTACAGTGGCTCATCTGAAAAATGTGGGGATGCGGATCCCTGACTGCGTCTCCCAGGACACCCCTGCTGTGGCTCAAACTGTACCCTGCTACAATAGCCCTCCTCAGAGCTTACTGAGGCACACCACCCATGGAGCACTGCTTTCACTCCCATAAGCCTATCATTCTGAACTTCAATGTATATTTGTATAAGGGTAAATAATGTATCATGTGTATATCATGAAATTGTATTATATGATTTTTTCTTCAGTTGAAGAGACAGAGGACTGAAGTTGTCAGTCCAACCAGCAGGGAGTCTTTGGTTGTGAGAACGGTCCATATACACCTTTTACATAGATACAAAGGATATATACAGTTGAAGTCGGAAGTTTACATACACCTCAGCCAAATACATTAAAAGTCAGTTTTCCACAATTCCTGACATTTAATCCTAGTAAAAAATCCCTGTCTTAGGTCAGTTAGGATCACCACTTTATTTTAAGAATATGAAATGTCAGAATAATAGTAGAGAGAATTATTTATTTCAGGTTTTATTTCTTTCATCACATTCCCATTGGGTCAGAAGTTTACATACACTCAATTAGTATTTGGTAGCATTGCCGTTAAATTGTTTAACTTGGGTCAAACATTTTGTGTAGCCTTCCACAAGCTTCCCACAATAAGTTGGGTGAATATTGGCCCATTCCTCCTGACAGAGCTGGTGTAACTGAGTCAGGTTTGTAGGCCTCCTTGCTCGCACACACTTTTTCAGTTCTACCCACAAATGTTCTATAGGATTGAGGTCAGGGCTTTGTGATGGCCACTCCAATACCTTGACTTTGTTGTCCTTAAGCCATTTTGTCACAACTTTGGAAGTCTGCTTGGGGTCATTGTCCTTTTGGAAGACCCATTTCCGACCAAGCTTTAACTTCTTGACGGATGTTTTCAATATATCCACATAATTTTCCTTCTCATGATGCCATCTATTTTGTGAATTGCACCAGTCCCTCCTGCAGCAAAGCACCCCCACAACATGATACTGCCACCCCCGTGCTTCACGGTTGGGATGGTGTTCTTCGGCTTGCAAGCCTCCCCCTTTATCCTCCAAACATAAAGATGGTAATTATGGCCAATCAGTTCTATTTTTGTTTCATCAGACCAGGGGACATTTCTCCAAAAAGTAAGATCTTTGTCCCCATGTGCTGTTGCAAACCGTAGTCTGGCTTTTTTATGGCGGTTTTGGAGCACTGGCTTCTTCCTTGCTGAGCGGCCGTTCAGGTTATGTCGATCTAGGACTCGTTTTACTGTGGATATAGATACTTTTGTACCTGTTTCCTCCAGCATCTTCACAAGGTCCTTTGCTGTTGTTCTGGGATTGATTTGCACTTTTCGCACCAAAGTACATTCATCTCTAGGAAACAGAACGCATCTCCTTCCTGAGCGGTATGACGGCTGCGTGGTCCCATGGTGTTTATACTTGCGTACTATTGTTTGTAAAGATGAGCGTGGTACCTTCAGGTGTTTGGAAATTGCTCCCAAGGATGAACCAGAATACAAAGGTCTACAAAAAAAGTTCTGAGGTCTTGGCTGATTTCTTTTGATTTTCCCATGATGTCAAGCAAAGAGGCACTGAGTTGGAAGGTAGGCCTTGAAATACATCCACAGGTACAACTCCACTTGACTCAAATTATGTCAATTAGCCGATCAGAAGCTTGCCAAAACTATAGTTTGTTAACAATACATTTTTGGAGTGGTTTGTGGACCTGGAAATGGCTGTCTAGCAACGATTAACAACCAATTTGACAGAGCTTGAAGAATTTTGAGCAAATATTGCACAATCCAGGTGTGGAAAGCTCTTAGAGACCCAGAAAGACTCACAGCTGTAATCATTCCTAAAGGTCCTTATACAAAGTATTGACTCAGGGCTGTGAATACTAAATGAGACACTAAATAGTAAATTAGATATTTATGTTTTCATTTTCAATACATTTGCAAAAAGTTCTAAAAACAACATTTCTTTCATTATGGGTTATTCTCAATTAGAGGTCGACCGATTAATCAGAATGGCCGATAAATATTATATTTATTTAACCCCCTGTTCCCCCAATGTCCTTGTCCGGTATTGTTTATTTTAAGTGCTTGTGCGTTGGGTTTTGTACCCATTTATTGATTGTTCTGGTTTCGGTGGATTTTTATTATTAAACTGCGCCGGTCATCCGGTGCGAACACCGGAGCCTCACTGCGGTGGTGGTCTGCATTCTCTTTTTGGCGCAGCACGGCCCACTGAAGGTGAACACAGACAGCTTCCCATGTCTCCTCCGTGCGCCTGAACCAGTCATCCACCGCAGGAGCCTCGGTCTGACTCTGATGCCAGAACCGGCGTGCACACCAGTACGCACTGGAAGGGAGAGAGGTTAGTGGAGGAGTGGCGAAGCGAGTTCTGTGCCATCTCAGCCCAGGGCACGAACACCGGCCACTCCCCCGGCCGGTCCTGGCAATAGGACCGCAGAAACCTGCCCACATCCTGGTTTACTCTCTCCACCTGCCCATTACTCTCAGGGTGAAACCCTGAAGTAAGGCTGATCAAGACCCCAGACGTTCCATGAACACCTTCCAGACCCTAGACGTGAATTGGGGACCTCGATCAGACACTATATCCTCAGGCACACCGTAGTGCCGGAAGACATGCGTAAACAAGACCTTTGCAGTCTGTAGGGCCGTAGGGAGACTGGGCAGAGGAAGGAGACGACAGGACTTTGAGAACCGATCCACAACAACCAGGATCGAGGTGTTACCCTTCGAGGTGGAGATTGGTTAGAAAATCCACTGACAAGTGCGACCAAGTCTGTTGTGGAACGGGTAAGGGGTGTAGCTTCCCTCTGGGCAGGTGCCTAGGAGCCTTACACTGGGTGTGCAGGAGGAAACATAAACCCTCACGTCCTTAGCCAAGGTAGGCCACCTACCACCTAAGCCAGGACAATGTGTCTGCCTTCACGTTCTGGGAGCCTGGTCTGTAGGAAAGGGTAAATACAAAACGGGTGAAAAACATGGCCCACCTTGACTGGCGAGAGTTCAATCTCCTCGCTGCCTGGATGTACTACAGATTACGGTGGTCAGTCCAGATGAGGAAAGGGTGTTTAGTCCCCTCAAGCTAATGTCTCCACGCCTTCAAAGCCTTGACGACAGCCAACAGCTCCCGGTCCCCCACATCATAGTTTCGCTCCGCCGGGCTGAGCTTCTTCGAGAAGAAGGCGTACCCGAGCACTGAGAGAGCACAGCTCCTATCCCAGCCTCGGACGCCTATCCCAGCTTCGGACCTCCACTATGAACGCCAAAGAGGGACCCGGAAGGGCCAGCACGGGAGCCAAGGTGAACAGAGCCCTCAGGTGACAAAAGCCCTGTCCGCCTCAGCCGACCACTGCAAACGCACCGGGCCCCCTTCAGCAGTGAAGTAATGGGAGCCGCTACCTGACCAAAACCCTGGATAAACCTCCGGTAGTAGTTGCCAAACCCTAAGAACCGCTGCACCTCCTTTACCGTGGTGGGAGTTGGCCAATTACGCATTGGCTGAAATGCGGTCAATCTCCATCTCCACCCCTGAGGTGGAAATGCGGTACCCTAGGAAGGAGACGGACTGCTGGAAGAACAGGCACTTCTCAGCCTTGACGTACAGGTCATGCTCCAACAGGCGACCAAGCACCCTGCACACCAGGGACACATGCTCGGCGTGTGTGGCGGAGTATATCAGAATGTCATCAATATACACCACTACACCCTGCTCGTGCAGGTCCCTGAAAATCTCGTCTACAAAGGCCTGCAAGACTGATGGCGCATTCATCAACCCGTACGGCATGACGAGGTACTCATACTGCCTTGAGGTGGTACTGAAAGCCGTCTTCCACTCGTCTCCCTCCCGGATACACACCAGGTTGTAAGTGCTCCTGAGATCTAGTTTGGTGAAGAAGCGCGGCCCGTGCATTGACTCAAACGCTGTGGCTATGAGCGGTAGCGGGTAACTATACCTCACAGAGATCAGGTTCAGACCCCGATAGTCAATACACGGGCACAGACCTCCCTCCTTCTTCTTCACAAAAAATAAACTATAGGAGGCGGGTGAAGTGGATGACCTAATGTACCCCTGACGCAGGGATTCGGGGAGACATATGTATCCATAGCCTCCGTTTCTGCCTGTGAGAGGGGATACACGTGACTCCTGGGAAATGCAGCGTCTACCAGGAGATTTATCGCGCAATCGCCCCGTCGATGGGGTGGTAATTGAGTTGCCTTCTTTTTGGAGAAGGCGAGAGCCAAATCGGCATATTCAGGGGGAATGCGCACGGTGGAGACCTGGTCTGGACTCTCCAACAACGGAAACCCTTAAACACCTCCCCGATCACTTTCGTGACCAGCCCGTGAAAGCCCTCTGTGGCCAAGAAACAGTTGGGTCATGACAAACTAACCAGGGTAGGCCTAGCACCATGGGAAACGCAGGAGAGTCAATAAGGAAGAGACTAATTCTCTCCTTGTGACCCCCCTGCGTAACCATGCCCAGAGGAGCGGTGGCCTCCCTGATCAACCCTGACCCTAATGGTCGACTATCTAAGGCGTGAACGGGGAAAGGCACAGCCACGGGAACAATGGGGATACCCAAAACTATGGGCGAACAATCTATCTATAAAATTCCCAGCCGCTCCTGAATCAACGAGCGCCTTATGGTGGGAATGAGGGGAAAAGTCAGAAAAAGTGACATACACAAACATATGTGTGACAGAGGCCTCTAGGTGAGAATGGTGCCGGCTCACCTGTGGTGACGCCAGAGAGCGCCCTGGCTGCTGCCTCGATACCCAGAGGAACCACCCGGCACCGACCAGCAGTGTGACCTCTGCGGCCACAGATGGTGCACGAGCTGGAACCCCATCCTGTCTCCCTGCGCACCGCCTCTCCCAGCTCCATGGGAATCGGAAAGGGGGTGCAGGGGGATGGAACCATCAGACCCCGGTCTGAACGTCCGCGGGCAGCCGGCAGGCTTTCCAGCCAGATGGACAGGTCCACCAGCTGGTCGAACGTGAGGGTGGTGTCTCTGCAGGCCAACTCCTGATGGACGTCCTCACGCAGACTGCAGCGATAATGATCGATCAGGGCCCTGTTGTTCCATCCAGCACCGGCAGCCAGGGTTCGAAACTACAGGGCGAAATCCTAGGCGCTCCTCATCCCCTGCCTCAAATGGAATAGGCATTCACTCGCTGTACCCTCGGGCGGGTGGTCGAAGTATGCCTGGAAGCGGCGGGTGAACTCCTCAAACTGGTCCAACGCCGCATCTCCCGCTCTCCACACAGTGTTGGCCCACTCCAGGGCTTTCCCGGTGAGGCACGAGACAAGGGCGGACACCCTCTCACGGCCCGAAGGAGCCGGGTGGACGGTTGCCAGGTATAAGTCCAGCTGCAAGAGGAACTCCTGGCAGTTCGCAGCCCTACCATTGTATTCCTGGGGAAGGGAGAGACGAATCCCACTGGGACCAGGAGAAGGAGGGGCGCGTAGTGGAGACCCCTGTGGGGCTGGTGGAGGCGTTGGGAGAACTTCCTGTCTCTGCCAGTGGTCCATTGTCTGGACAATGCGGTCCATGGCGGTGCCAATATGGTGGAGCATTGCTGCGTGCTCCCGGACGCGCTCCTCCACCCCTATACCCGGGGTACATGCTCCTGCTGACTCCATAAGTTGGTCCGGGATTCTGTAAGGGGTGCGTACTGGCGGCAGATAAGTCAGACGCAGGAGAGCAAAAACTGTGTTTCCAACGGCGCAGTTTAATAATAAAATCCCACCAGAAACCAGAACAATCAATAAATGGGTACAAGACGCACACCAGACATAACGTGCACAAGCACTTACAATAAACAATACTGGACAAGGACATGGGGGGGAACAGAGGGTTAAATACACAACATGTAATTGATGGAACTGAAACCAGGTGTGTGGGAAGACAAGACAAAACAAATGGAAAATTAAAGGTGGATAGGCGATGGCTAGAAGACCGGTGACTTCGACCGCCGAACGTTGCCCGAAAAAGGAGAGGGACCGACTTTGGAGGAAGTCGTGACACAGGCGGCCCAAACTGTTCCATATACCCTGACTCTGCTTGCACTGAACACAGAGAAATGACATAATTTTCCCTAGTTAATATTGCCTGCTAACTTGCATTTATTTTAACTAAATATGCAAGTTTAAAAAATATATACTTCTGTGTATTTATTTTAAGAAAGTCATTGATGTTTATGGTTAGGTACATTTGTGCAACGAATATGCTTTTTTCACAAATGCGCTTTTGTTAAATCATCACCGGTTTGGCGAAGTTGAATTTGGCTGTGATTCGATGATAAATGAACAGGCACCGCATTGATTATATGCAATGCAGGACAAGCTAGTTAACCTAGTAATATCATCACCCATGTGTAGTTAACTAGTGATTATGTGAAGATTGATTGTTTTTTATAAGATAAGTTTAATGCTAGCTAGCAACTTACCTTGGCTCATTGCAGCCACAAGGTCCTTTGGACACTGCGCTTGAGTAATAGGTGGTCAGCCTGCCACGCAGTTTCCTCATGGACTGCAATGTAATCGGCCATAATCAACGTCCAAAAAGGCTGATAACAGATTTTATAAAAAATTGAAATCGGCCCTAATTAATCGGCCACACACACAGGGGTCTAAGAGAGGCTGACTTCAAACACACAGAACATGCCTCCTCCCATGGCCTCCTCTCCACAGCCCTGTAGGAGGCCCACACAAACACACACACACACACACACACACACACACACACACACACACACACACACACACACACACACACACACACACACACACACACACACACACACACACACACACACACACACACACACACACACACACACACACACACACACACACACACACACACACACACACACACACACACAGTCTATCTGGATAAAGACTCACATGCCATGGCTGTCGGACGAAGAACGCACCCTTGCCTTTAGAACACACATATCACAGACTAGCCAACATAGACCCACCTGTCTGCACCAGCACACATGCACATTAAAGTGTACACACACAAGCACCTCTCATTCTTCAATCTGCCAATCATCCCATTCCAAGCCCTGTCTGTACGGATGACTACAATGGATAACGAAACTGCTTTCTGCAGTTACGATTGGATTCCACTGTTCAAAAGCCACAAAGCCTCAATTGATATGCTGCTTTGGGATTGATGGATTCATGCTAACATTACTGGTGAGCACATAACACATCTCCATACATTATGCTACACAAAAACTTCTACTCAAAAACTGCTACGTGCATGCAAGTTTCATAATCTTCTTCGTACCCCCAGTGTGTGTGATAAACATCTGCCAGTAGCGGATGCTAATCTGTAGTGAAAGTCATTAGCTGTGTTTCCTGGGCCATTCGCGTAATACTAAGGGATTAGCACAGGCTGTGAATGAGGCTACATTGCTAACAGGAGCTAATCAGGGGGCATGTTTGGGCTGCTGTAAATGGTTTGTGAATCCCTTAAACCGGAGCAGTTTACAAAGGATGTTTTGCAAACTGGTATTATACAGTCAGTGTCTCTGCATACTACTGGACCAATGAAGAGTTTCCATTCTATTTTTTTTTTAATCACTGTATTTTACCTAGCAACAGAAAGTCTCTAAAGCCTTCCTCTGGCATGTTAGGTAAAAACCATCCTGGGCTTTTACTAAATGATAAAATCCGTCAGCTAACGAGGCATGTTTCACAGCCATTTTACTTTTTAATGAACTGCTACCCAGAGAGGTTGACCCGCCGCTCTGCAACGGGCCGCTGCTATCGTACGCACCGTCAAGAATGAATCAAGGCCATAACTCCATATTAAACAGTCACAGATCCATATTTACCGAGGGTTCATTCACAAGCCCGGCCCCATGAGATATATACTAACTCACTATATGGCGGTGGGCAGTGTCGGTGGAGGGGTGCTTGTGTGTGTGTGTGTGTGTGTGAGTGGGGGGGGTACTTTGTGTGTGTGTGTATGGGGGGTACTTTGAGTGTGTGTGTGTGTGTATGGGGGATACTTTGAGTGTGTGTGTGTGTGTGTGTGTGTGTGTGGAAGGGGGGTACTTTGTGTGTGTGTATGTGTGTGCTTGCTTGGGGAGGGGGGGCTCGTACGGTGTGTGGCAGGAGGTAGCCTTGTCACAACCTGATCTGTTCCACCTGTCCTTGTGATTTGGGACAGCCCTCCAGGTGTCGCTTATTTTCCCTGGTGTATTTATCCCTGTGTTTCCTGTCTCTCTGTGCCAGTTCGTATTGTATGTTTGTCAAGTCAACCAGCGTGTTTTTTTCTGTACTCCTTTTTCTATTCTCTTCTACTAGTCCTCCCGGTTTTGTCCCTTGCCTGTTTTCTGGACTCTGTACCCGCCTGCCTGACCATTCTGCCTGCCTTGACCTCGAGCCTGCCTGCTACTCTGTACCTCCTGGACTCTGAACTGGTTTTGACCTTTTGCCTGTCCATGACTATTCTCTTGCCAACCCCTTTTTGGATCAATAAACATCTAGGACTCCAACCATCTGCCTCCTGTGTCTGCATCTGGATCTCGCCTTGTGCCCTTATAAGCCTAGCGGTTAGAGCCTTGGACTTGTAACCGAAAGGTCGCTGGTTCGAATACCTGAGCCGACAAGGTAAAAAAACAAAAACTGTTGATGTGCCCTTGATGTGCTCCAGATCCACTGTACTACTATAGCTCACCCTGTAAAACAACACATTTTACTGCACCTATCCGGAGTATGTGACAATAAAACATATATATACAGTATTAGTCAAAAGACCTACTCATTCAAGGGTTTTTCTTTATTTTTACTATTTTCAGCATATTTGTGAACTCCTTCAAAACTGTTGGAAAAGCATTCCAGGTGAAGTTGGTTGAGAGAATACCAAGAGTGTGCAAAGCTGTCATCAATGCAAAGGGTGGCTACTTTGAAGAATCTAAAATGTAAAATATATTTGGATTTGTTTAACACTTTTTTGGTTACTACATGATTCCATATTATGTCTTCACTATTATTCTACAATGTAGAAAATAGTAAAAATACAGAAAAACCCTGGAATGAGTAGGTGTTTCCAAACTTTAGAGTGGTACTGTATATATTTTTTTCATTTGTTATTTCCATATGTGCATGCGCCTGTGTCAACATGGAGAGTAACTGGTCTGGGTTAGAAAAAACCCTTCCACTTCAGACACACTCTTTAAAGCTTTAAAAGCAGAAACAAAATGGTGGCTTCTTCTTCTTAGGCCCTGGGCCATCAACATCTGCCTGCAGTTCAAAGCTGGATCTGGAATAGATGACTGGCTGATGCAGAGCAGAGCTGAAGGAGAGCCAGGACGTTTGATGAGGGATACGGAGGAACAAACTCTGTGGCCAGGTGGGAAGATAGACGGCTCTGATAGCGGCCCTGTGGCGGAAGAGGTGACGAGAGGTGGCGAAAGGAGCAAGCGATGGAGTTAGGCAGAAAATGAGGGAGAGAGCTACAAACGGTTCCAGGATGAAAAGAAAACAGAAAAGAAGAGGACGAATTGGACTAACAGACGTCCTCAGTGGCCATCCTGCTTAGCATATTAGCCCCTTCCGTTAGACAGGTCTACGCTGATGGCGGAGGCGATGGGAGGGATGAATGGAGCGAGAGAAAAGAGAGGAGGGGGGAGGTCAGGAGCAACCCTATTAGCACGGTCCTTCACCTCTTCCCCCCTGGATCATCTCCAGAAAGGAGCTGACCCCCTGTGTTAGTGGCTCATTAGACCAGGGGGAGGGGAGACAGACTCCTGTCACCACCGAGACAGAGATGAAACGATGGAGGCTGGGGGAGGGGGAGAATGACAGGTTTGATCCTCAGAGGGAGGAGAGGGGAGAGCTGGGGGGCGATGACCATGACCACAGAATATGGGTGAGGACGATGGGAAAGGATGGGGGTGGAAGATTTGATCCCTAGACGTAGGAAAGCAGTGAGGTGAAGTTGACCCTTCTCTTCTTTGTCCCTATCTGAAGCTATAATACAGAAGTGGACTGGAGGACGGCTCTCAATGGCACTTCCTTTACTCAGTTCTCCTTATTCATTCTGCCGTCAATGAGGAACCAATATTGTAAATGAGAGCTGGTTTTCTACAGATCTGGATACCAGGTAAAGATGTGTTTTGCAAAACAGGTCACCTCAGCTATAGACTCACTTCCAAACTGAACCGCAACTGAGAACACATTTGTAGTGAGCTGATACACAAGGATATGGAGTGCGAGAGATAGATTGATTGACAGACTGTATGGCCATTCGGGTCAGTTCAATGTTTTTTTGGGATCCTCGCTAGGGAGCCCAATTGGTCCAGATGCTGTTCCCTCCCAATCTGCCATTGATTAAGCCTCGCGTCCCCACGCCAGACTCCCAGAGGACCAAACCAAGACAGGGGTCATAGTTTAGAGGTTAGGGGTCAGGGACCCAGTCTGGCTCGCTCCTATTGGATGTTGATCACCTCATTGCAAACGGATTGATAGATTGCTGACTGACCAACTGACCAATCGATATATAGCAGCTGGCCCCAACAAATGAGCATCTGATCCCTGATTAGTAGTGTTTGATCTCCATTGCAAATGAACAGATTTGTGACAAATGGACGTATTTGGATCTAAAACCTCTTGTCTCTTGCCTACCATCCAGAAGAATGCTCTTGATGCTTTGAGGCCATAGCTTTAAAATAATGTTTTACAATCTCTAATAATATACGGAAATGTAATGGTCCTCTATTGGTTTGTCAAAACAGAATTGATGTGGTATTGGAGATATTGCAAGTCTGCTCTGGCTAGTGAGTAACGGCTAGCCATTCTTTATGTGTCTTGTCTGCCTTCTTCATGTCCACTGTGATAGGATTTCCTCAGAGTTGTGTTATAGACTGCAGAAAGCAGAGGAATCAGAATAATCTCACCTCTGAGGCTTCACGGCCCACTGGCAGGGAGGAACACTGTCAGAGCAGAGAGTGTGCACGTGAGTGTGGCACTGTGTGTTGGCGTGCATGCATCTGTGTGCCAGAGTGTATACATTCCATGTGTATGTGTGTGCATAGTGCGTATGCTATTGTGTGTGCGTGGGTGTGTGTGTGTGTGCGTGCGTGCGTATTACCCAGTGGTTGTGTGTCCTTCCCTGTTAGCCCTGAGCGTCTGGTCCAGTGTGATTACTGCTGCCTTTCCTCATCACTGGCATCGTCTCTCCCAGCTCATTTCCCCTGCAGCTCTGCCGGCGATTGATAAGCCTGATCTCATCTCACCCCTCTCTCTCTCTCCCTCCACCCTTCCCTCCCTCTCTCTCCATTCTCTCTCTTTTGCTCCCACTCTCTTGCTTCATCTCTTTCCCCTTCTCTCGCTCTCAAACCCTCTATCCCCCTCTCCCATTTTCGTGCTCGCTCTCTTTCTGTATCCCTTCCTCCCATTTGAATGCTTTCTCCTTCTCCATCTCTCTCCTTCATTTTCTCCCTTCACCTGCCTCCCGCCTTTCCAGGGCTGTGCGCCTGCTTGCAATCTGCAGCCAAACACACAGAGGGCTCCCCAGAGAGTGGTGTGGGCTGGTTTATACTGTATGTCCGATTGGCTTTGAAAGGTGTATCATCTGTGCTTTCATGGATCTGAGAGTGTGAGCTCCCCACAGGCGATCGTTTCCTCCCCAAAGGGTCCTCTAAGGATTAAAGTGTAAACAGCACAGCCCTCCCAGCAAGGTTCCCACCTTTATGTGTGATACTGGAATATTAGTGAGCTTACAGTCTCACACACAAACACACACACGTATGCGCACGTATTGCAAATCAATACACACCTCTGAGTGGATTAAGGATTCAGTACCTCTTCCCACCAAAGGGAGATCCCTAAACAAATTTCCAGATCTCACAAACCGCTGTCTCTCTCTACCTCTTTACCTCTCACATTCCTCCTCTTTCGGTCTACTGTTTTAATGTGTTCCCAGGGACCTAGTAGCCATTTAAACATTTAAATAGACACACCTGCCTGTCAAGGGCTAGAGAATGGAGAGATAGAGATGGAGAGAACGGGGTAAACTAAGAGAGTCTCTCTTCTCCTCCTCTCACCCTGTCCCTCTGTCACCACAACACCACCCTGACTTATCTAGGATGCGTCCCAAATGGCACCCTAATCCCTTTATAGTGCACTACTTTTGACCAAGGCAGTGCACTATATATGGAACAGGTTGCCATTTGGGACGCTTCATCCAATGTTTGCTTTAATTTGCTCGGCGGGCTGCGGCCCCTCAGCTTCTTATTTATTTTGATAAATCCAAGGGGAAGTCCTGCTAATAAATCAGCCTGGATGATGAATAAAAGCCCTAAATAGGAAATTAAGATTTATATCAGCCAGGCCTTGGACTCGCTGACAAGTACACAATCGTGGAGCGATTCTCTCTCAAGTCAAATTGGCCTGACTGATTCTCATGGCGCCGACAGAGTGGAGATGGATGGAGAGAGAGGTCGGAGTGAGAGAACGAGAGGGGAGCGAAGGAAAGAGAGAAGGGGAACAGAGAGTGAAGGGGGGGGGGGGGAAGAGAGGGAGGGAGGGAGTGATAGAGCGGAGGGGGCTCTTTTTGCTGCAGCCTGTGTGTCATTGGCTCTGTGTGTGTGTGTCCCCCTCCCTGGGTCTGCAGTGTGATCACACACAGCCTTACTTACTGTGGAGGAGAGGCAAAGCTCTGACCCCAGGTACTGAAGCCCCGCCTGGAATAATTGCTTTTTTTCCATCCCCCTGCGGCACGAATCCCCTTTGTTCCTAAACCCAGAGCTCAGATCTGTTTGTGTGTACGTGTGTGTGCTCATGCGTGTGCAACCAAATAAATGAGTGACTGTGTGTATTTGAATGTATGTTGTGTGTGTGTGGCTGTTTCTCTATGTGTATGTGCTTTCATCTTCACATGTCCCCTCTATAAATGACGCACACGCTCTATTGAATCCCCCTGCACGCACACACACACACACACACACCCACACACACACACACACACACACACACACACACACACACACACACACACACACACACACACACACGTGGGTAATTTCTGTTGCCGCTTTTGTCAGTCACTCCAGTATCTGCTCTATTAGACTGTTGAGTAATGCAGCTTTTAACTTGGTTCCCATAATTAAGCCCAGTGTACAATTGAACACTCAGAGGCGCTGGGTAAGTTTCATGGGTAATGATTACAATTAAGGGTCACACACAAAGCTGGAGGCTGCCATCGGAGGCACGACGACGGCAATGAATTGAAAATGCAAATACGTACAAACGCTGTCGCTGATGAATCAGAAAGTCCCTCACTCGGCTCGGCGCCGACCCACCTCAGAGGGGAGTGGGGATGCTTACTTGAATTCAAATCAAATTGTATTAGTCACATGCGCCGAACACAACAGGTGTAGTAGACCTTACAGTGAAATGCTTACTTACGAGCCCCTAACCAACAATGCAGTTTAAAAAAATACAGATAACAATAAGAGATAAAAGTAACAAGTAATTAAAGAGCAGCAGTGAAATAACAACAGCGAGACTATATACAGGGGGGTACCGGTACAGAGTCAATGTACGTGGGCACCGGTTAGTTGAGGTAGTATGTACATGTAGGTAGAGTTATTAAAGTGACTATGCATAGATGACAACAGAGAGTAGCTGTGGTGTAAAGAGGGGGTGAGGGGGGTGGGGGGGGGCACTGCAAATAGACGTTCAGGAGTCTTATTGCTTGGGGGTAGAAGCTGTTTAGAACCCTCCTGGACCTAGACTTGGCGCTCCGGTACCGCTTGCCCTGCGGTAGCAGAAAGAACAGTCTATGACTAGGGTGGCTGGAGTCTTTGACAATTTTTAGGGCCTTCCTCTGACACCGCCTGGTATAGAGGTCCTGGATGGCAGGAAGCTTGGCCCCAGTGATGTACTGGGCCATTTGCACTACCCTCTGTAGTGCCGTGCTGTCGGAGGCTGAGCAGTTGCCATACCAGGCAGTGATGCAACCATGCTCTCGATGGTGCAGCTGTAGAACCTTTTGAGGGTCTGAGGACCCATGGCAAATCTGTTCAGTCTCCTGTCGGGGTATAGGTTTTGTCGTGCCCTCTTCACGACTGTCTTGGTGTGTTTGGACCATGATAGTTTGTTGGTGATGTGGACACCAAGGAACCTGAAGCTCTCAACCCACTCCACTGCAGCCCCGTCAATGAGAATGGGGTCGTGCTCGGTCCTCTTCCTGTAGTCTACAATCATCTCCTTTGTTTGTCTTGCTCATATTGAGGGAGCGGTTACAAGGCCAGGTCTCTGACCTCCTCCCTATAGGCTGTCTCGTCATTGTCTGTGATCAGGCCTACCACTGTTGTGTCATCGGCAAATGTAATAATGGTGTTGGAGTCATGCCTGGCCGTGTAGTCATGAGTGAACAGGGAGTACATGAGGGGACTGAGCACGCACTCCTAGGGGCCCCAGTGTTGAGGATCAGTATGGCGGATGTGTTGTTACCTACCATTATCACCTGGCGGTGGCCCGTCAGGAAGTCCAGGATCCAGTTACAGAGGGAGGTGTTTAGTCCCAGGGTCCTTAGCTTATTGATGAGCTTTGAGGGCACTATGGTGTTGAACACTGAGCTGTAGTCAATGAATAGCATTCTCACATAGGGGTTCCTTTTGTCCAGGTGGGAAAGGGCAGTGTGGAGTACAATGGAGATTGCATCATCTGTGAATTATTTTGGGTACAGAGAAATCAAATAAATTGGATGGAAAGAAAAGGAAATGCATTGCTCTGGGACTAGGGGGAGTCACACAGTGGGATGTGTAAGATACAGAGAGAGCCAGAACACAGACAATGGATGGTTCCATGTAATGCTCTCAAGGCTACACTATCTATTGTTGGATTCTAGCTTGAAATATACTTCTTCATGTTACCAGATCTTCTTGATTACTGCACATGTACAAGGAATGTATATGTTGGGGTCAATGGAGGGTGGATAGGAACTAGGTGTATGGAAAGTTACTGACTGAGACGAGGGAGTGCAGAAAGTTGACATTCTGTTCAAACATATTATTGTTGAATATCAATGTCTATGCAATGGTCTAGCTTCAGTTTCTGATAAGGCAGGCCCGCTGCGAAACGAGGGAGGAGTGATGAATTCGGCTCGAGGTCAAGTCAACAGATGAAGTGAGAAGAAACCTCTGGGAGGGGAGCCAAAGGGGCCGACCACAGCGACCCTCCTACCACAGTCCTGTCTCACACACATACACTTCCACAAAGGTTCTAGCATCAGGCAAGGCCATGAGAGGAACCAATTGAGTTCCTGCCTAGCAACAGAGATGTATTGGCTGTCTAGATGTGTAAGGAGTTGACCCCGCCTAGTAGGAGGTTATAAATGTATATGCTTGTGTAATCATACCTTCTATTTGCAGCTGTATGACATAGTGGGTGAATAAACTTGGTTTGAGCTTTTCCTAGTCGCCCGTTTGAGTTATTACTCTGTTAGTTCAGAACCTAACAGTATCTATCCATCTACAGAAATATAACATGGATTTGTCATTAGAGGTACACGTTGAGGTTACATCCCAATGATCCAGCAATCAAACCATCACCTGTTAGTGTAACCTGATTGGAGTGAAATATAGGGTTACCATACGAGAACACACCCCGTGTGTTGCTGCAGTGTGCTGTTGTCTTGACAACAATAGAGGCACAGTGGCTCAACCCTGAGCTTTGGGTAGCGTGAGGAGAATGAATAAACAGAGCGAGAGAGAGCGAACAAAGAGGGCAGGGGAGCTACACACATTATAGTCTGCACACATAGAGACAGCCAACACATCACATCCAACACACGCCTGTGAACGAACATCAGCCTCGACACTCAAACATGCACTCAGGCACACAGCAACAGGAACCACAGTCCTACATAGACCTCATCGAGCTGGAGGAACAGGCTCAGTGTGCTGTCTAAAATGGCATCCCATTTCCTAAACAGTGCACTAATTTTGACCTGAGGCCAATGTACTATTGAGGAAATAGGGAGCCGTCTTAGATGCTGCTTCTCATTAGTATGTAGTACTCCAGACAGAGCAGCGCTGAATATTCCCAGTGTTCCCAGGCATTAGTTAAGCCAGTAGCTTCCTCCTTCTCCCGTCCATCATTAAAAGAACCAGAGAGAGGCCCCCAGGACCAAGAGGCTTAGAGCCTCTTCACACTTACTACACTCTAGGTTAAAAAAACACGGGCTACACATGTTACTGAAATGTAAACTTGTGTCCTTGCTACATCTCAACCGCTACCGTCGGAGATAACACACAACACTCACTTACCTGACAGTTGCCACCCTTGAAGCAGGGCAGTGTAAATGGGATGGTCTTGTTGAGCCAACAGTCCTACAGTATAAATGGTAATGGCAGAGTGATGTTTTTGAAACAGGGGAAATTTAGAAATGTTCCTAATATTTGAGACTTGTTTTATTTCGTTTTTACCTGAAATTGCAGTAACAGCCTGTTACAGTCTGAAATGATCGCAGTAGCTGCCGGCTGCACAGAGCCACGTAAAACTATGGAAGCCCATCCCCACCAAAATGTACAGAGCACTCGGAAAGTATTCAGACCCCTTCCCCTTTTCCACATTTTGTTATGTTACAGAATGATTCTAAAATGTTCTAAAATTTTCGTCACTAATCTACACACAATACCCATAATGACAAAGCGAAAACAGGTTTTTATAAATCTTTGCAAATTTATAAAATACATAAAACAGAAATACCTTATTTACATAAGTATTCAGACCCGTTGCTATGAGATTCCAAATTGAGCTCAGGTGCATCCTGTTTCCATTGATCATCCATGAGATGTTTCTACAACTTGATTGGAGTCCACCTGTGGTAAATTCAATTGATTGGACATTATTTGGAAAGGCACTCACCTGTCTGAGGTCCCACAGTTGACAGTGCATGTCAGAGCAAAAACCAAGCCATGAGGTCAAAGGAATTGTCCGTAGAGCTCCGAGACAGGATTGTGTCGAGGCACAGATCTGGGGAAGGATACCAAAACATTTATGCAGTATTGAAGGTCCCCAAGAATGGAAGGAGTTTGGAACCACCAAGACTCTTCCTAGAGCTGGCTGTCCAGCCAAACTGAGCAATCAAGGGAGAAGGGCCTTTGTCAGGGAGGTGAACAAGAACCTGATGGTCACTTTGACAGAGCTCTAAAGTTCCTCTGTGGAGAAGGGATCATATTTCAGAAGGACAGCCATCTCTGCAGCACTCCACCAATCAGGCCCTGACTAGTCTCCCAAGGACTGGGAGACTAGTCAGGACCGAGGGAAAGATGAACAGAGCAAAGTACAGAGAGCTCCTTGATGAAAACCTGCTCCAGAGTGCTCAGGACCTCAGACTGGGGCAAAGGTTCACCTTCCAACAGGACAACGACCCAAAGCACACAGCCAAGGCAACGCAGGAGTGGCTTTGGGACAAGTCTCTGAATGTCCTTGATTGGCCCAGCCAGAGCCCAGACTTGAACCCGATCGAACATCTCTGGAGAGACCTGAAAATAGCTGTGCAGCGACTCTCCCCCTCCAATCTGACAGAGCTTGAGAGGATCTGCAGAGAAGAATGGGAGAAACTCCCCAAATACAGGCGTGCCAAGCTTGTAGCGTCCTACCCAAGAAGACTCGTGGCTGTAATCGCTGCCAAAGGTGCTTCAACAAAGTACTGAGTAAAGGGTCTGAATACTTATGTAAATGTGATCTCCGTTTTTTTATTTGTAATACATTTGCAAAAATGTCTAAAAACCTGTTTTTGCTTTGTCTTTATGGGGTATTGTGTTTAGATTATTTTAGGGAGTTTTCTGACAGGCCTGATCCTATGTGTGGCTCCCCATGGCTCCACACTGCAGTGGGTCTAAGACCAAACCACTGGTGCTAGTGGATCTAATTGAACTACTGCTATGGGTTAGTATTGAGTATGGTGAATCTGCCCCATGACATTGATCTAAGGTCAGTTTGGCGTTTTACCCCCTGGTAGGGATGATTCTAAATCTGTGGCTAAGGGTAACTTCTAACTGGAGATTGCTTTATAGCAGCAAGGTCAATGAGAGGCCAGTCACTGTAAGTGGTTTCTGATGAAAGGGGAGAGTGGAAAGAGGGGAGAGACTGGCAGGCTGGTCCACTCAGAAGGAGGGTTGTGTGTGTGCCCATATATCTAGGACTAGATGAGCTTCTCTCTGTGCCAAGTCTGCACCAATGCCCCACGTTACTGCCACGGGTTAACCCCGGTCGGTCGTCTGTGCTGTGGCAGGGCACGGCTGGTTGTGCATGGCAGGGAGTGGGATGGCACCTGGCTGGTGAAAAACCTGATCTATGGCAGCGCCAGCCTTTCTCCTCTTGGGCCTCACTGTGACATGAGGAACTAAGGGGGTTAGCAGAACAATGGGTTACTCCAAGACACCCCATCAACCCTGTCAGCCCCCCACCCCCCCCCCCCACACGAGGGGTGGTGAAGCAGTCAGCCAGGCTCTCTCACAGTCACGGTGATGTAGCCAGTCAGCCAGAATGCTCGTTTACGTGTTAATTAGCCAGCCTGGCTCTCTTGTAGGGTAATTAAACTCAGCCGGGGCCACTGTCACTCGTTACGGACCACTACTCATGCCACGCAGGGTTGGCATGACAACATCCGGGCAGCGGGGAAGCGTCACACTGGCATGAAGATAAGACAAACACTAAGATTCTACCTCTACTTGGGGACAACATACGCTAATATTAAGAATTACACCACTTCTTTATACTGTATAGTACTATAGAAAGAAAGATCAAAAGAAAGGGAGAAAGAGCGTGAAAGAAACAGAGAAGAGGACACAATAAAATTGTTCCATTAGAAAACAGTGCGGGTGTTAAATTCAGAGATGAGAGAGTGAGACGGAGAAGCCCAGTGACTGGTGTCTCCCTCACACGAAAAGTGGCCCGTCTGCCTGTGTGCATCTGTCTGACAGGACAGATTAAGAGGAGTTTGTTTTATGGACGGCGGCTAATTGAGTTGGTTAGATTGCAGTCATCCCCCCGCCTCATTCCCTCCTTTCATATCTCAGTGCTGCAGCCGCCTAGCACATCTATCTCCATTCCTCCCTTCTCTCGCTTCTCCTCGTCTTCGTTTGGGCTTATAATCCTTCGTTTTAATTAAAGCCCTCGCCTGCCCTCCATCACCAACCGCCCCAGACACCTTGGCCAGCCTCATCCTCTCATTTCTCTCTCCCTCCATCTCTATGACCCCCTCGTTCTTGTTATCTCTTCCCTTCTCTGAATTCCACCCCCTCTCCCTCTTTCCTGTCTCCGTTTCTACCATTCCTCACAGTTCTTCACTGCCCTCTCCATTTTTCACCGCCCACTTCCGTTTCTCTACCCTTCTTTCCATCTTGCTCTCTACCCCTACTTCTCTCCTCCTTTTTCATCCCCGTCTAATTGTCAATTAGTTAATTAGGCTCCTCTCTGGCACCCTCTTGTCAAGCCCTGTACACAGAGGGGCAGCTGCCTGCCTGGCCCACTACGCTGATGATTCAGGGAGACTTTAAGAAGACAACAGAGAAAAGAGGAGAAAGAGAGAGAGAGAGAGAGAGAGAGAGAGAGAGAGATGATCATCCAGTACACACTTCACACTGTGTGTGTGTGTGTGTGTGTGTGTGTGTGTGTGTGTGTGTGTGTGTGTGTGTGTGCAGAGAGCAAGAGTGGGTATAATAGTGAGGAGAAAGGGATCCAGAAAGAAAAACATCATTATGGATTTGACAGTCTCTTCACAGTCATGTGTAGAAGACTACAGTATTTCCCAATGAAAATGGTTCCGTTATAAAACCCCTATAGACCCCAAGGCAAAAATGCACCGTTTTACAGGAACACCGCAATGGCACTAGTAATGTGGCTCAAAATTCCTCCATATCAGTGAATGAGCGCTAGAGCTAGTGTGAATGAGAGCTAGAGTACATGCTCAATGTCAAGACTTTTCCATTGGAGTTCTCAAGCCACTGACTATTGTGTTGAATTATAAACTGGCCTTTCATTCTCTGCTAATTAGCACACTGCTGCTCTGGAGAGGGCTATAGTGCTAAACCCCTCTGTCTCCATGGAGAATCTGCCAGCGGAGTAGTGATCCTCTGGAAAAAAGTGTCGCGACTGTAACCCTCACACTGCTAGAGTAGCTAGTCCTACACCAACACGACTGAGAGTCAATGAGGTTTCTCTATGGCAGGGGTATTCAACTCTTACCCTATGAGGTCCGGAGCACGCTGGTTTTCTGTTCTACCTGATCATTAATTGCACACACCTGGTGTCCCAGGTCTAAATCAGTCCCTGGTTAGAGGGGAACAATGAAAACAAGCAGTGGCACTGGGCTCCAGGTCCAGAGTTGAGTTTGAGGGTGTTTCTCTATGGTTAGACAGCCTTTTTTAATTTCGGAATTGGTTGATTAATAATAGTAATTCAAGGGCCCAAAGTCACTTTATAATTTTTGAAACGAAACAAAAAAAACTGAAATCAAAGCAACATCAGACTAAACAAAAACATCAAACAAAGAGAAAGAGTGTGGTGTGTCAGCGTATGGAAGGTGGAAGAATGATGATTTAACCGTTTGTCTTTATGCGGTGGTCGAAGGAAAGGGTGGAGTCCAAGGTTTTCCAAGCTTGCGTGCGTCCCGGGGGCAGGGAGAGACAGTGATGTTGTCAATGGCGGGTGTGGGTTGCAAACTTTGGTTAGGGTGTATTTGTGCCTAAAGATCAAATTGAATTGCTACTTGTTATTTATATTTATTATGGATCCCCATTAGCTGGGGTCCAGCAAAATAAAGGCAGGTTATACAATTTTAAAAACATTACAATGCATTCACAACTCACTGTGTGCCCTGAGGCCCCTACTCCACCACTACCACATATCTACAGTATGCTATTGTGTGTGTGTGTGTGTGTGCGTGTGCGTGCGTGCGTGTGTGTGTGTGTGTGTGTGTCTTTGCCTATGTTTGTGTTGCTTCACACTACATAGAGCCATGACTACATGGAACTCTACTCAACACCAGGTAACTGATGCAAGCAGTAAAATTAGATTTAAAAAAAACAGATTTTTAAAAAACACCTTATGGAACAACAGGGACTGTTGTGCACCACCCATAGTCTGTTCTGGATTTGGGGACTGTGAAGAGACCTCTTGTGGGGTATGCATGGGTGTCCGAGCTGTGTGCCAGTAGTTTATAGACAGAAATCTCGGTGCATTCAACATGTCAATACCTCTCATAAGTATAAGTAGTGATGAAGTCAATCTCTCCTCCACTTTGAGCCAGGAGAGATTGACATGCACATTATTATTATTAGCTCTCTGTGTACATCCAAGGGCCAGCCGTGCTGTACTGTTCTGAGTCATTTGCAATTTTCCTAAGTATTTTTTGTGGCACCTGACCACACGACTGAACAGTAGTCCAGGTGCGACAAAACTAGGGCCTGTAGGACCCACGCTAAACATGCTATCATGTTTAGCGTGGATATGCAGCATTAGGGACATTTTAAAGATGACACCTGTATACGACTTCTGGTAAGTCATCTTCTTTTCCTGTATGTCCCCCTTGTCTTCCTTTTCAATCCATTACATTTACCCTACAGTGTCATTTTAATATGTGAAAACCAACCAATTTGGCGTCGTTACGAAACATTTTCCACTCCGTCACGCGTTGTCAGGACGACCAGGCGGTTCTACTTTCCATGGTCAGCTGAACCCTTATTGTACGTAGACAAACGCCTTGTCAGGAGTACCAGGTGTACTTTCCCTAACAACTGAACCCTTAACTGTAGGAAAACAAACAGGTTCAGGCTGTTGTTCATGCATCATGACAAATATAGAAACACGAGGTCTAGAGAGTGGTGAGCTGGCCAGGAGATAATTTCCCTGCCTCTCCTCGATAAACAAAGCAATCAGTGACAGTCGGTGACACAATGAGGTAATTATAGAAAATAACAATTTCCTCTTCAACCTTTCACGCTTGTTTCAGAAGGCACCGACAGTTTTCACCTCATGTACCCTTCCGTGCACACACATACAGTATATTTGCATACACACACACCACCCCACCCCCAGAGCCCCTCTTAATTAGCAACCAATAAGCCATCTCATGGCAGCACACTTGTCAATCTCACTCCTTGCCGTGGAGAGCGCTAATTAACAGATTTAAAGTGAGTGTGTAACAGAGTGACACAGAACACAAGTCTCCCCTTCCCCCTCCCTCATTCCTCCATCCCTCGATTGACCTGGCTGATTACTGGTATCACCGCGTGAAGCGCCTCTTTGCCAACTGGCAAGCCCCCATGCTCTGTGCCCGCATAGCTGGTTGCATGGCTGGCTGGCACAGGCTAACACGTTTCACAACATGGTCATTATACAATGGCTGGGTCCGTTGGGAGGGGATATGCTAAATGTTTGAATTAGAATGACATCGTGGTTTCAGAGAGCAGTAGTGAGTGACTGAGTGTTGATGAAAGCTAGGCAGATAGCCTGAGGGTGAATTGAGCAAAAAACAAAAAATATATGAAAATAATAGCAATAGCTTGGGGGTACTAAGACAAGCAAGCAGTCATTTTTTTTGAGGGGAATGAACAAGATTGACAGTCTGTAGAAATTCTCTGTTTTTCTTAGGGCGTCATGGCTACATGGGCCTAGTACCAATGCAGAGGGGGCAGATACATAGGGGTACCCCGAGAAGACAAATCGCTGTGGTCCCCTCTGGGTCCCTGATCCTAACTAATGTTGAAGGCCAGCTCCACCAGAGGGATGTTAGCAGCATTAGGAGGATAAATGATGGTCTATAAATCCTCCTGACCAACTGGGTGACTAGAAACACCTCCTTCTCCAGATGAGGTCTGGGAGGAGGCATCATGGGAGGTCCTGGCCTGGGCGAGGCATTACCTATATATATATATATATATATATATATATATATATATATATATATATATATATATATATATATATATATATATATATATATATATATACACAGTGCCTTGCGAAAGTATTCGGCCCCCTTGAACTTTGCGACCTTTTGCCACATTTCAGGCTTCAAACATAAAGATATAAAACTGTATTTTTTTGTGAAGTATCAACAACAAGTGGGACACAATCATGAAGTGGAACGACATTTATTGGATATTTCAAACTTTTTTAACAAACCAAAAACTGAAAAATTGGGCGTGCAAAATTATTCAGCCCCTTTACTTTCAGTGCAGCAAACTCTCTCCAGAAGTTCAGTGAGGATCTCTGAATGATCCAATGTTGACCTAAATGACTAATGATGATAAATACAATCCACCTATGTGTAATCAAGTCTCCGTATAAATGCACCAGCACTGTGATAGTCTCAGAGGTCCGTTAAAAGCGCAGAGAGCATCATGAAGAACAAGGAACACACCAGGCAGGTCCGAGATACAGTTGTGAAGAAGTTTAAAGCCGGATTTGGATACAAAAAGATTTCCCAAGCTTTAAACATCCCAAGGAGCACTGTGCAAGCGATAATATTGAAATGGAAGGAGTATCAGACCACTGCAAATCTACCAAGACCTGGCCGTCCCTCTAAACTTTCAGCTCATACAAGGAGAAGACTGATCAGAGATGCAGCCAAGAGGCCCATGATCACTCTGGATGAACTGCAGAGATCTACAGCTGAGGTGGGAGACTCTGTCCATAGGACAACAATCAGTCGTATATTGCACAAATCTGGCCTTTATGGAAGAGTGGCAAGAAGAAAGCCATTTCTTAAAGATATCCATAAAAAGTGTTGTTTAAAGTTTGCCACAAGCCACCTGGGAGACACACCAAACATGTGGAAGAAGGTGCTCTGGTCAGATGAAACCAAAATTGAACTTTTTGGCAACAATGCAAAACGTTATGTTTGGCGTAAAAGCAACACAGCTGAACACACCATCCCCACTGTCAAACATGGTGGTGGCAGCATCATGGTTTGGGCCTGCTTTTCTTCAGCAGGGACAGGGAAGATGGTTAAAATTGATGGGAAGATGGATGGAGCCAAATACAGGACCATTCTGGAAGAAAACCTGATGGAGTCTGCAAAAGACCTGAGACTGGGACGGAGATTTGTCTTCCAACAAGACAATGATCCAAAACATAAAGCAAAATCTACAATGGAATGGTTCAAAAATAAACATATCCAGGTGTTAGAATTGCCAAGTCAAAGTCCAGACCTGAATCCAATCGAGAATCTGTGGAAAGAACTGAAAACTGCTGTTCACAAATGCTCTCCATCCAACCTCACTGAGCTCGAGCTGTTTTGCAATGAGGAATGGGATAATTTTGCACGCCCAATTTTTCAGTTTTTGATTTGTTAAAAAAGTTTGAAATATCCAATAAATGTCGTTCCACTTCATGATTGTGTCCCACTTGTTGTTGATTCTTCACAAAAAAATACAGTTTTATATCTTTATGTTTGAAGCCTGAAATGTGGCAAAAGGTCGCAAAGTTCAAGGGGGCCGAATACTTTCGCAAGGCACTGTATATATATATAGGTAATGCCTCGCCCAGGCCAGGACCTCCCATGATGCCTCCTCCCAGACCTCATCTGGAGAAGGAGGTGTTTCTATATATATATAAAATATATATATAAAACTCTCCTTTGTCCTTAGTCCTGGGATCATCAACTAGATTCAGCCGCAGGCTTATTTGTTCTTAAGCTGATGGTCCGGGGGCCGGAACATAATTAAAAATAATTTGTAGACTGCAAATTTAACACAATAAGCCCAAATATATATAACATTTGACTAAAGCAATCATATACAATCACATACACTACTGGTCAAAAGTTTAGAATACCTACTCATTCAAGGGTTTTTCTTTAAAAATTATTGAAATGTTCCATATTGACTGGCCTTCATGTCTTAGAGTAATGATGGACTGTTGTTTCTCTTTGCTTATTTGAGCTGTTCTTGCCATAATATGGACTTGGTCTTTTACCAAATAGGGCTATCTTCTGTATCCCCCCCTACCTTGTCACAACACAACTGATTGGCTCAAACGCATTAAGAAGGAAAGAAATTCCACAAATGAACTTTTAAAAAGGCACACCTGTTAATTGAAATGCATTCCAAGTGACTACCACATGAAGCTGGTTGAGAGAATGACAAGATTGTGCGAAGCAGTCATCAAGGCAAAGGGTGGCTACTAATCTCAAATATAAAATATGTTTTGATTTGTTTAACACTTTTTTTCAAAATTCTACAATGTAGAAAATAGTAAAAAATAAAGAAAAAACATAGAATGAGTAGGTGTTCTAAAACTTTTGACCAGTAGTGTCTCTCTCTCTCTATTGTGCATGGGAATACTTTGGAACAGATTTCCATCACTTGGAGCTGATTTGTTGGTGTTTGTAGAGTCGTATGTATAACTGTATTTGTTTTGTTAAACGTGTGTAACGTCCATTTTTATAGTTTACTTTGCCACTTTCTCTCTCCATGCCACTTTCCACACAGACCTAGCTCTGCCTCCTGTCACTCAAGGAGCACATTTGTTGTTCCTTGACCACGAGACATCAACAATGTTGATGACAATGATGCTGTTTTCACTTTTCTTCTTAATATAAATCCGCTAGACTTCTATAATTACTCTTTTGTATGTATTTCTTTTTGTAAACATTTTTCCATCTTTTTTTCTATGTTATTTTATTTATTTTTTCCATTTTTAAAAATGTTTCAATCATTTATATATATATATATATATATATATATTTTATTTTTTATTTTTCTTTTAAATGTAATCGATTTTTTTTATTATTAAAAAAATATATCTTATTTTTTTTACTAATGCTAATTGCTAGCTAACTAATGAATTAGAGTTAGAGCAAACATAACTAGCTATACAGCCTGATAATACCAGTGATTGCGTAGACCTACATCTGCATATTTTTTGTGCAACAGTATCTTCTAAATCAAAGAGGAATAACGTAGCCAAAGATTATAGAGTCCCCTAGGAAACACTTGTCAACTCTTTGGTTCCTACCTCGTCACAATAACTGACATTTTCATTTGTTGTCATGTCAAACACTGTATTCAAAGTGACCACTATTATATTCTAACTATTTAAATAGAATAATCATTATATTTCCATGATTCCAACAGTTCACCCAAGTGTTTTGCTCAAAATCACAAGTCAAATCGCAATTGCAACATTTGGTTAAAAATAAGGGCTAGATTGTTTGCTTACATCGAGCAGCCCTATGTTGCAGTGTGGAAATTATCTCAAATGAGTGCAGGAAATGCAGCAATTGATTACAATTATTTTTGGTTGAAGTTGAATTGACCAGTATAAAACAATCAGAATGGAGAAAGACCCATTGAAATCACTTAGAATGTATGTGTTGCCACTCTAAGGTCACGACCTACTCATAAAGCAAACATAGAACTTGTATTATTCAAAAACATAAAATACGATCAAATACCGTCATACCGTCCTATTGTTACAAACATACTGTGATATGATATTTTGGCCATATCGCCCACTAGTCTCTGGCTGTGTCCCACTGGTCTTTGGCTGTGTCCCACTGGTCTTTGGCTGTGTCCCACTGGTCTTTGGCTGTGTCCCACTGGTCTATGGCTGTGTCCCACTAGTCTCTGGCTGTGTCCCACTAGTCTATGGCTGTGTCCCACTGGTCTATGGCTGTGTCCCACTAGTCTCTGGCTGTGTTCCACTAGTCTCTGGCTGTGTCCCACTGGTCTTTGGCTGTGTCCCACTGGTCTTTGGCTGTGTCCCACTGGTCTATGGCTGTGTCCCACTAGTCTATGGCTGTGTCCCACTAGTCTCTGGCTGTGTCCCACTAGTCTATGGCTGTGCCCCACTAGTCTATGGCTGTGTCCCACTAGTCTATGGCTGTGTTCCACTGGTCTTTGGCTGTGTCCCACTGGTCTTTGGCTGTCCCACTGGTCTTTGGCTGTGTCCCACTGGTCTTTGGCTGTGTCCCACTAGTCTATGGCTGTGTCCCACTAGTCTATGGCTGTGTCCCACTAGTCTCTGGCTGTGTCCCACTAGTCTATGGCTGTGTCCCACTGGTCTTTGTCTGTGTTCAATGCAGGCCATCAAAGGATGCCGACATTGAATCCAGGGGTTGGGATCCCATAAGGTCCAGTCTAGAGGTTGACTGATTAATTGGAATGGCTGATTAATTAGGGCCGATTTCAAGTTTTCATAACCATCGGAAATCTGTATTTTTGGAAGCCGATTTAAAAAATGTTTTTTTTTACACCTTTATTTAACTAGTCAAGTCAGTTAAGAACACATTCTTATTTTCAATGACGGCCTAGGAACGGTGGGTTTACCTGCCTTGTTCAGGGGCAGAACGACAGATTTTCACCTTGTCAGCTCGGGTATCCAATCTTGCAACCTTACAGTTAACTATTCCAACGCAATAACGACCTGACTCGTTGCACTCCACAAGGAGTGGAGTGTTACGCGAATGCAGTAAGCCAAGGTAAGTTGCTATCTAGCATTAAACTTATCTTATAAAAAACAATCAATCATAATCACTAGTTAACTATACATGGTTGATGATATTACTAGATATTATCTAGCGTGTCCTGCGTTGCATATAATCTGTCTGAGCAAACAAGCATACAAGTATCTAAGTATCTGAATGAGCGGTGGTAGGCAGAAGCCGGCATGTAAACATTAATTCAAACAGCACTTTCGTGTGTTTTGCCAGCAGCTCTTCGTTGTGCGTCAAGCATTGCGCTGTTTATGACTTCAAGCCTATCAACTCCTGAGATGAGGCTGGTGTAACCGAAGTGAAATGGCTAGCTAGTTAGCGTTTCAAACGTCACTCGCTCTGAGCATCCTAGTAGTTGTTCCCCTTGCTCTGCATGGGTAACGCTGCTTCAATGGTGGCTGTTGTCGTTGTGTTGCTGGTTCGAGCCCAGGGAGGAGCGAGGAGTGGGACGGAAGCTATACTGTTACACTGGCAATACTAAAGTGCCTATAAGAACATCCAATAGTCAAAGGTTAATGAAATACAAATGGTATAGAGGGAAATAGTCCTATAATTCCTATAATAACTATAACCTAAACTTCTTACCTGGGAATATTGAAGACTCATGTTAAAAGGAAGCACCAGCTTTCATATGTTCTCATGTTCTGAGCAAGATACTGAAACGTTAGCTTTCTTACATGGCACATATTGCACTATTGCACATATTGAACATGTTTCATTATTTACTTGAGGCTAAATGGATTTTATTGATGTATTATATTAAGTTAAAATAAGCATTAATTCAGTATTGTTGTAATTGTCATTATTACCAATAAATAAATAAATAGGCAGATTAATCGGTATCTGCTTTTTTGGTCCTCCAATAATCGGTATCGGCATTGAAAAATCATAATCGGTCGACCTCTAGTCCAGTCTCATCAATATTCTCCATTATCAGTCTCTTTCTCCCCTATTCTGTATTCTACCATTTGCTGGACTAGTCTATAATAGCCTGCTTTGAATTGCACCCTCCCCAAGTAGTAGCTGTATCACGGTGGATGAAGAATAAAATAAATAGTCCACACCTGAACAAAACCCGCAACTATGTCACAGGTGTGGTTAAATCAGGAGGAAGCAAGTCTGATTGTCTGTAAAGTGAAGCAACAGGCTCAATAGAAGGTCTATTGGTCCAAAATAAAAGCCCACAGAGGGGAGCTTGGCTACCCCAGGAGATTGTGTCACAGACGCATAAAATAACCCAGGCTGCCTGTCCGCTTTGGATCCTATCAGACCTGGTTGTTTACAAGTCACTCTCTCTTTTCAGCACAGATGGGGGAAAATGAGAAAAGAGGGATGAATTGAAAGTAAAGGGGTTGTGCAGTGCTGGGTCTGGGCAGCCCGGTTTAGGAGGGCATTGTCCGTTGGCCATTCATTCTCCACAGCAGCTACTGCATATCTAGGATCATCACAATCCCCAGTAATGCCCTCTCTTCCTCTCCTCCTTCCTGCGCCAGGCTCTCCATCACGTCTCGAGATCCTCCGTTTTTCATCATTTTATCGCGGATAACTAATTCTTGCTTTATCCCCGAGTAATATTGCCCTTATCATGGGGGAAGGCGAGGGGAGGCAGGAGCCGGTTGGAAGTTTGAATGTCAGTATGGCGGAACTGATTGCAGCCCAGCGAGGCATGCGTTGCCGAGCGGCTGTGGCGTAACCCAGTGCTGCTCCATTAACTCCCCCAGGTCCCCTGCCCTCCTAAGCCCCACAATATTGCCACTGATATTGCCCTGGCGTTACATCACTCAGCCCACGCACTGTCACTACTGTCACACCAACCCTGCTTGCCCACCACACACACACGCACACGCACACACACACACACACACACACGCACACGTGTCTGACTGACACAGCCGGGGAAAAAAACATTTCATTCCTTCAAACCCCCTCACCCCACCACCTCTATTTTCTCCTCCCTCCTCATTTTCTCATTCCACTTCTCAATTACTGGCAAGATACGGTGGGTGCAACCCTCAGCAACCCCCCGCCACACACACAGTAAACAAGGTATAGATGTCTGGGAGCATAGGAGTGTAGAGTACACCACCACACACTTATAACGTAACCTGTATACACACACACTCGTGCACACGCACAGTCCCAAGGTCAGTTTACATGACACAAGAGGTTCTCACTACATACAACATGCACTGTACTGTATGCAAATCATCCTCCCCCAATGTTTTATAAAGTACATTCATTTTTTGACACACATCCCTCAAACCGGGGACCTTCCAGGACACAGGGTTAATGAAGAACTATGACAGGTGTAGAGTTGACATTTAAAGACATTCTTCATCTTGCACCATTTTGTCCTGTGTGTCTGTCGGTCATTGGTTTTGGACCGAGAAACAAACACACAGACCCTGTAATGTGGAAACAAGCTCTGCCCTTGGCTACTACCCTCTCCCCTCTTTTCATCACCCTACCTTTCTCCCTACTCCACTCCTCCTCTCCCCGTCTCCGCTCTGCTCTGAGGGCACAGGCACTGGGTGATTGATGTGGATTGCCATGCGCGTTGCCATGGTGCTGTACCTGATGGGGAGGAATATGCTGCGGTGGTGTGTGTGTGCTGCTAGCGCTGCACGGGTCGCCTGCCAATGAGAGAGCGGTTACAGAAGCTCTCTCACACACACACACGCTGTCAGAAACACACACACACACACACACAGACGTGCACAGACATACAAAAACACACACCCTCTCACCATTCTCCACCAGAATTAAATCATGGTAGCTCCCAGACAGTAGTGCAGTTGAATTATTTATGGGTGCCCGTTGCTGAGGCTGGCCGTAATAAAGTTACCACGGCGACTAATTTGCAGTTTGATCAGGTGGGCTTTTAGCAGTGGGTCCTGGGCCCCAACATTAAGTAGATATTGTTTTTACAGATTTGATTACTTTTTTATTGTTATTTTTATTAATGCACTGGATTTGTACAGTGTAAAGTAGGCTAGACCGCCCAGGCTGGCTAGCCGGCTCAATACAAAAACCCAACGGAGCTTTTAGCTTAGACTGAATGTCTACTACCATGTAGGGAGCACAGGAGGCTGGTGAGGGGAGGACGGCTCATAATAACGGCTGGAAGGGAGTGGTATCAAACGCATGGAAACCCTGAGTTTGATGTGTGATACCATTCCATTAAATCCGTTCCAGCCATTACTATGAGCCCGTCCTCCCAAATTAAAGAACCACCAGCCACCAAATGTAGGAACCCATACAACATTATATAGGGATATCATCTAAGCTCTTTAAGCGTTCCAATAAGCTCAGGGCTATGTGATTAAAAATGCATAAGGCTGAGTATGAATCAGAGCTGAATTGGACCTGTGCGTGTGGGGGCGTGTGCGTGTATGCATCCCACAGTTGCCGTGTTGGGTGATGATAAGGACTGTATAGGACGGAAATGGGAATGGCAATATGTCCTACACCAAAACCTCTTAGCCATTATGAATGCTATGATAATCTGTACTACAATTATAGTTCCATTATTTATTATTATAATAACCTAATAATAATAATAATATTACTTTTAGTGACGTTAATACTACAATGAACTACAAATACTACAATTAACATTATTACTTCTGATCCTACTTATCGTCATTACTGGTATCTTCAATAATATCCGTTTGCTTCAAGACTTCATTTCTACTGACTGCTCCTGGTTAAAAGTTATCTTTTTGTATAAAGTGCTTACATTATTACGCGTATTATTTCATTTGAAAGGAATTCATGCTCTCAGGGCTATTTTTTTTTTACAAAAGCTATTTTCAAGGGAAGGGTTACAATTTGTTATGGGCCTTAGGATCCATATGAAAAATGGAAACCGACTGATCAAAAAATAAAAATAAAATTGAAAAATACCTAGATCAAACTAAGTCGGAAAACATAGAAAAGTGTTGATATTTACTAAACAGAAATATTACAATAGTAGCCCAGAGGCCAAACTTTGACACTTCAGCATGCTTTGTGGCACAGTCAATGTCACGCAGGGCTACGGGCCAAAAGGTTGAGGGTTCACTGACCACCATGGAGGAGCTCGCTCTCCCTGCCAGGTTCATTACACTGGCCAGTAGGGATATCCTTGTCTCATCGCGCACTAGCGACTCCTGGTCGCCAGGTGCACGGTGGTGCGGCTGGCTTCCGGGTTGGATGCGCGCTGTGTTAAGAAGCAGTGCGGCTTGGTTGGGTTGTGTTTCGGAGGACGCATGGCTTTCGACCTTCGTCTCTCCCGAGCCCATACGTGAGTTGTAGTGATGAGACAAGGTAGTAACTACTAACAATTGGATACCACGAAATTGGGGAGAAAAGGGGGTAAAAAAACACACAACACCAAACGGCAGAACAAGAATAAATGGTACATTATCTCGCTCTTTTAACCTCCTAAAGACTTCCGCAAGATTCGGTTTGGCTGGCGCTCAGCCTAACTCAGCTAGAGGAACCGAACAAGTGTGCTCCCTTAAATAATAAGACCTAAACTTGAAAAATTAGAAAAAGCGGCAATAGTTTGTCCATCTTGACATGCCATTGCCGGTATACTTTTCCTCAAAATAGTCAGAAGTAATTTAAGATAACTCAAGAAAACATTCAAATTTATGATAGTTTTACGTTTTTGCCAAGGAGATCTTAGTCGCACAATTTTACATTTAACTAAGTTGTTTGGTGCAGTATTTTTCAAGTGACATTTTTTGCATGAAAACCAGTCTATCATTGAAATACAACAAACACTGAAGAAACCCTACTGTTGATCAGTGACCCACGAAGAGACGTACTGTAGACTTCGGCTAAAAAAATCTTGCTGAAGACCAAAACTAACAAAAACTTCAGAATATATGCACAAACTGTTCTGGAGTGTTTCAGATGGGAAGCATGCGGTAGGTCTACCAACATCCCAAGACATCAAGTTTAAACTTAAATGGGATCAAAATCAAGTGAAATACTTGATTACTATCCCTCAAGATCTGACAAAACTACATGAGTATGGCTTTAGAACACTGGACAACCAGTTTAAACAGGACCTTCAAAGATGGAATTGAGTACCTTAAACAATAACAGGAAGAATTGAAACTATTCAAATGAATATCCTCCCAAGATTTGTATTCCTGTTCCAAAATATACCAATAATTATTACTCCAAATACTTTTAAAAGGTGGGACAAATTCCTGAGTAAATGTATCTGGGGAGGAAGAAAAGCCTGTGTCAAACTTAAAACAATTAAACGATGTAAACAAGCAGGAGGACTAACACTACCGAATCGAATTATTACACATCCGCCCACCTAAATTCAATTATTGTATGGATGAACCAATACACACACTAGGAAGATAGAAAATACCTGCATCAAAAACACCTGGACAAATATCACCAAAACAAAATGCATCCAAACAGACCTGATTTACCTGCGAGAAATTGTTATAGACAGCGACTTTAAGCCAAGTATTATTCGCGATACATTTAAAATTATGGGCTGAAAAAGGACAGACCAGGTATCAGATGTTCACAGACATTTAGATACATTTGAGAATCTATCAAAAAAAGGTACAACCTCCAGAACTCTTAGTTTAATCATTATTTACAAGAAGTTATCTTACTAAGGAACAGTTTGCAATTTACTGGACACACCCTCATAGAATAATGTTTACGATCACAAATAACAATAACTAGCGATCCTGTGTTTATAAACATGGATATGAACTTTGACACTTCAACATGCTTTGTGGCACAGTCGATGTCACCAGGCTACTGGCCAAAAGGTTGAGGGTTCACTGACCTCCCTGCCAGTTTCATTACACTGCGATCAGAGCCGGCTGCAGACGATGATCAGCTGGGGGGGAAATCAGATGTTCAATATTTTGATGCCATATTTATAATGATATAAAATGTATGCAACACATTTTCCACCAACAGGCTTCTCTGCCAATGCAGCGCACAACCAAAAAAAAAGCATACCAACTTCAGGTACTTCAATATCATGGTTTGCATTTTCAACACCACAATACATAGATTATGTCAATCTTGACCAACAGAAAATACATCCCTATCTTGTAAGGCATACCCAATATCGAATTGTGTTGTAACAGAAGTCACTTTCCATTCATCAAATGGCCGCTGTTTTGATTGATTGATTTTATTTGTCACTTTTTAAAAAACACACACACACAAAGTACAAAGTTTTTTTAAAGTGCACAATAACGTCGGGGACTTATTTTCATTGTGGTCCCGATTTTTTACATAAATACATATAAACCAAAGGGCGTTACATAAACTCAGCAAAAAAGGAAATGGCCCTTTTTCAGGGCCCGGTCTTTCAAAGATAATCAGTAAAAATCCAAACAACTTCACAGATCTTCATTGTAAAGGGTTTAAACACTGTTTCACATGCTTGTTCTATTAACCATAAACAATGAATGAACATGCACCTGTAGAACGGTCTTTCAGACACTAACAGCTTACAGATGGTAGGCAATTAAGGTCACTGTAATTAAAACTTAGGACACTAAAGAGGCCTTTCTACTGACTCTGAAAAACACCAAAATAAATATGCCCAGGGTCCATGCTCATCTGTGTGAACGTGCCTTAGGCATGCTGCAAGGAGGCATGAGGACTGCAGATGTGGCCAGGGCAATAAATTGCAATGTCCGTACTATGAGATGCCAAAGACTGTGCTACAGGGAGACAGGACGGATAACTAATCGTCCTCGCAGTGGCAGACCACGTGTAACAACACCAGCACAGGGCAACTGCCCGAGTTACACCTAGAGCGCACAATCCCTCCATCAGTGCTCAGACTGTCCGCAATAGGCTGAGAGAGGCTGGACTGAGGTCTTGTAGGCCTGTTGTAAGGCAGGTCCTCACCAGACATCACCAGCAACAACGTTGCCTATGGGCACAAACCCACCGTCACTGGACCAGACAGGACTGGCAAAAAGTGCTCTTCACTGATGAGTCACGGTTTGATCTCACCAGGGGTGATGGTCGGATTCGCGGTTATCGTCAAAGGAATGAGCGTTACACCGAGGCCTGTACTCTGGAGCGGGATCGATTTAGAGGTGGAGGGTCCGTCATGGTCTGGGGCGGTGTGTCACAGCATCATCGGACTGAGCTTGTTGTCATTGCAGGCAATCTCAAAGCTGTGCGTTACAAGATATCCTCCTCCCTCATGTGGTACCCTTCCTGCAGGCTCATCCTGGCATGACCCTCCAGCATGACAATGCCACCGGCCACACTGCTCGTTCTGTGCGTGATTTCCTGCAAGACAGGAATGTCAGTGTTCTGCCATGGCCAGCGAAGAGCCCGGATCTCAATCCCATTGAGCACGTCTGGGACCTGTTGGATCGGAGGGTGAGGGCCAGGGCCATTCCCCCCAGAAATGTCCGGGAACTTGCAGGTGCCTTGGTGGAAGTGTGGGGTAACATCTCACAGCAAGAACCGACAAATCTGGTGCAGTCCATGAGGAGATGCACTGCAGTACTTAATGCAGCTGGTGGCCACACCAGATACTGACTGTTACTTTTGATTTTGACCCCCCCTTTGTTCAGGGACACATTATTCCATTTCTGTTAGTCACAAGTCTGTGGAACTTGTTCCGTTTAACCGTTTGTTGAACCTTATGTTCATACACATATTTTCACTTGTTAAGTTTGCTTAAAATAAACGCAGTTGAAAGTGAGAGGATGTTTCTTTTTTGCTGAGTTTACAATTATATGGATATAGACACATTACTGATATACAGACAAAAAATGCTCAACCTCCAGATGAGTACAAGGGGGGAGTTCAAGTACAAATCATACAATCTTGTTTGGCTGGTCTGTAGCTTTTTCTTTTGATGTTTGGGGCTGCTGGTGAACCCTGATGTGCAGGCATAATGGATGTGACACTGGACTAGCCCACTTACCAGAGTTGGTAGGGTGTCTGTAGCTAAGTTTCCACCTAATTGGCGACAGATTTTCATGCAAATATTCTAAAAATCTGCATAAAAACAATTAGAGAAATTTTCCAATCAGAGTTGTTTCCATCAAATTGGCTTGTTGAGGATAAAAGTGTGCATAAATACTTAGTGCACACAAAAATAACAGTTCAATTCCCATGCTGAGAATAAAAAGGACAAGTTAAATGGGTTTCCATCACATTTTCCACTCTAGACCCACTGATGATTTTGTCACTATAAATGTTGCCTAGGTGTAGCCACTCTGGTATTGTCACGTGTGCTCTAAAGGCTGGACAAAAGTGCAAGATCATTTTTATCTGGCAGGATCGATCTTCATGTCACCAGAATAAGAGAGCTTCAAGCTCATCAACGTGCACTTTCCACCACCCTTTAAAGTTCATCATAACCTATTTCATGTGTAGCCTAAAACTGCATGCTTTCTCATGATGTCGTGACATTTTCTATCAGACATAAGAAGTAAAAATACAGCCAAACTGGCCTGCTACTGTGCCTTTCTAGACCTTATAAAGACCCACAACGGATCCAAACAGAATGAAACATTCAAATCACAGGACTTATGCCCCGTTATTCAAATTCCATTTTCACTGCAGCCTGGAGTAGAATGTTGTACTCCGGCATTGTAGGTTAGTCTAGGTAGGATAACTGTATTGTGCCTAAACAAGATCAATAGGGGAGCTTTTTGAGCTGGGTGTCTCATGCCTTCACTGTTCTTTCATGCACAATGATGTACCTGGCCTCTCCGCTGTTTATCAGCTATTCTTATTTGTTCTTGTGGATTCATACTGAAAATGTATGCAGCTTTGAATGCTTTTATGTATGGTATGATTGCAAGTTAGCCTATTGCAGCCCACCCCCGCCCCCAAAAGCAGTGGGACCTAATAAAAACTCTTCAATGATATACAACCTTTAAATTAGATATAGCAAATGCATATAACAATGTAAATGCCAAGAATGTGCTGGGGCACATACAGTATGCAGAATTATCGAAGGAAGAAACAAAAGATGAGACTATTATAGCGGTAACCAATTGGGAAGATGAGCTGTATTTAGTGATAACCCAAGAGGACTGGGAGGAAATATCTAGAAAAACTTCCAAGGCAATGAACTCTACTCTGGAGGGAATATTTCTCATAAATCCTATAATACAGTCAAAATACATCCGTGACATCACACCAAGTTGCTGGTGTAACAGTTGGGAGAGCAGGGCTAACCACACCCACATAGTATATTCTTGCCCAGTCCTCAAACCCCTCATGCACTGCTCCTCAAATCCTCTACAGCATTCTGAGAATAACGGCACTTAAACAGATTACTAGAAATTGGCTTAAACCGCTGGCACCACAAATAAGCAATTGGAAATAACAATTAATGAAATCTATTGTATGGAAATAATAACTCACAGAATAAGACACCAAAATGACTATTTGAGATACGGTAGAAGTGCAAGTCTTTATGCATGAATGGGTGTGTGTCTGTGTGTGTGTGTTATGCATGCAAAGACGGTGAAAACGCAATGCAGATAGGGATGCCAACACTATGCATAAGATTTAGTCACGTACATAAATTAAAACAATAATTCAGATACATGTCAACTGCACAAGCAAATGACAAACAAAGAACTTGCTTTTGCAGAAAATATAATTATATAAACAACATATGAATGTGTGTGTGTGTGTGTGTGTGTGTGTGTGTGTGTGTGTGTATGTATAGTCGCAGTCAAAAGTACTCATTCAAGGGTTTTTCTTTATTTTTACTATTTTCTACATTGCAGAATAGTGAATACATCAAAACTATGAAATAGCACATATGGAATCATGTAGTAAGCAAAAAAGTGTTAAACAAATCAAAATATATTATATATTTGAGATTCCTCAAATTAGCCACCCTTTGCCTTGATGACAGTTTTGCACACTCTTGGCATCCTCTCAACCAACTTCATGAGGAATGCATTTCCAACACTTGAAGGAGTTCCCACATATGCTGAGCACTTGTTGGCTGCTTTTCCTTCACTCTGCGGTCCAACTCATCCCAAACCATCTCAATATTGGTTTGAGGTCGGGTGATTGTGGAGGCCAGATCAACTGATGCAGCAGCATCATTTTCCTTCTTGGTCAAATAGCCCTTACACAGCCTGGAGGTGTGTTTTGGGTCATTGTCCTGTCGAATAACAAATGATAGTCGGACTAAGCGCAAATCAGATGGGATGGCGTATCTCCGCAGAATACTGTGGTAGCCATGCTGGTTAAGTGAATCCTACAGACGAAGAACCATATATGTGACATTAAAAAAAAGAAGAGAGATATACATGAAAAATCATTATTGGACACCCTTTTTCTATAGTGAACCGGTTTCACAAGCTTTCCACGCGCTAATTAACAATCATTTTAAATATAAAGATAGGCTCTCGTGGAATAACCGTTTATGTGCACCACTCAGAATGGACGGACAAGCGCACAACCTTTCTGTTGCTGATGAAAATCGCCGAAATGTGGGAAAGAAATGTAAAACAAAACTAAAAGAATGGAAATACAGGCAAAGGAAGATCTGGATGCGGGAAAACCCTATACAAATCATAAGGGTCAAGAAAACCCTATACAAATCGTAAGGGTCAAGAAAACCCTATACAAATCGTAAGGGTCAAGAAAACCCTATATAAATCGTAAGGGTCAAGAAAACCCTATACAAATCGTAAGGGTCAAGAAAACCCTATATAAATCGTAAGGGTCAAGAAAACCCTATACAAATCGTAAGGGTCAAGAAAACCCTATACAAATCGTAAGGGTCAAGAAAACCCTATACAAATCGTAAGGGTCAAGAAAACCCTATATAAATCGTAAGGGTCAAGAAAACCCTATACAAATCGTAAGGGTCAAAAAAACCTTATACAAATCGTAAGGGTCAAGAAAACCTTATATACATCGTACGGGTCAAGAAAACCCTATACAAATCGTAAGGGTCAAGAAAAAACTGGGAAAAGCTGTCCAAAAGAGGTATGTGGAAGAACCGTATATCAAACAATCAAGCTAGCTAGCTATAGAGTACAGTAACTAACATGTATGTTCTGGGTTGTCTAATTTGTAACTATAGAAAAAACATATTAGCTAAAGTTTGTTGGCTACTAACTTATACATTATCGTTACAAATGTTATTGCTAGATTATAGAAGAAACATAGCTAGCTACTTTTTCTCCATCCACCGGATGATTCGACATGGCTACAGTAGCTAGCTAGTTATATGTAACGTTACACTGTATCCTACAGGGACTGACTGCATACCGGGGGTCCATTGAGGTGGCAAGCTGCATATTGAAGTGGGTGAAGACAAAATTCACGCCACTCACCAAACCAGAGGTGCGCAAGTTGATCATCTTCAGTGACAGATGCTGTGGGCAGAATAACAACTGGCGGATGCTCAATCTGATGTCGATGCTCGCCTCTATGGGTTACTTTACCATTCTTTTCTTCCTTGTGATCGATCTTTTGCCACCATCAAGAAGAGGCGCAAGGTGTCAGTCCTTCATACACCTGATGATGTTTCAAAGATGACACTTAAAGCACAACCAGCAAAACCATTCAAGGTGATGAGGATGCAATGTGAAGACTTCAGGCACCTCCCAGATTCTGTCCTCAAGCGACCAGCTGGACTACAGACCACCTCAGTGAGGTGGTTAAAAGTCACAGGTATTGCACAGAGAATAGTTTACGAACATCCCATCAACACGCAACATGTTGTTCTAACAATAAAATATCCTAATACTTGACTGTGAAAGTTGTTATTGATGTCAGGAACTTAAAATGTTTCTGTTCTAATTTCAGTTGAGGATCCTTGGAATCTGTACACCAGACAGAGCCACAGTCGACTTGAGGGATGGAAGTCGTGGCTGATCTCCAAACCAAAACAAGGAGCTACACCTCAGCCTCCCTATTTTGCAAGCCACTACCCTAGAGCATATGAGAGTCCTCTGCCCATCAAAGAAAAACAAGTACCAAGATCTGATGACCTGCTCAACGACTTGCCAGCTGCTGCACGCTCTTTTTTATAAATCACTGCAGAGTGAATAATTTGTTGTTAAACCAAGCTACATAATGAACCGTTTCTTTCTGTGAGTTTATGATCCCCTGAACCTGTATAGTATGTTGAATCTGAATACATTTCAGAAGACATGTCAGCCCTATTGTAGGAAATTAAATGTATAGTAGGTGTTTTCTATCAATTTGTGTATGATTTGAACCAGCACAATATATTGAATTTATTTCATTTTAAGATGTTGTTCCTAGTGTAGAAAATGTTATGTACAATGTGTTCTGTTGAGAATGATTTTGTGTGTGATCATTTGGACCTTTTTTAATCTGAATGAATTAAAAACAAATAAGTCGTCACATACAGTATGTGAGTATTCATTTGATCTTGATTCCCAGATAAACTGTTATTCCACAAACTGAGATCATCACTGGAGATAAACTGTTCTTCCACAAACTGAAATCATCACTGGAGATATACTGTTCTTCCACAAACTGAAATCATCACTGGAGATATACTGTTCTTCCACAAACTGAAATCATCACTGGAGATAAACTGTTCTTCCACAAACTGAAATCATCACTGGAGATAAACTGTTCTTCCACAAACTGAAATCATCACTGGAGATAAACTGTTCTTCCACAAACTGAAATCATCACTGGAGATATACTGTTCTTCCACAAACTGAGATCATCACTGGAGATAAACTGTTCTTCCACAAACTGAAATCATCACTGGAGATAAACTGTTCTTCCACAAACTGAGATCATCACTGGAGATAAACTGTTCTTCCACAAACTGAAATCATCACTGGAGATAAACTGTTCTTCCACAAACTGAAATCATCACTGGAGATAAACTGTTCTTCCACAAACTGAAATCATCACTGGAGATATACTGTTCTTCCACAAACTGAAATCATCACTGGAGATATACTGTTCTTCCACAAACTGAAATCATCACTGGAGATAAACTGTTCTTCCACAAACTGAAATCATCGCTGGAGATATACTGTTCTTCCACAAACTGAGATCATCACTGGAGATACAGTGCCTTGCGAAAGTATTCGGCCCCCTTGGACTTTGCGACCTTTTGCCATTTCAGGCTTCAAACATAAAGATATAAAACTGTATTTTTTTGTGAAGAATCAACAACAAGTGGGACACAATCATGAAGTGGATGACATTTATTGGATATTTCAAACTTTTTTAACAAATCAAAAACTGAAAATTGGGCATGCAAAATTATTCAGCCCCTTTACTTTCAGTGCAGCAAACTCTCTCCAGAAGTTCAGTGAAGATCTCTGAATGATCCAATGTTGACCTAAATGACTAATGATGATAAATACAATCCACCTGTGTGTAATCAAGTCTCCGTATAAATGCACCTGCACTGTGATAGTCTCAGAGGTCCGTTAAAAGCGCAGAGAGCATCATGAAGAACAAGGAACACACCAGGCAGGTCCGAGATACTGTTGTGAAGAAGTTTAAAGCCGGATTTGGATACAAAAAGATTTCCCAAGCTTTAAACATCCCAAGGAGCACTGTGCAAGCGATAATATTGAAATGGAAGGAGTATCAGACCACTGCAAATCTACCAAGACCTGGCCGTCCCTCTAAACTTTCAGCTCATACAAGGAGAAGACTGATCAGAGATGCAGCCAAGAGGCCCATGATCACTCTGGATGAACTGCAGAGATCTACAGCTGAGGTGGGAGACTCTGTCCATAGGACAACAATCAGTCGTATATTGCACAAATCTGGCCTTTATGGAAGAGTGGCAAGAAGAAAGCCATTTCTTAAAGATATCCATAAAAAGTGTCGTTTAAAGTTTGCCACAAGCCACCTGGGAGACACACCAAACATGTGGAAGAAGGTGCTCTGGTCAGATGAAACCAAAATTGAACTTTTTGGCAACAATGCAAAACGTTATGTTTGGCATAAAAGCAACACAGCTGAACACACCATCCCCACTGTCAAACATGGTGGTGGCAGCATCATGGTTTGGGCCTGCTTTTCTTCAGCAGGGACAGGGAAGATGGTTAAAATTGATGGGAAGATGGATGGAGCCAAATACAGGACCATTCTGGAAGAAAACCTGATGGAGTCTGCAAAAGACCTGAGACTGGGACGGAGATTTGTCTTCCAACAAGACAATGATCCAAAACATAAAGCAAAATCTACAATGGAATGGTTCAAAAATAAACATATCCAGGTGTTAGAATGGCCAAGTCAAAGTCCAGACCTGAATCCAATCGAGAATCTGTGGAAAGAACTGAAAACTGCTGTTCACAAATGCTCTCCATCCAACCTCACTGAGCTCGAGCTGTTTTGCAAGGAGGAATGGGGAAAAATTTCAGTCTCTCGATGTGCAAAACTGATAGAGACATACCCCAAGCGACTTACAGCTGTAATCGCAGCAAAAGGTGGCGCTACAAAGTATTAACTTAAGGGGGCTGAATAATTTTGCACGCCCAATTTTTCAGTTTTTGATTTGTTAAAAAAGTTTGAAATATCCAATAAATGTCGTTCCACTTCATGATTGTGTCCCACTTGTTGTTGATTCTTCACAAAAAAATACAGTTTTATATCTTTATGTTTGAAGCCTGAAATGTGTCAAAAGGTCGCAAAGTTCAAGGGGGCCGAATACTTTCGCAAGGCACTGTATACTGTTCTTCCACATTCTAAAAATTAAAAAAGAAAAAAAGTATTTTTTGAAATAACAAAACAAATATCAATTGTTGTTGGAAGATATGGGTATGGTGAATTATTTGTCAACCATAAAACACCTAATGTGGTACACACAATTAATAATATAAAAATAACTGATTATCTTAAAATGGAAAAATTGTCACATATATGGTTCTTCGTCTGTAGGATTCAAGTGTGCCTTTGAATTCTAAATACATCACTGACAGTGTCACCAGCAAAGCACTCACACACAATCACACCTCCTCATCCATGCTTCACAGTGGGAACCACACGTGCAGAGATCATCCGTTTACCTACCCTACATCTCACAAAGACACAGTCGTTGGAACCAAAACTCTCACATTTGGAATCATCAGACCAAAGAACAGATTTCCACCAGTCCAATGTCTAATATACATTGCTCGTGATTCTTGGCCTAAGCAAGTCTTTTCTTATTGTCCTTCACTAGTGGTTTCTTTGCAGTAATTCAACCATGAAGACCTGATTCACGCAGTCCCCTCTGAACAGTCGATGTTGAGATGTGTCTGATCCTTGAACTCTGAAGCATTTATTTGGGCTGCAATCTAAGGTGCAGTTAACTCTAATGAACTTATCCTCTGCAGCAGAGGTCACTCTTGGGTCTTCCTTTCCTGTGGCGGTCCTCATGAGAGCAAGTTTCATCATAGTACTTGATGTTTTTTGCAACTGCACTTGAAAAAACTTTCAAAGTTCTTGACATTTTCCAGATTGACTGACCTTCATGTCTTAGAGTAATGACGGACTGTCGTTTCTCTTTGCTTATTTGAGCTGTTCTTGCCACAACATGGACTTGGTCTTTTACCAAATAGGGCTATCTTCTGTATACCCTCCTACCTTATCACATCACAACTGATTGGCTCAAACGCGTTAAGAAGGAAAGAAAATCTACAAATTAACTTTTAGCAAGGTACACTAATTGAAATGCATTCCAGGCGATTACCTAATGAAGCTGGTTGAGAGAATGCCAAGAGTGCGCAAAGCTGTCATCAAAGCAAAGGGTGACTACTTTGATTTTTAAAAATACTTTTTTGGTTCCTACATGATTCCATATGTGTTATTTCATAGTTCCGATGTCTTCACTATTATTCTACAATGTAGAAAATAGTAAAAATAAATAAAAACCCTTGAGTAGGTACTGGTACTGTGTACCAGTAAAACATTTGGACACACCTACTCATTCCAGGGTTTTTATTTATTTTTACTATTTTCTACATTATGTATTTATATTTTGTTGTTATTCTGTTGTGATCTAAAACCAATAAATAAGAAGTATTACTTTAATTTTTAAAATTCTACATAATTACAAAGAATTCTATGGTAGTTTAAAGTTATGTACTGAAATGACACTTCTATAAACCAACAGAATGACAACTAATGAAGTATCCATTCAAACTATGACGCTTATCAACGGCAGCTAATTATCTATCCAATACAATAAATATCTTACAGTATCTCTCCAAATAAGACTCCCACCAATTTAACTATTCAATTATTTGATTAATGACACCAAGCCATATTAATATATTTTTAATACACAAGAAAGAAACATGATGACAAGCTTAACAATTAGGTCCATTACTGCATGACAATAGTTTTGTTGGGGTTAATGAGCAGCTCTCGTCATGAGGACGCTGTTCATCCGAGTGCCAATGACACGTTACAAAGCACACATGCTAATGAGTTAGCTCACCTACTGTACTTACAGACATGCATTGTGTGTTATCGACAGGGTGGTTTGTGACATGCCTGTGCATGTGAGTGTGTGTACAGAATTGTATCTGTGGTGTGTGTGTGCGGTGTGTACAGAATTTGTATGTGCCTGTGCAGTACGTGTGTGTGTGTGTGTGTGTGTGTGTGTGTGTGTGTGTGTGTGTGTGTGTGTGTGTGTGTGTGTGTGTGTGTGTTGGTATATGAGCCCAGGTTCCAGTGTGTTATCTATGCAGTAGCTGTAGGTATTAACTGTTCTCCTGATGAGCTGAGAGATAAGGCGAGGCGGTGCTCTCAGCCTGTGTTAGGGGGGCCAGCCCCAGCATGTGGAAGCCGATTAATTAATCAAAACAGGACACTTGAATCGCAGTGAAACCACTCCACAGGGCTCATCATCTCATCTCTCCCCCTCTTTTCTCCCTCCCTCCCGTCTCTGCACACACACATAGGCTATTCATACACACTGCAAGCACACACACACACACACACACTCTCTGTTTGGCGTGCAGTGTGCTATAGCGGTGAGTGCAAATGACAAATCCAGGGAGGTCATTTCCATATTCACTTAACAGTGGAGTGTCACAGCTCCCGCTCCTTTTTCAACTGAAGCGGTTTTAATCAAAGAGCTACGCCGCGGTGCCACCAGGTCGTAAATGGCCCTGAAGCACCTTTGAAACACAGTAAGCATTGACACTGGTGTCGCCCGTGAAAAGGACAGGCTTTTTATCCCCTTAAATGACTTGTAAAAAGGCCCCATTGACTAAACAGTCTTTCTTTCATGTTCTGTAAAGCGATGACTGAAGCAATGAAACCTCGACGACAAGTCTGTTCCAGCGGCATGAGTGTTTGTGCATGCATGTGTGTGCGTGTCTTTCAATAATGCAGAATTCACCGGAGGTAGCAAATATTTCTTGACATTTCCAGACCGGTCTTCTCTGCTTTAGAATGAAGAGTCTGGATCCTATAGAGCAGAGCAGTATCAAAACAGATGGAATGCTATTACTGTAATGTAAAATTCCCTCCTTCCCTCACACAGTCACACACACACACAGTCACACAACGGCGGTGAAAGGAAGAAAATAAAAGCCATGGATCCTAACGACTTCAATAGGAAGGCTGTCATCCATCAGAGGTTATTGCCTGTCCTTGTTATGAGTCCTAATCCACTTGTTTCTACCAGTTATTCTCCTGATAGTAGACTAGCTCTCCTCAAGACTAATGGCTATGGAGTGCTGAGGATAGAGATATTCTGTATAAAGCAAGCACGCGCACGCGCACACACCCACACACACACACACACAAAAGCATGCCAACCAGCATAAACATCATGCACACACACAGACATCAGATCTGCTCACTTCCCCAAGGCACAGATATATAGTGCCTTCGTCAGACTGAAAGGGAGGGTACAGCGACACCACACAACAATGCATCGACTATTTGGTTACCCCTACACCGAGTACTCACTGATGTCGTATCAAGTGCAGTCATCTCCAAAGGTGCGATTATGGTGTGAGGTTACGTAAGCGTGTGTCTATGTGCTTGTGTGTGTGTGTCAGTGTCTCCCTCTGTGTAATTGAGCCTGTGTGAGCATGGCTCTATCAGCCCTCTCTATGTAGTCTCTCAATTAGCCCTGAGAGGAGGCCTGTGGGGAGGCAATGTTTGAGCTGCACTGGAAGACAAACAGGGCTGCTACCACTGAACACTCCCTCGGCAACACTTGAGACTGCAGCAGCACTCAGTCTGTACACGCACATACACACACAATTAAACTTGAAAGCACACACACACACACACAAGAACTATCTGGTGAATGAACCATAACCAAAGATCCAGAAAAATAGAGTGGGCCTAGTTGTTTTCCCACAAATTGTACCCAGTGGGATGGGCCCCATTTCAACAAGGACAGACCAAACAGCATTTGACGAGTGAATCGATATTCTCTCCTGCCACTTTCCATACACACTTCAATGATAACAGCAGCACCAGTGGTTATAGTAATATTTAACTTTGTAACTTGGGTCCAATTTGGAAAAGAATACAACAGATTGTTATTGATTTTGTCTCTCCAACTATCTATGTTTCTCTCTCACTCTCAGCCCCCCCCCCCCAACTCTCTCCCTCTCTAGAGACCAAAGAGGACTTTCAAGTCAAAAGTTTTATTTCATCCATAATGAGCGACCGTGTACCTTTGGCCTTTTGGAGCTCATTCCCAGTTTTTATACTCCACTGAGAGGAAGGGAAGAGAAGGGAAGACGTTCAGGTAAGTCTAATAGCTCTCTCTTCATCTATTCTAGGATGCTTTCAGTTATTTTCATCCTCTTCCAGGGCCAACTAAAATCTCTAGAGGGAGACGAAGATGCACTTTTCATCTCCTTCCAGGAGTCTATTTAGCCTTCTGAATGTAAAACTGTAGAGATGACAGTATTTAAAGGAAAAAGAACGCTCAGTGGAGGATGTTACTAGCCCAGTAAGCCCACGCAGGCTTTGGCCCTCAGTCAACTAAGCCCGTTTGTAGTGAAGGAAGGACATTCCTGGTTGATTAAGAAGTGTCTTATTCAAAGCATAAGAAGAGCATGTTAGAAAGCACGCGAATAGAATACATTGTATTACATTAACCGCATTTCCATCCACAGATTTCATGCGAGTAAGGTCCTACCACAGAGTTTCTAAACCCAGATGCGCAACATTGCGAGACTTCCTGGAATGCTTGCGAAACAGACCAGGCCAGGGTTTGGGGTTTGAGAAGTCAATGAGAGAAGTAAATAATTATTCCTTAGTTGTTCATTTTCTCGAGATCTAAAGGTACAACCCATATGCAAGACAATGTCTTAAGTAGCTGAACATGTTATTATTCCAACCTCGTAATAGTGACAAACTGGCACGTAAAAATTTATATAAAAAAGTATATCGATGGAGTCACATGCGCAGTTCAACGCGAGACGACCATTAGACCGATGACGTGTTTATGCACTTATTGTCTATAAGTGTGATCGGCGATTTCTATTGCAGAAGCAGTTGATGCCCTTCTTCATATTGTACTCTTTGGTCACGACAGCTGTGATGAAAACAGGAAGTTTCGGTACAATATTATAAATGCCAACAAACAATTTGTTCGTTCGACATGGTGGGATCTTTTTGTGTCAGTATAATTAATTATGCGAGAAATGGTGATGGAAACACCTTTATGCGGAAATATTGATATAATAACCATCATATCAAAGTAAACTTGGAGTCACGCAGCGATATGGTGTGGTCCTCCCACTGCGGCTCGGGAAACCATGAGGTTTATTAGGCTACATACGAAATGATGAACTTCACACGGTGGTGAAAGCGCACTGCTTTGAGCTTGATGCTCCTTTCCAATGAAAATCGAAGGTCTTATTTTGGTGACATGATGATCAATGATGATCAATTTTGGTGACATGATGATCGCCTACCCGCACAGTATCTGCGAGCTGTTGGCCAGAGCACACGTGCAAATACCCGATTAGGCACATTTGCTATTTAACGCAACAGTTTGTGACAAAACTAAATCGGTAGAGTTGAAAACGTGATGGAAACACATTGAACTTAAATATATATATATATTTGGTACGTGAAAACTTAAAGTTGCAATATGGAACTTTTTGGCAACCTGACAAATTTTACTTAGAAATGTGAGTTATTGATCTGTCATTTTCATAGAAAGCAAGTCTAAGAAGCAGTAGATGTGTTCTATGGGCGCTATTTCTATGCTTCCCGTTTTTAAGTTTAGTTTTTGTATCTTTTACTTCAGTTTTGTGCACCAGCTTCAAAAAGCTGAAGATACAATATTTGGGGTTTTGGTAAAATATATTTCACAGTGGTTAAGATGGTACAATGATTCTTTCCACTATACTTGTTTTGTCACAAACTGAAATTAGGTGAACTATTAGAATTTTAAGCAACCAGGAAAAGGCGGAGCGATTTCTGCACAGTGCATCTGTAAGCACATTGTGAGCACTACGTCATCACTTATTGATTGTTATCCGCAACAAGTGGAAACACCACTGGTGGGAAAATGCAACTATTTTTTGGGGGCAGATTTTAGAATATTTGCATGAAAATATGTCGTCAATTGGATGGAAACCTAGCTAATGGCCATCTCTATTAATCCTATGACAAACAGTTTGACAATGGGTTCAGAAATCTTACATGACTGTCTGGTATTCAGTTGGTATTCATGCCGTGGCATCTTGTGTTTTCTGCCTTCCTCCTGTCTAACCCATGCCAATTGGAAAGCAATAAAATACAGTGAGCAGGGCATCAACAAGAGAAACGACTTTCTGGACAAAGGCGGCAAAGCAGAATGGAATACACTTCTCCTGAGGCTAAGAAGAGGGGGGGGGGGTGAGAGAACTACAGAGAGAGAGAGAGCGATGGATGGAGAAATCATCTTGCGCAGCAGCCCCATATCATTTGCATGGTTTATACTCTCCAAGGCCCTCCATGCAAATGAGTCATAAAGTAGAAATAGAGAGACTTTGGAAGGGGTGTCGGAGAGAATTTATATATGATTGCCGAGGCGCTGAGTGTCCTAAATCATTTTCAATTAGGTGACACTTTCAATATCGAGAGGCTGATTTAGAGATATTAAAACTTCTCCCCTCACTCTGGCTCTTTCCCAAATGGCACCATTTCCCCTATTTAGTGCACTACTTGACCGATAGGGCACTGGTCCAAAGTAGAACACTATAAAAGGAATAGGGGGCCTTTTGGGGCACAACCTCTATCTTCGGCAGAGTTGAAGGAAGGCAGGCTATGCTATTCCTGCAATACTGGGGTCCCCCTTCTCTCCTCCTCCCTCCTCATGTTTTTCTCATCTCCCTCCTCTTAAAGGTGCATATTAACAATATATTTAACAGGAATTGAAAGTTTAGAGGAAAGGTATTTTTCCAAGAATAAAGCATATTTTAGAGCGAATAGAGACTTTTATGTTGAAGGAAGACATCTGGACAACCATTTGCCAGGACAGCAGCTGATCCTTTAAAAATACTGTCCATAATGTTAATATAATCACACCATCAGTTTCTGAATGTCCTTGAGTGGCCCAGCCAGAGCCCGGACTTGAACCCGATTCGAACATCTCTGGAGAGACCTGAAAATAGCTGTGCAGCAACTCTCCCCATCCAACCTGACAGAGCTTGAGAGGATCTGCAGAGAGGAATGGGAGAAGCTCCCCAAACACAAGGGTGCCAAGCTTGTAGTGTCATAGCCAAGAAGACTCGAGGCTGTAATTGCTGACAAAGGTGCTTCAACAAAGTACTGAGTAAAGGGTATGAATACTTATGTAAATAACGGATTTGTATTTTATGAGGAAACAAATTATTGAATCAATTTTGGAATAAGGCTGTATAACAAAATGTTGAAAAAGGGAAGGGGTCTGAATACTTCCCGAATGCACTGTGTGTGTGTGTGTGTGTGTGTGTGTGTGTGTGTGTGTGTGTGTGTGTGTGTGTGTGTGTGTGTGTGCATGTGTGCGTGCGTGCGTGAGGAATACTTCTACTCGCTGTTTATTATTATCTATGCATAGTCCATTTACAGATTACCTCGACTAACCTGTACCCCTGCACATTGACTCGGTACCGGTACCGGTACCCCCTGTATAGAGCTCGTTATTTTTATGTACATTTCTTGTGTTTTTTTTTTTTTAAACTTCTGTTTATTTAGTAAATATTTGATTAACTCTATTTCTTGAACTGCATTGTTGGTTAAGGGCTTGTAAGTAAGTATTTCATGGTAAGGGTACCTGTTGTATTCGGTGCATGTGACAAATAACATTTGATTTGGTTTATTATTGCACTGAGCTAGGAACATAAGCATTTTGCTACACCCGTGATAACATCTCAAAAATATGTCACAAATAAAATTACACTTGATTTGAAATACGCATCAGACGCATCAATACACAATAGACTAAAAAGAAACCATTGTCTGCATGGCGAATATTCATATTCCACCACCAACCGATAACCCAATGGGCATCAACCAATAACCCAATGGGCATCAACCAATAACCCAATGGGCATCGCATCCTTATTACATCCACATCATGACAACATGTATTGATCTCAGTCACTTCAAATCACCCTGGCTAATTCTCATTACAGACAGGCTCCTCCATCTCAACCTTCCTCAATAAAGACCCATCTAAATGAAGTCAGGGGGCATACTCAGATGGCTCTACTACCACCCTCTCTCTATAGGTTCAACCCCAGCACCTTGAAAGACCCCATAGACACCGTCCTCCCACCTTTTTGAAGGCAATAAGGGAGTTTAAGATGGACATCTCCTCCCCTCACACCTCCCTCCCTCCTTTCGCCATACAGTTAACCCCAGCACCTTACGAGACATTACATACACCCTCACTGAGGCAATAAAGTCAAGGCTTAGATGGACATCTCCATTCATCCCATCACTCCCTCCCTCCCTGTTTGATTGTCCCTCACACGGCCAAGGCGGCTGGCCGCCAGGTGTGGGTTCAGGTGATAACGTGGCGTCTGAACAATGGGAAAATTGTAAAGCTAATGGAAGAACTGGAGGTGGAGGAATCAGACACATAAATCAGCCTAGCTTGGCACTGATGGGGGTTTTCAACAGCAATAAGGGAGGCAATACCTCTCAGAGAAAAGGAGGCCCTCCGCACCTCCTTCCCATCTTGTGTGAAATACATTTTTTAAAAGCCTTCCAGATGAATGATACTCGCAGCCGCCAGCCAAAAGCACTCTAGAGTGGCAATGTGTCAATCTAGGAAGGAGTTTAAGCTTGCGAGAGTAATAAGCACAGAGAGGGAGTCATTTTACCTTTACGGTCTGTCACGCACACACACACACACAACTTGGCATTTCAGTGTTAGCTAAGATAATGATGGGTGCTCTTAGTAATCACTGTCAATTAAATGTTTCCTATTGTGTCTTACCGCAAAGCTTTTCTTTCTCTGCCGTAATGTCCAATCATCAGAAAATGTATCAGATACAGTGCCTTGCGAAAGTATTCGGCCCCCTTGAACTTTGCGACCTTTTGCCACATTTCAGGCTTCAAACATAAAGATATAAAACTGTATTTTTTTGTGAAGAATCAACAACAAGTGGGACACAATCATGAAGTGGAACGACATTTATTGGATATTTCAAACTTTTTTCAAAATTGGGCGTGCAAAATTATTCAGCCCCTTTACTTTCAGTGCAGCAAACTCTCTCCAGAAGTTCAGTGAGGATCTCTGAATGATCCAATGTTGACCTAAATGACTAATGATGATAAATACAATCCACCTGTGTGTAATCAAGTCTCCGTATAAATGCACCTGCACTGTGATAGTCTCAGAGGTCCGTTAAAAGCGCAGAGAGCATCATGAAGAACAAGGAACACACCAGGCAGGTCCGAGATACTGTTGTGAAGAAGTTTAAAGCCGGATTTGGATACAAAAAGATTTCCCAAGCTTTAAACATCCCAAGGAGTATCAGACCACTGCAAATCTACCAAGACCTGGCCGTCCCTCTAAACTTTCAGCTCATACAAGGAGAAGACTGATCAGAGATGCAGCCAAGAGGCCCATGATCACTCTGGATGAACTGCAGAGATCTACAGCTGAGGTGGGAGAGTCGGTCCATAGGACAACAATCAGTCGTATATTGCACAAATCTGGCCTTTATGGAAGAGTGGCAAGAAGAAAGCCATTTCTTAAAGATATCCATAAAAAGTGTCGTTTAAAGTTTGCCACAAGCCACCTGGGAGACACACCAAACATGTGGAAGAAGGTGCTCTGGTCAGATGAAACCAAAATTGAACTTTTTGGCAACAATGCAAAACGTTATGTTTGGCGTAAAAGCAACACAGCTGAACACACCATCCCCACTGTCAAACATGGTGGTGGCAGCATCATGGTTTGGGCCTGCTTTTCTTCAGCAGGGACAGGGAAGATGGTTAACATTTATGGGAAGATGGATAGAGCCAAATACAGGACCATTCTGGAAGAAAACCTGATGGAGTCTGCAAAAGACCTGAGACTGGGACGGAGATTTGTCTTCCAACAAGACAATGATCCAAAACATAAAGCAAAATCTACAATGGAATGGTTCAAAAATAAACATATCCAGGTGTTAGAATGGCCAAGTCAAAGTCCAGACCTGAATCCAATCGAGAATCTGTGGAAAGAACTGAAAACTGCTGTTCACAAATGCTCTCCATCCAACCTCACTGAGCTCGAGCTGTTTTGCAAGGAGGAATGGGAAAAAATTTCAGTCTCTCGATGTGCAAAACTGATAGAGACATACCCCAAGCGACTTACAGCTGTAATCGCAGCAAAAGGTGGCGCTACAAAGTATTAACTTAAGGGGGCTGAATAATTTTGCACGCCCAATTTTTCAGTTTTTGATTTGTTAAAAAAGTTTGAAATATCCAATAAATGTCGTTCCACTTCATGATTGTGTCACACTTGTTGTTGATTCTTCACAAAAAAATACAGTTTTATATCTTTATGTTTGAAGCCTGAAATGTGGCAAAAGGTTGCAAAGTTCAAGGGGGCCGAATACTTTCGCAAGGCACTGTATGCCTCTATTACATTTTTTTACATTCCCCATAGCCATCTAGGGGTGTGCAGATTGAGTAATTGCCCATACACTCTCATGGTTAAGTCAATGGGCAAAGAGCCTCATCTCTCACAGGTTGATGCCTGAAACAACTTTAACTGCAGTCACTGTCTTAGTACCTGTAGACAGCATGATACAAAACAATATATAGCCATGCCATTGCTCAGCCGTACGAAATGAGACCCAGCAACTTGCTCTTAACCGCTCAAACACAGGCGTACGCACACACAGGGATCTGGCAGTGTAAGATAAGTATCTTCGCCGGTCTAAAATCTCAACACTGTAATTGGTTATGGTGTCATTTCCTGACGGTGGCAAGTGTTCCACAATGAATGTAGGAGGGACGGAGAAGGAGAGGGGAAGAGAGAGAGCGAGAGAGAGAGAGAGAGAAACGGGAAAGAGAGAGCGAGAGAGAGAGAAATAAAGCGGGTGAGAAACAGTAAGAATGAGAAGGAGAGAGAAAAAGAGCGCGGGGTAGAGCGATAGTGATTAGACGTCTTCCACAGGTCTTAAATCTCCATTAATCATTGCCGTTCCTTCCATTCATTCCCAGTCTGGGGCCTCTGACACTGATAAGGGCCCGTAGAAAAGAGAAGGAAAGAGAGAAGAAACGGAGGGGAGATCCCAGACTTGTTAAAAATAATAAGCTGCTCAGGAGGAACCATGTGGAGTGGACCGGCGAGACGGGAATCACTGATTCAATTAAAGGCTCGTTAATCAGCCCTCCTTGACGACTCCCGTTTTTCTTGTTCATCTACATCGGCCCCAGTGGGGTGCCAGGTCTACACGTCCACGTCCCCCTCACGGTCCTGGAGAGGGTCAGGGTCAAGATTCAGCAGGAGGGGGATAAAGGGTGTGGAACCTGGCAACCCGCTCATGTCATTAACCAAAAACCATGGCTGTAAGGCATGAGTAGGCACGGTGGTTGTGGTGATGAAGGAGGTGGAGGGTGTTGGGAAAGGCAGCGTGTTTCATAATGACGCTAAACATGCTGATTATGCTGCTGAAGTCATTACGAATACTGCATACTATTATTACGTCACTCTGCCAGAGAGGGGTTTCCCCAGAATCAGTTTACAATGTGAAATCACCCATTACCATAATGAAATCCTGAAAAAGCTAAATCCTTGTGCTTGTGGATTGGTCTTACAGTTAAAGCCGTCTACATCGCATGTAGCCTACAATCCCCTGCCTGTGTGGGATCAAATTCCTTCTGCGGTGATACCCCTCGATCCGTCTCCCCCTCATTCAACCAATCACTGTCAGTAAAACACTTTAAAAAAAGAGCATCATCCCCATACTTTACAATGAACCAAGCCCTTTAACCGTTGTCTTGTCAGTGGACATCATGTATTGAATGGGAAGAAAACTAGGTATCAGATGGACTGGCACACCCACTCTCACATATCCCCTTAGGATCACCATATAAATTGAACAGAGCCCTTGACATATCTGACAACACCCACTTCTCTCCTCCGCCACAGCCCCCCCCCCCCCCTCCATCCCTCCATCCCTTGATCCGCCACAGCCCCCCCCCCCTCGCTCCGCCACAGCCCCCCCTTGCTCCGCTACAGCCCCTCCTCCCTCCCGGCTCCCCATCCCTCCCTCCTCCCAATCCCTCGCTCCGCCACAGCCCCTCCTCCCTCCCGCCTCTCCATTCCCTCGCTCCGCCACAGCCCCTCCTCCTTCCCGCCCCCCGCCTCAACCATCCCTCGCTCCTCCTCATCCCCCCTTCGCTCCGCCACAGCCCCTCCTCCCTCCCGCCTCGCCATTCCCTCGCTCCGCCACAGCCCCTCCTCCTTCCCGCCTCCCGCCTCAACCATCCCTCGCTCCTCCCCATCCCCCCCTTCGCTCCGCCACAGCCCCTCCTCCCTCCCGCCTCCCCATCCCTCCCTCCTCCCCATCCCTCGCTCCGTCACAGCCCCTCCTCCCTCCCACCTCCCCATCCCTCGCTCTACCACAGGGCAGTGGAGTAATAGGATCCCTGGTTGAACTGACCCCCACATATCTAAAGGGCTGACACACACAACACCCACAACACACACACACACACACACACACACACACAGTTACAAAGGAAATGGAATGGAGGCGAAGACGAAAGAGAGGAAAAAAAGAGGGAGAGAGCGGAGGTGTGTGATGGAAGGAGAGAAAAAAAAACAAGCGGCCAGCCATGTGTGAAAGACATAATTGAAAATGTCAAAAGATGTAAGGAATGACAGCAATGAACTGGCTGAGCACGGCGATGCAGTCTGTCAGAGCAGAGAGAGGCTGCAACCCTGAATGGATTTGTTCAATCTCACACACACACACACACACACACACACACACACACTTAGTCTATTTCCTCCCATTGTAATCTTGTGTCTCGGTGCTACCTAACTCACAGTATTAACGGGCCTTATTGGCACATACTGTATATCTGCCCTCGTGATAATGGGTTTGTCGGTGTGTAAGCAGACACATGTAGACACTAATACGTGCATATAAGTGTAAGTGTAACACAGAGGGGTTGGCTCAACAGGTGGTGAGGAGAGACACAGGGTCTGGTCCCACGTGAACCACATCTCAGGCCCTTGACCAGACACAAGGCCTACTCCCCCTCTTCTTCGCTCCGTCCATCCAGCTCTACTTCTTCAAAGATGTGATGCTCCACCCCGTGTGTGCATACATAACAGATCATTTGCTTAACTATGCTCCCATCTGATAGCTTCTATCTCATTTTAACTGGTTAATGATATTCTTTCTAGGAATAACCAGATCCTGAACACGTCTCACGGGTACAGGACAGCTCATTGAACTGAGAAACATTGAACTGAGAAACATTGAACTGAGAGACATGGAACTGAGAGACATGGAACGGAGAGACATTGAACTAAGAGACATTGAACTGAGAAACATTGAACTGAGAGACATTGCCAAATAAGGGGGCTGCAGGTATCCTAGCGGTTAAAAGTGTTGGGCCAGTAACCGAAAGATCGCTGGTTCGAATCCCTGACCCGGCAATGTGGAACAATCTGCCATTCTGCCCTTGAGCAAGACATTTAACCCCCAACAACAACTGCTGCCTGGGTGCCGGTGACGTCGATTAAGTCAGCCCCCCACACCTCTCTGATTCAGAGGGGAAGAACGGCAGATTGAAGACCCATTTCGGTTGAATGCATTCATTTGTGCAACTAACTAGGTATTCCCTTTCTCATCCTTTAATGGAGACTTTTCTTCATATAAGCCCTTCTAAGTTCCGTGTCACACAGCTCCTCTGCACACTCCATTGGCTTCCAGATGACGCACGCCACATCTTCAAGACCCTAGTGCATGCCTACGGAGCAGCAAGGGAAAAGGCCCCTCCTTACGTTCAGGCTAAGCTCAAACCCTACACCCCAACCCGAGCACTACCTCTGGTCCCTTGGCCCTCCCACCCCTATGGGCAGCTCCTGCTCATCCCAGTCCGAGCTCTTCTCTGTCCCGGCACCCCAATTGTGGAACACGCTTCCCCCTAAAGTCTGAAAAGTGGAGACCCTGCCCATCTTCAGAAAACTTCTGAAGCCCTTCCTCTTTGAAGAGCATCTTAAATAACTCACGGTGCCCCGACACTCTCTTTCCCCACAAGTACTGACTTTTCTAATAAATACTTTGTCTCACCTAGCTATCTTAAGATGAATGCACTAATTGTAAGTTGCTCTGGATAAGAGCGGCTGCTATATGACTGAAATGTAGAGAACCTCAGGGAGAACTTGAATCAAAACAATGAAAACAGAATGAGCAGTGTGATAAAAAAAATCTGCCAACTCCTTTCAGATGTGTTTTGTAGCTGGGGAAAGTTAACAAAAATGACTGTTGTCTGTTAATATTCTTTGCCACAATGCATATTTGAAGACAATTAGCTACCATTTTCCCTTGAGAGAGCGCTGAGCGAGAGAGAGAGGGAGCACTCTGAGAAAGAGAGTGAGAGAAGGAAAGATCATAATGTAGCGTTTCTTGGTTACAATGATCTCTCTATATGGAAATAGCAAGGGAGCAGCAAATAATTATAATTATTTTATTTCGATCTCAGTTCGTCTAATTTGGCAGAGCGATCAGTTGTCTCGGTCTTTATAATAGGCAATCAATCCCCTAACATGAACTTGTGGCATTTTTGTTCTGTCCATCAATGACGTGAATGACAGAAAGACCTAAAGCTTGTGCAATTTCCCCCCAAAATATAACGTTTGTCCACATGGTGTGTTGACACGTCTCTCTATGGACAAATTGCCTAAAGCTATTGAGTGTACAGTAAATCAAGCTATTGAGTGTAGATCAAGATATTGAGTGATGCTCATCCACCACCAAAAGGTCAGATAACCCCAAGGCCTACAGGGGTTTTCACAGTGCACTTTATAAGCCCACGGGGTATCTGTAAATTAACTCTGGGTTAAAACGGGCCCTAGGGCTTAACCCTTCTCAGCCTAGCAGATTAAGCAGAACAAATAACTCTATTACAAGCCTAGCTATGCCACAGTAACCCTGCTCTGGACTAAACAGGGCCTCGAAGTCCTGGGCTCAGGATCAAAATGAAGATATGAAATGTTGCTTAGACCTGGGCTATGAGAAAGCCTAAAAATGGTCCAGTCACACGCCCTTATGTGAAAGTTATGGTGGATCTCCACATGCCGAACAGTAGTAAGAATGATCGAGTTGGTAGACCGTAGGCCTATCAGCAACAACAATTCAATTCAGTAAAAAAAAGTGATATCACCATTTCTTACTAAAAACCAAAGTGTAGCCTGTAGCCCGGTGGAAAGACAAAGTAAAGACAAAACCCTGAACACACACAATACAAAAGGCTGTTCCTCCTCATCGCCTGTAGGTAACAGTTATGTTTACATGGTACTGCTTCCCAGAAGAGAGAGAGATAGAGAGATAGAGGGATAGGGATAGGGTAGGTAGGCAGGAATGGCTGCAGGAAGCGCCAAAGACAGAGTTTATTTAACATTTGAATTACACAGCTAGAGCAGAGGCGCCAACCCAAATTAAACCCTTAATGGCCATATTAACACAGTTGATATCGGAAGTTTACATACACCTTAGCCAAATACATTTAAATTCTGTTTGTCACAATTCCTGACATTTAATCCTGGTAAAAATTCCCTGTCTTAGGTCAGTTAGGATCACTACTTTATTTTAAGAATGTGAAATCCCAGAATAATAGTAGAGAGAATTATTTATTTCAACCTTTATTTCTTTCATCACATCCCCAGAGGGTCAGAAGTTTACATACACTTGTCACGCTCTGACCTTAGATATCTCTGTTTTTCTATATATTTAGGTCAGGGTGTGACTAGGGTTTGTACTCCAGTTGTCTAGGGTTTTTGTATGTCAAAGGGTTTTTATATGTCTATGTTGGCCTGATATGGTTCCCAATCAGAGACAGCTGTTTATCGTTGTCTCTGATTGGGGATCATATTTAGGTAGCCATTTCCTCATTTGTGTTGTGGGATCTTGTCTATGTATAGTTGCCTTAGTGTACATCAGTAGCTTAACGTTTTGTTTGGTTGTTTTGTTAGGTGAGTTTCAGTTTATTAAAATTATGTGGAACTCTACTCAAGCTGCGCCTTGGTCTCATCATTATGACGAACGTGACAACACTAAATTAGTATTTGGTAGCGTTGCCATTAAATTGTTTAACTTAGGTCAAATGTTTCAGGTAACCTTCCACAAGCTTCCCACAATAAATTGGGTGAATTTTGGCCCATTCCTCCTGACAGAGCTGGTGTAACTGAGTCAGGTTTGTAGGCCTCCTTGCTCGCACACACTTTTTCAGTTCTGCCCACACATTTTCTATGGGATTGAGGTCAGGGCTTTGTGATGGCCACTTCAATACCTTGACTTTGTTGTCCTTAAGCCATTTTGCCACAACTTTGGAAGTATGCTTGGGGTCATTGTACACTTGGAAGACCCATTTACGACCAAGCTTTAACTTCCTGACGGACGTCTTGATGTTGCTTCAATATATCCACATAATTTCCCTTCTTCATGATGCCATCTATTTTGTGAAGTGCACCAGTCCCTCCTGCAGCAAAGCACCCCCACAACATGATGCTGCCACCCCCGTGCTTCACGATTGAGAAGGTGTTCTTCGGCTTGCAAGCCTCCCCTTTTCCTCCAAACATAACGATGGTCATTATGGTCAAATAGTTATATTTTTGTTTCATCAGACCAGAGGACATTTCTCCAAAAAGTACAATCTTTGTCCCCATGTGCAGCTGCAAACCATAGTCTGGCTTTTCTATTGCGGTTTTGGAGCAGTGGTTTCTTCCTTGTTGAATGGCATTTTAGGTTATGTCGATATAGGATTAGTTTTACTGTGGATATAGATACTTTGGTACCAGTTTCCTCCAGCATCTTCACAAGGTTCTTTGATGTTGTTTTGGGATTGATTTGCACTTTTCCCACCAAAGTACGTTCATCTCTAGGAGACAGAACGCATCTCCTTCCTGAGCAGTTTGACGGCTGCGTGGTCCCATGTTGTTTATACTTGCATACTATTGTTTGTACAGATGAACGTGGTACCTTCAGGAATTTGGAAATTGCTCCCAAGGATGAACCAGACTTGTGGAGGTCTACAATTTTCTTTCTGAGGTCTTGGCTGATTTATTTATTTATTTTCCCATGATGTCAAGTAAAGAGGCACTGAGTTAGAAGGAAGGCCTTGAAATACATCCACAGGTACACCACCAATTGACTCAAATGATGTCAATTAGCCTATCAGAAGCTTCTAAAGCCATGACATCATTTTCTGGAATTTTCCAAGCTGTTTAAAGGCACAGTCAACTTAGTGAATGTAAACTTCTGACCCACTGAAATTGTGACACAGTGAATTATAAGTGAAATAACCTGTCTGTAAACAATTGTTGGAAAAAGGACTTGTGTCATGCACAAAGTAGATGTCCTCACCGACTTGCCAAAGTTTGTTAACAAGAAATTTGCGGAGTGGTTGAAAAACGAGTTTTCATGACTCCAACCTCCAATAAAATGACTTGTCAACGACAAGTCATTTTATGTAATTACTTGAACTTCAATATGGACTACTGTATAATTATTTTCCAATATTCATTCATGCATATGAACAATTTCCTAAAACACAATAAAAAAGGTAAACCATTGAAGATGTTTGTGTCCATTCAGCCAAGAAAAAATACAGTTGTGCTCTTTTTATGACACGTGTGTCTGTGTGTGTGCATGCATTTTCTCTGTGTGTTGTGTGCATGCATTTTCTGTGTGTGTCACGTGTGTAGGTGCGAATTTGCATATGTGTGTGCATGCATTTTCTCTGTGTGTTTGCACGTTTGTGTGTGTGTGTCACATGTGTGCATTCACAGAACACGCATGGTGTATTCATATTGTGGGAAAGCTGAGCGTGAGAAAACGTGCGAATTTGCATATGTGTGTGCATGCATTTTCTCTGTGTGTTTGCACGTTTGTGTGTGTGTGTCACATGTGTGCATTCACTGTTACGGTGAGTGAATGAGGACCCAAAAGCGAACTAACTTAAACAGAGCTTCTTTAATAACCAAACTGTGGTAGGCTCAGATAGACCGGCAGATTCCGACAGGACAGGACAAGGTTACAGCAAACATGACGATAGTCTGGCTCAGGCATGAAACACAACAAACAAGAATCCGACAAGGACAGGAACAAAAACAGAGAGAGATATAGGGGACTAATCAGAGGGAAAAGGGGAACAGGTGGGAGAAGGGGTGACGAGGTAGTCAAGAGGAGACAAGGAACAGCTGGGGGAAAGCGGGGGAGAAAAGGTAACCTAATACGACCAGCAGAGGGAGACAGGGTGAAAGGAAAGGACAGAAAGACACAACATGACAATACATGACAGTACCCCCCCACTCACCGAGCGCCTCCTGGCGCACTCGAGGAGGAAACCTGGCGGCAACGGAGGAAATCCTCGATCAGCGCACGGTCCAGCACGTCCCGAGAGGGAACCCAACTCCTCTCCTCAGGACCGTACCCCTCCCAATCAACGAGGTACTGGTGACCACGGCCCCGAGGACGCATGTCCAAAATCCTGCGGACCCTGTAGATGGGTGCACCCTCGACAAGGATGGGGGGGGGGGGGAAGACGAGCGGGGGCGCGAAGAACGGGCTTAATACAGGAGACATGGAAGACCGGGTGGACGCGACGAAGGTATCGCGGAAGAAGAAGTCGAACTGCGACAGGATTAATGACCCGAGAAATACGGAACGGACCAATGAACCGCGGGGTCAACTTGCGAGAAGCCGTCTTAAGGGGAAGGTTCTGAGTGGAGAGCCAAACTCTCTGACCGCGACAATATCTAGGACTCTTAGTTCTACGCTTATTAGCAGCCCTCACAGTCTGCGTCCTATAACGGCACAGTGCAGACCTGACCCTCTTCCAGGTGCGCTCGCAACGTTGGACAAAAGCCTGAGCGGAGGGGACGCTGGACTCGGCGAACTGAGATGAGAACAGCGGAGGCTGGTACCCGAGGCTACTCTGAAAAGGAGATAGCCCGGTCGCAGACGAAGGAAGCGAGTTGTGGGCGTATTCTGCCCAGGGGAGCTGTTCTGACCAAGACGCAGGGTTGCGAAAAGAAAGACTGCGTAAGATGCGACCAATAGTCTGATTGGCCCGTTCTGCTTGACCGTTAGACTGGGGGTGAAAGCCGGAAGAGAGACTGACGGAAGCCCCAATCAAACGGCAAAACTCCCTCCAAAATTGAGACGTGAATTGCGGACCTCTGTCCGAAACGACGTCTGACGGAAGGCCATGAATTCTGAAAACATTCTCGATGATGATTTGTGCCGTCTCTTTAGCAGAAGGAAGCTTAGCAAGGGGAATGAAATGAGCCGCCTTAGAGAACCTATCGACAACCGTAAGAATAACAGTCTTCCCCGCTGACGAAGGCAGTCCGGTGACAAAATCTAAGGCGATGTGAGACCACGGTCGAGAGGGAATGGGAAGCGGCCTGAGACGCCCGGCAGGAGGGGAGTTACCGGACTTAGTCTGCGCGCAGACCGAACAAGCAGCCACGAAACGACGCGTGTCATGCTCCCGGGTGGGCCACCAAAAACGCTGGCGAATGGAAGCAAGCGTACCCCGAACGCCAGGGTGGCCGGCTAACTTGGCAGAGTGAGCCCACTGAAGAACGGCCAGACGAGTAGGAACGGGAACGAAAAGAAGGTTCCTAGGACAAGCGCGCGGCGACGGAGTGTGAGTGAGCGCTTGCTTTACGTGCCTCTCAATTCCCCAGACAGTCAACCCGACAACACGCCCCTCAGGGAGAATCCCCTCGGGGTCAGTGGAGGCTACTGAAGAACTGAAGAGACGAGATAAAGCATCAGGCTTGGTGTTCTTAGAGCCCGGACGATAAGAAATCACGAACTCGAAACGAGCGAAAAACAGCGCCCAACGCGCCTGACGCGCATTAAGTCGTTTGGCAGAACGGATGTACTCAAGGTTCCTATGGTCAGTCCAAACGACAAAAGGAACGGTCGCCCCCTCCAACCACTGTCGCCATTCGCCTAGGGCTAACCGGATGGCGAGCAGTTCGCGGTTTCCCACATCATAGTTACGTTCCGACGGCGACAGGCGATGAGAAAAATACGCGCATGGGTGGACCTTGTCGTCAGAGAGGGAGCGCTGAGAAAGAATGGCTCCCACGCCCACCTCTGACGCGTCAACCTCGACAACGAACTGTCTAGAGACGTCAGGTGTAACAAGGATAGGAGCGGATGTAAAACAATTCTTGAGGAGATCAAAAGCTCCCTGGGCGGAAACGGACCACTTAAAGCACGTCTTGACAGAAGTAAGGGCTGTGAGAGGAGCTGCCACCTGACCGAAATTACGGATGAAACGACGATAGAAGTTCGCGAAGCCGAGAAAGCGCTGCAGCTCGACGCGTGACTTAGGGGCGGGCCAATCAATGACAGCTTGGACCTTAGCGGGATCCATCTTAATGCCTTCAGCGGAAATAACAGAACCGAGAAATGTGACGGAGGAGGCATGAAAAGTGCACTTCTCAGCCTTCACAAAAAGACAATTCTCTAAAAGGCGCTGGAGGACACGTCGAACGTGCTGAAGATGAATCTGGAGTGACGGTGAAAAAATCAGGATATCGTCAAGTTAAACGAAAACAAAGATGTTCAGCATGTCTCTCAGGACATCATTGACTAATGCCTGAAAGACAGCTGGAGCGTTAGCGAGGCCGAAAGGAAGAACCCGGTATTCAAAGTGCCCTAACGGAGTGTTAAACGCCGTCTTCCACTCGTCCCCCTCCCTGATGCGCACGAGATGGTAAGCGTTACGAAGGTCCAACTTAGTGAAAAACCTGGCTCCCTGCAGGATCTCGAAGGCTGAAGACATAAGAGGAAGCGGATAACGATTCTTAACTGTTATGTCATTCAGCCCTCGATAATCTATGCAGGGGCGCAGAGACCCGTCCTTCTTCTTGACAAAAAAAAACCCCGCTCCGGCGGGAGAGGAGGAGGGGACTATGGTACCGGCGTCAAGAGCTACAGACAAATAATCCTCGAGAGCCTTACGTTCGGGAGCCGACAGAGAGTATAGTCTACCCCGGGGGGGAGTGGTTCCCGGAAGGAGATCAATACTACAATCATACGACCGGTGTGGAGGAAGAGAGGTGGCCCTGGACCGACTGAACACCGTGCGCAGATCGTGATATTCCTCCGGCACCCCTGTCAAATCACCAGGCTCCTCCTGTGAAGAAGAGACAGAGGAAACAGGAGGGATAGCAGACATTAAACATTTCACATGACAAGAGACGTTCCAGTGGAGGATAGAATTACTAGACCAATTAATGGAAGGATTATGACAAACTAGCCAGGGATGGCCCAAAACAACAGGTGTAAAAGGTGAACGAAAAATCAAAAAAGAAATGGTTTCGCTATGATTACCAGAAACAGTGAGGGTTAAAGGTAGCGTCTCACGCTGAATCCTGGGGAGAGGACTACCATCCAGGGCGAACAAGGCCGTGGACTCCCTTAACTGTCTGAGAGGAATGTCATGTTCCCGAGCCCAGGTCTCGTCCATAAAACAGCCCTCCGCCCCAGAGTCTATTAAGGCACTGCAGGAAGCTGACGAACCGGTCCAGCGTAGATGGACCGACAAGGTAGTGCAGGATCTTGAAGGAGAGACAGGAGTAGTAGCGCTCACCAGTAGCCCTCCGCTTACTGATGAGCTCTGGCTTTTACTGGACATGAAGTGACAAAATGACCAGCAGAACCGCAATAGAGACAGAGGCGGTTGGTGATTCTCCGTTCCCTCTCCTTAGTCGAGATGCGGATACCTCCCAGCTGCATAGGCTCAGCTCCCGAGCCGGCAGAGGAAGCTGGTAGTGATGCGGAGAGGGGGGCAACGGAGAACGCGAGCTCCTTTCCACGAGCTCGGTGACGAAGATCAACCCGTCGCTCAATGCGAATAGCGAGTTCAATCAGGGAATCCACGCTGGAAGGGACCTCCCGGGAGAGAATCTCATCCTTTACCTCTGCGCGGAGACCCTCCAGAAAACGAGCGAGCAAAGCCGGCTCGTTCCAGCCACTGGAGGCAGCAAGAGTGCGAAACTCAATAGAGTAGTCTGTTATGGATCGATTACCTTGACATAGGGAAGACAGGGCCCTGGAAGCCTCCTCCCCAAAAACAGATCGATCAAAAACCCGTATCATCTCCTCCTTAAAGTCCTGATACTGGTTAGTACACTCAGCCCTTGCCTCCCAGATTGCCGTGCCCCACTCACGAGCCCGTCCAATAAGGAGAGATATGACGTAGGCGACACGAGCAGTGCTCCTGGAGTAAGTGTTGGGCTGGAGAGAAAACACAATATCACACTGGGTGAGGAACGAGCGGCATTCAGTGGGCTCCCCAGAGTAACACGGCGGTTTATTGATTCTGGGCTCCGGAGATTCGAAAGCCCTGGAAGTGGCCGGTGGATCGAGGCGGAGATGGTGAACCTGTTCTGTGAGGTTGGAGACTTGGGTGGCCAGGGTCTCAACGGCATGTCGAGCAGCAGACAATTCCTGCTCGTGTCTGCCTAGCATCGCTCCCTGGATCTCGACGGCTGAGTGGAGAGGATCCGAAGTCGCTGGGTCCATTCTTGGTCGGATTCTTCTGTTACGGTGAGTGAATGAGGACCCAAAAGCGAACTAACTTAAACAGAGCTTCTTTAATAACCAAACTGTGGTAGGCTCAGATAGACCGGCAGATTCCGACAGGACAGGACAAGGTTACAGCAAACATGACGATAGTCTGGCTCAGGCATGAAACACAACAAACAAGAATCCGACAAGGACAGGAACAAAAACAGAGAGAGATATAGGGGACTAATCAGAGGGAAAAGGGGAACAGGTGGGAGAAGGGGTGACGAGGTAGTCAAGAGGAGACAAGGAACAGCTGGGGGAAAGCGGGGGAGAAAAGGTAACCTAATACGACCAGCAGAGGGAGACAGGGTGAAAGGAAAGGACAGAAAGACACAACATGACAATACATGACATTCACAGAACACGCATGGTGTATTCATATTGTGGGAAAGCTGAGCGTGAGAAAGAGTGCAGACACAGCAGACGATGCAACGGAGAGGGACACCCTGGCGAGGGACACCCGGTAATGGGATAAGTGGTGGTTTGCAAACTTGTCAACTAGACTGTGAACGCAGTGTTAAGTATGCAAATGAGATGCCAGCCAGTGCCCCGGCATGGCCCATCTAACCTATCACTGTGACAAACACATGTGTGTGTGTGTGAGAGAGAGAGAGAGAGAGAGAGAGAGAAATAATGAGTGTGTGTGTGTGAGAAAGGGTCTGTGTGAGTGTGTGTCACAGTGAGGGTTAACATACAGTAACATACTATAAGGGAAAGAGAGGTTTGGTCTTGATTGTTTGGGGTTGTGCCAAGAAAGGTTGAAGGTCAGTTCCATTTCAATTCAGTTCAGTTAAGAGATTAATTGAAAATGTATCTTCAATGAGGTTATTTTCCATGTTTGAATTGAAATTTCAATTCACCTCCTGTATAGTGAGATTGAATTGGAATTGACGCCAACCTAACCCTGGTATCCAGTCAAAGATTATAATGGAAATACATTCAACCAACAATGACCTCGTTCCATAGAAATTGAGTTTTATGAATAACGTATGTCTGACTGTCTGGATACTGCTGCAGCTGTCCAAGTTCTCCTGACTTCACAATGAGATGCACTACTCACTCCTGAGTATTCTACAGAAGCTCACCATCGCCACATCTCCATGCTATCCAAAACCAAACCGTTCCCACAGTGTATCGTAGCCTTCAGTCACACGCTTGTGATATTTCACCTTCTCATCCAAAATGTATAAAAACCCAGGCAAGCCCAGGATATTCAAATCTTACGACTTTGAGGATTCTCCTCTGGAAATATAATGCAGAACTGAGGCAGCTCTGATTGTAGGCTAAAATGGCTGAATAGGAGAGGCAATTCAAGGCTGATGTGTTTTAAGATGCCATCCACATACTCCCTCTATATCCCTCCTAAATCACAGGCAATCTTGGCAGTGCTTTGTTTTTTTGTTCTGTGTTTGCATAATCAAAAGCCTTGGCCCAATGACGTCGTTGTGGCTGTTCTGCATTGTGTCCATGTGTTGTGTTGATGGGTTGTGTTGGCAGGTGTTGTGTTGTTGTGTGAAGCCTGGCATCACAGTGCAATATTACTCGGTGAGCCAATTTGCCCAGTGTCTTTTTGATCTGCCAACCTTACAGCAGGGGAGTTTG